>NC_133651.1:182482894-183082894 GCF_009905375.1 Apium graveolens
TCACGTAGGGGGTTGAATAAAATTAGGAAAACTAGTGGGAGCCACTTATGAATAAAGACCCGATTCATATAGTGTTTTAAAATGAATCGAATATTGATAAGGTTGTATGTGTTTATCTTTATAGGTTTACAATATACATTATGTCTTCTGCACTATCACTTAGGAGCATACTGGATGTCATAATTGACTGGTCCTAATTATGCTGACTGGCTTCGAACTTGAGAATGTCTCAGGATTGAGAAGTGGAATACGTGATTGACACTAAGCCTACTGAACCTGCTAGTGATGCACATAATGATGAACATGTTGTGTATCGTAAGTGGATAGATGATGCAAATGTTGCTCAATGCATCATGCTAGCTTCCATGAACATTGAGCTACAGAAGCAACATGAGCATATGGATTGCTCACACTATCCTCATGCATCTACAAGAGTTGTATGATGTGGCGGGGAGGATAGCTCGATATGAGATATCGAAGGAGCTGTTCGGTTGTAGGATGTCTGAGGGATCATCTGTGAATGACCATGTACTTAAGATGGTAAATTTGATGGAACGTCTTGGACAACTTGGTTTTTGCCATGGATGGGGAGCTGAGCCAAGACTTGGTCTTGCAATCGCTTCCAAGTTCGTTCTCGCAGTTTGTTGTGAACTTTCACATGAATAAGTTGGATGTCAGCCTGCCTGAACTCCACAACATGTTCAAGACTGCAGAATCGAATTTTCCCCCTAAGAAGAGTTCTATTCTTCTAATTGGTGAAGGTTCCAATCCTAAGAAAAGGAAGAGGAACTCTTCCAAGAAGAAGAAAGTAGGTGAGAAAATGTCGGTTCCACCAAAAGCTGAAGACCCCAAGAGCAAAGTTGTTTGCTTTCACTGTAACAAGGTGGGGCACTGGAAGAGGAACTGCAAGGTTTACCTTGCAGAATTGAAGAAGAAGGGTAGTGAGACTACCGCTTCTGATTCAGGTATGTTCATGATAGAAGTGAATATGTCATTTCTACTTGGGTATTAGATACCGCCTGTGGTTCTCATATCTGCAATTGTGCAGGGACCAAGGAGAAGTAGACTCTTGAGGACGATGAGGTGATTCTACTGATGGAAATGGAGCAAGAGTTGCTGCTGAAGATGTAGAATCATTTCATTTACATAAGCCTACGGCAAGACTATTGTTTGAAATAATTGTTATTTTGTTCTCTCGATTGTGAGGAATAGTATTCCCATGTTAGACTTGGCTGTATTTTCATTTATTATTGAGAATAATGAATGTTCTATTCTTAGAGATAATATTCTTTATGGACGTGGTACTTTAAATAATGGTCTGTATATATGTGACATAATTTACTTCAGATTGAACAAACTAATAAAAGAAAAGGGATGATGAAATCTCACTTTATAGTGGCACTGCAGTCTCCATTTAGTGGACATGGAGAGAGGGCTGCAGATTTGCTAGGAATGGTACACACAATGTATGTGGACCAATGACTACGCAAGCCATGGGTGGATTTTCATACTTCATTACTTTCATAGATGATAGATCTGGATTCGGATATGTGTTTGATGAAACACAAGTCTGAGGCCTTTGAAAGGTTCAAAGAATATAAGTATGAAGTGGAGAAACAAACCAAACATAGTATTATAATTCTTCGATTAGATCGAGATGGTGAATACTTTAATGGAGTGTTTCTAGATTATCTCAAAGTAAATGGTATAGTCTCCCTGTGGACGCCTCCAGATTGGTATCTGAAAGGAGAAATCGAACTTTGTTAGACATAGTTCGGTCCATGATGAGCTATGCAAATCTTCCAGTATTCCTATGGGTTATGCATTGGAAACCTCAGCATATTTACTGAATATGGGCCTTCCAAAATCTGTTCCTCAAACTTTCGTATGAGATATGGAAGAAAGGAAACCGAGTCTTAAACACGTTAAGATTTGGGGATGTCCAGCTTATGTCAAGAAAGTTGACCCAGATAAGCTGGAATATCGATCCGTAAAATGTAGTTTTGTGGGATATCCTAAGAGACTTTAAGGTATTACTTTTACACCGATCATCGGGTGTTTGTCTCCAGACATGCTACCTTCTTGGAAAGGAGTTTATCCTTGAAGGAAACAATGGGAGCAAAATTGAACTTAATGAAGTTCAAGAAGCACAAACTACTACAGATCGAGTGGAAACACTTGTTCTGACTGAACAACCTTTTGTGGAACAGCCCATTCATAGGTCAGGGAGAGTGTCTCGCCAACCTGAGAGGTAATATGGCCTTGTCTTTGAGAATGACAATGAGTTGTCAATCATTTGATGATGACGACCCTGTGACATATAATGAGGCTATGAGTAGTGTTGACTCAGAGAAATGGCATAGTGCCATAAAATCCTGAATGGAATCTATGTATACGGTATACAAAAGATAGATTATAGCAGATGGCCAGGTGGAGACCTATAAGGCCAGGATTGTGGCAAAAGAATTCAAACAAAAGCAATGGATTGACTTTGATGAAGCCTTTTACCTGTAGCCCTGTTATAATCAGTTCGGATTTTGCTTGCGAATGCTGCTTACTAAGACTATGAGATCTGGCAAATAGCCAGATGGTTTTCTTTCCAAGGGAAATGAAAACCTAGTGTGTAAGCTACTGCGAACCATATGTGGTTTAAAGCAAGCTTCTCGTAGATGGAATATCCGTTTTGATGAGATAATCAAAGATTTTGATTTTATCAAAAACGTAGATGAACCATGCGTCTACAAAAGGGTTAGTGGGAGCGCGGTAACATTTCTTGTATTGTATTGAATTAGAGTTGACATACATAACAACATAGCAGACCCACTCACAAAGCTACTTTTGAAAGTCACTTTGATCGTCATAAGATGAGATGGGTATTAGTTACCAGAGTGATTGACTTTAGTACAAGTGGGAGATTGAAAGGAATATGTCCTAAGTCCAATCATGTATGAGGATTCAGAAATAACTTTTATGTAATCTGTTTTGATTTCATTGATATTAATAAAATACTTGTTTTGTTTTTATTACGGGCTTTATCTATTTAAGTGTTTAAATAAGATATACCATAGTTTAGAGTAAAGCTTTTTATGGATTATGATGAGATCATAATAGTGAGACCTAAAAAGATGATAACTCTAAACTTAAATAGTTCCTGATCATAGGATTACTAACTGGTAATTAGTAATCCGCAAAGATCGGTACATACTATGCTTGCTTCGTTATGAAGGATGTCTGTTCTCATAGATATTTGTGTGGTGACACTATAGCTAGTATGTAGGTGCTTATTATGGAATAAGTTCACTGAACATGACTCGCACAGCTGAACAACTGACGGAGTTCACTCACGTGTCAGCAGTTGTTCACATAGTGATAATTGTACAAGTATCCTTAGACTTGAGGTCATCATAGTCACCTTGTGTACACTGAACTATGCTTTGGTTTAGTTCTTAGTCTCCAGGGACAATTATTAGGGCTCTTCTAGGTATAGGAATTTGTACACGAAGATAGTGTATGATCAATAAAGGATCTACCCCTTCCAGTGAAGGAAGCGAATGTTCAAGGCTGATCCACTTATGCTAGTTCAGGAATCTCTGGCCAGAGTAAATGAAATTAGAAAGGAGTTTCTAATTTGCATAGAACTACGCATAGTAAATGGTAAGCAAGTGATTGAATTAGAAAGGCTTGACACGAGATCCATGCCTTGTATTTAATCGGGACATTGTAAGGTAGAAGGAGTTTATTGTACGGTAACTATTCACTGACAGGTTCTTGGTATTCTAAGCAGTGAATTCATATTATCCGGATAGTCGCGATATGTTGAGAAGCATCACCACGATGTAGAATAAATGTGATTAATTAATTAATCATATTTAATAAATTTGAGAATTTATATAAATAATGATAAAATAGTTTTATTATTATTTATTTCTACTACCGGCTTAATATTGAACCTACAGGGTCACACCATAAAAAGAAAATGATTTTATGATGGAGGAATTAATTAATAATGGCTAATAATTATTTATTTGTGAAATAAATAATTAATTGGAAAATTTAATAATTGATTAAATGAGATTTAATTGATTATAAATTAATTAAGAAAAGTTCTTAATATTATTAATTAAGGATTTAATTTTTTGGAAATTAAATCAAGAGAGAGAATTATTTCTAAAGTGTTTAGAAAAAGGATTAATGATTAAAAGGCGTTTTAATTATTAATGAGAATAATAAATGGGATAATAATGATAATATTTATGGGAAACTTTCAGCTGAAAATTTTGCCTATAAATACACTATTATAGACCCTATTTTATTCTAACCCCAGAAACCCAAAGTTTTAAAAAACCAAATTCTCTCCACCTCCTCCTCCTAAAAGTCGTTTTCTTGGTCGATACCGGTGGAGTGCTTCACACTTGAGGAGCAACTGCTAAGGATCTCTAATCGTTGTCTCCGAATTAATTTTAAAGGTTAAATTCGATCCCTCGAATTTTTATTCACGATTTATATGCTTTTATTTGGATTTTGTGTGTGTAAAAGTGTTTTTCCACGCCCCGATGTGTTTAAAAATCCAACATCAAGAACATGATGTTATTGAGAGGAGTTAGTGTGTTGATGATGATTTGATAATTTTTGGTGGTAGTATCGAGATTTAAGGCGTAAATGAAACTCAGATCGTAATTGTAATCTCGCTAAAATGAACAAAACACAATATTAAGTTTCTGCAGAAAGTCCCGAATGTGTAAACTGTAGCTTCTTGAAAAGTAACACTTGATTATGATATATAATGTTATAAAGATCGTTTAGGCGCTTGAATCGCTTGATTCCGATTTACGGATCAAAAGTTATGCCCGTTTTTACTAAAAGTGATTTACGCGACAAAAACTGCAACGAATTACGAACTTTGGAAATGGAATGATCGATTTAATATATTCATAAATCATGAAATTTTTACAGAGAGTAGTAAATAGAGTTCCTCAACTTCTATAAAAATTTCAAGTGAAAATGATAATTTTTCAATTTTATAAAATATCGAAACCAAGACCGCGCGATTAGAAAATCGTTAGAATTCATATGCGGAGCCGACGATGAAAATATAAACGGACATAAGGTACTTCGAAAAGGAAGCGATCGTGACATGAATAAGTACTTAAAGGAATATTAAGGGTAATATAAGTTGAGAGAACAAATAAAGTAGCATATGAGTACGAGTCGCCGTAAATTAGAACGAGATCTAACGAAACGATTTATATTTATGGTTATAGATTTCCGAGCGGACCCTAGAGCATCCTCCACATCGAAATACCCAGGCTTACGAACCCAAATCCATATACTGTTGTGTTGTGAAAGGATTGTTTTATTATCTTTTGCATAAATGCCATGCTTTCCATGATACTAAGTATTTGAGTTCCTGCATATATAACAATGGTGTACGATACATATATGTCGTAGAATGTTTAACGCCGCCATGAGCGTGATGTATAATTATAAAATCAAGAGTCGGTCGGAGTTTTAAAATGAAAACCCTGGAATTATTCAGGTGATGTTTTGGATGATTAAAGTCCGCAGTTATTTATTCAAAAGGGACTCGATGTCCACTTACGAAACAATTAAATACCTCGAACTTTTATTAAAACATTTCCATAAATCATATTCCCTCAACTATATTTAATTACTCGAATAATGAATATTATTTCATTTATTTTTTAATATAGGATAACTATTCTCAAATGATTATTTATTTCAAACTCGATTAATTATTTAAGGACTACTCTAATTATTTCAACATAAATTAGTTGAGGAATATTATTTCAAATATTCTTTTAAAATATATAATTATTCGAGGTTTAATTATTTAATAATTATTATTTAATTATTAAAAATTTATAAATGATTTAATATGATTTAAAAATCATAAAACCTGGTCTAAAATACTTTCTAAAATTCAGAATATCATTTGAATAATTTCAGATCGTCGAAGAATATTATCTCGACGTATTTTAATTATTTTGAATTTAGTTTCAAAAGAAACTCCCCCTCATTTATTTATTTGTTGACAACGGTCAACTCACATCCTTAGTACTTTCTCCGAAAATTCTTGGAAGTACATTATATATATATATATGAGACGAGTTATACCTATCAACAAGCCAAAGGCTCGGGGAAGTTCGATCTGGTTCGATGATTCCTGGTATATGATAGGATTTCCTAAAGGAAAAGGAGGGGTAGGATCCAAGTACTTCGTGTATTGGATAGACTGCTGGTACCATAGGAGACAGTACTATATGTACCTAAGGACCCGTGAAGTGTGTGTATACCCGAAATGAGGACACATAGTCCGTATGCGGCAAGGGTGATAACCGGAATACGAAGGTGTCGTCCTTCTACTAGTAGAAAAGGTTACTATTTCTGTAGTACGAACGATCATCGTATGCGATGGCTCCAGTGAATGTCCTATTCTTCCAATTAGAATTGTGATGCAATACCGTAACCCAAGCCTAAGTGCTGGGTTTATCATTAGGGTATTCGCAGGATAATAAATCCATTAAAGAATTATTTTCGAAATAATGTGTGAATCACCAAGGAAAACTATTTTTTTTTGAATAAAATACATTTATCATTTATGGTTACCTTGAGTTTATCATACAGTCATTTCATACTGTATATTATTATGCTGGGCATTATAGCTCACACTTGTTTTCTTAAATTGACACAACACAACAGTGAATCAAGATGCATATCATGAAACTCACAGCCAGGAAACGGGGAGGAAACGACCAGCTGTTCCGTAGGATGTTTGGTGTTGTACCTCAGGTAGATCAAATAAGCTGGATTGGTTTTCAATTATTTTTGGTCCGGATTATTTACAAGTATGACCTATGTAAGATAATAAATAAGAAGCGAATATTTGGCCGACGGACTAACCTTACTTAAAGGTTATTTCCGTGGTAAGACTTAATTACCTTTGGGATGTAATAATTATCACTTTGTAAATTGATTTACTCTAGTAATGAATGGTTCGTTTCTAAGAAAATAACCTATAAGTGTGTGTGTGTGTGTGATAAGTGTGGGATCATAAGGTGTGAGTATTTATATATTATGGTATGAGATAAGTGTTATACAGGATTTAAGACGGTGTGCTGACCCCGGATTTTGGGGCGCCACACACAACATCAACCTTAGCATCTAATTTACTAATCATCAAGAAACCAACATAACAACCATCAAAACTAGGTTTATAACTAAGATCCATGTTTTATTGAAACTTAAACCTTAAACAAAGTTCGGGTAAGTATTTATACCTTTCTTGATAGCTTGAAAGGTGTTCTTCTTGATGGATGATTCTTGGTGAGGCTTGGGTGTGCTTAAGGATCCTAAATCTTTCCATGAAAATCAAGAAATCAAGAAATGTTACTATTTGGTACTATTCATCATCACTTTTATGGATTTATTTAACCATCCAAACCTTAATGAAATACTATGAAAAATTTATCTTACCTTAGTTTGATAAGTAGGAAGCTTGGAAATAAATTGGAGCATTTATCCATGGCTAGAAGTTGAAGTTTGAGTTTTAATTTCTTTGTTTCTTGGAAATAGCCGAACGGGAGCTTTGGGAGAGAGAAGGGAGTGTTTTTGCTTGCTTGCTTGGTTTCCTTCTTGAATAAATGATAGATTGATTGTGTATATAATCCTAGATATGCAAATCTTCATCATATCTTGCTAGCTTGGCTAATTTTTAAAGCTAGTTTACTAGCCAAGTACTACAACTACTATTATTCATGGTTACTATTTGCCCTAGCTATGTTACTATACTGTTAGATTGGTTACTATTTGGTTTCCAATACTTGGGTAAATTCCTACTAATTATTTTGCATGGAATAAATGGGAAGTTATATGGCTTGATATTTTTTATTTATTCTGTTACGTATTCGCTTGGTCGTTTATTCGTTTTTGTGATAAATCTTCGTAAGCGATTCACGGGGTAAATCCTTTCTTATAAGTCCTTTATGCTTTGAAACTATGTAGTTGGGTTTTGATTTGTAGAATTCTAGATTCATGATTATAATGTGATTCTCTTATTCCTTGAAGGTTCGTAAGATAAGGTCGTTTTACGAAGTTCATTTTTTCTAAAACTAATGGCTTTTATATACACTCATTTGGTACGTATAATCACAATATCGACTCGGAAACTAAATTTTCCATGCATAACATAGTGTGGGCTAAACAAATTTCCCCCATCATCAGGGTTATTATTCATCGAATATTTTACAAAGTCCCAAAAATTTGGGTTATTACAAGACAAATCCTCTATCTTGCTCAAAATTGTCTCCCAAAATCGTTATTAATCATTAATGTTTATCTATTTTTTCCTTTAGCGACCTATCTTGTAGAATTTTTAATAAATTGAACAATTAACATTTTGACATAAGATATATTATGGGATCATCTTGAACCTTTCCTCAATCTCTCGTAAAAATTTTGATTTCGAACTAGAATTTTGTTAGGTGAAACAATGCGACAAACTTAGGTGAATGCATAGTTTCACGGTGTTGCAACTTACACTAAAATGGCCAAAATTATTTAACTGTGAACTCTTTCAAAGAGAATTTTTCACTGAAATAAACTAGAGATTCCCTAATTCATTTTTAAACCAACCATTTCCCCTAAAAGATCCCAGAACCATCCAAGGGTATGGCTCCAACATACTAACTCTGAAGTTGATATTTCCAAGAATTACTATTACGCAACTCGCAATCAACCACTTTTAATAAATCAAATAAATCATATTAAAATGCCAAAAACACTTCTCAAATCAACTTCAGTATTATTAAAATTTATCTTGAATTTTTTAGTTTAAAAACAAGAGCTTAACTTGGTAACAAGTATTTTAGAATTTTAGTAACTACGAATTTTCACTATTCGCATCGTTTTCACTAAAACCTACACTTTCACTATTTACACCATTTTCACTAAAACTTAGATTTCTCCTAAACCATTAACTCAATTGACGCATCGTTTTCTCGTGAATGATATAAATAATGTCTAGAATAAGATTATTTTAAAAGCTTCTTTGGGGTAAAAGGTGAAAAATCCTGAATTTTTAGTTTTTAGGCATTAATGTTGTCTAACATTTCGACTTCGCGCAAGGTTAACTAACTTGGCTCTAATTTCTAAACCGTAAACTCAAATGACTTAATTATTTCGCGTGAACAAACTAGAAACCAAGATCTACATAACACCATTAACCTTCTGTCTTAATCAAGGAAGTAGGCCTCTCAGTTCCTTGGTTTTATTAAGGATAATGTAAATTTGAGCAATATGACAACATAAACTTTACATTTTTGAATTTTGAACTACATCAAAACCAACCAATTACTCAAAGTCACTCACCTTATACTCCCTCCACTCAGTCAAATCCTCCAACCATATTCAAACCATAATCACAACCAAAATATAAACTAAAATGAAATAAGCAAAAAGTTCTCGGTTAGAAGTTTATATACATATACTCGCATTACATATACTCGCATTCCTCAACGATCCAAGCTTCATTCTAACTCCACAAGCTCAAACCCATATTTTTGAACATTAAACCCAGATTATAACTTCAAAAAATCATGGTGAAAAGTGGTGCTGATGATGAAGATGATGGTTAGGAAAGAATGGGTTTGAAGATAAGTGAAAAATGAAACCAAAATCAAGTTTTGCGCCATAAATCAAGCAAGATTAAAGGATTTTTCTCTCCTATTTTTGCTCTTAAACTCATCCATGTATTTTATTGTAAAGGAAGAAGAAATAGAAAAATTTTGGATGACAAAGTGGTGAAAATGTGTAATAATATAATATGTATTTTACTTATATTTTGTTTTAATTTAAAAAGCTAATACATGTATAATAGTAAAAGCTATTTTGGTAAGATAAGTCCAAACTTCTTTGTTACACTTCTCATTTATCAATTATTTTCTTAATCTTATAAAAATTTCCAAAGTCGCTTATTCGTACGAATTTTGATTCTTCATTTCGGTTGTAATTTACTACTACGCAATTGGTAACCGTTTAGTATATCGGAACATCCACTAAAATTTGGGATAAATTCAAGACATAATAAAAAGCACTATTCATCTCGTATTAAAATTATTACCAATTAATATTCATCCAATTCCTTGTTCAGTTGTAATCATTTTAAATAATTTCTCAAAAGAGCGTTTAAAATTCCTTAGGTAATTCTCGAAGTGAGTAGTAACTATACACTATTCATTCCAACGAACGACTAATTAAATAAAATAGTTCTTGCACGAATCTTAAAATTCTAATAAGATTTACAGATACTCAAATATAATATTGGCTACTAATAAAATTATTGAAATGATATTTGGTGAAAGTAATCATACGTGCATACGCCCACATATCGCGTAGAATAATTAAACGGCTTTAATCTTAAATTTCCTATGAGCATTAATTCAAATGAAATTATTTATTAATAAAAATGAATATTTTAATCCAAAATCTTAATAATATCAAGCGTAAAAAATACTAGTTATTATAGTCTCCCCACCTTAAAAGGATTTCGTTCTCGGAATCTAAATAAAATATGCCTAGTGTACCTTATGAACATATCACTCTCTAGTTCACTGACTTACTTTTCAACCTTCTGCTCCCTCCATAATACTCTGACTAGTGCTACAGTTTTATTTCTCCACACTTGTTGTATTCGAGCATTGATCTCTAACGGTCATTTGATGTAAGACCTATCTGGTTACCATCTCTATGATTACTAATTTTAGCACATGCATGGAATCTGCATTATACTTTAATAACATAAATATATGGTACAAAATAGGTCTTATATTATCAAATAAAAATTGTGAAATGGTGCCAACATATATGCATTTTATAAACATTATTAGGGACCTATAAGGTTCACTACCCCTTGATCTATCAATAGTCGCTCTCAAATACTATAACTTGCACCCTAATTCTCTTGATATAATTTTTGTTTCTAAATTTTTTTCTCGTTCATCGACTTAGTTTTAACTTCTACCTAAATCCAAAGCACAACTTTTTATGAAGAGCTAACTTTATATTTACTTATAAATTAAGAGCTTTCTATTGAACATCATTGCCACAAGATAATTTTAGTGGTTTACAGATAAAAAACCCCATATCCAAATATATATAAAAAAGAAAAAAATGGATATAACTTAGAACGATCATAATGTACTCGTGATAGAAAGTCCTTAATATGATCTGGTTGTCAACACATAATTGGGCGGCGTCCCACCAAACTTTTGTCACATAGAGACGAATTGTCAAAAATTGGAAGAAAGGAAATGATTGTTTAAAAAGACGTGATGGGCTTAATATTAAACAGGTCTCTACTTATCTAGGAATCGAGTTGACAATGTTTTAGACCTATTATCTCCAACTTTATACTTCCTGTGTGTATATCTCTATGGCTCTCATGGTACTCGTGTTAGGTCACACACACACACTGTAGAGGGGGTGAATACAGTGTATAGTACACTCAAATCGAACTTTAAGAACTTAAGTAACAGAAAATAAACTTTATTGAAATAATAAACTCTGTTACAGTATGGAACTGTTACCTCACAGTGATGAACAAATATCACGAGAGCTACTAGGGTTACAATGAATAATCTTTTCTAATAATGATAACACTTATAGTGTAAACCCTATATCTGTGTTTATATACTACACAGTTACAAGATAATCGCTAATTGATATGGAATATAATTCTGCTTCCTAAAATATATCAATCAGATATCTTTTCTTCCAAGTATTCCATTCTTTACGGAATTCCTTCTTCATGCATATCTCTTCTTATGTTTATCTTGATCTTCTTTCCTTTAATCAGCTACTGTCCTTATCTGATTGTCCTTCAGCACTTAAGTTCTGATATCTATCTTCTGATGATTATCTCCTGATAACATACGTACTGATATCCTTAAGTCCTGACTTCCAGTATAAGTACTGATCAACAGTTAAGTACTGATTTATCCTGTTCAAGTAAGATCTGAAAGCTAAACATAAAACATATTAGCCATGACATTATCAAATATATCTAACAATCTCCCCCAACTTGTAAATTAACATAATATACAAGTTTAACAGATATTTGATGATGTCAAAAACATTAAGTACAAATGCATGAGAATTAGACTAGATAACTACAACTTACAGTCCTTAAAGCTTTTACCAATTTCAACTTCTGATAACAACTTCAGTCTGTATAAATATCAGAATTTAAGCAGTTGTAGATCTTCGACTTGGCTTCATCATTTTCTGATCTCTCTGATGTCAGGAGTTGTTCTGAGATAGTTCTTCAACAAACATTTCTTAGCATATCTGAGTTCATCAATCATTCTCCTTTTAACATCTTTAAGCTCTGCAGTATCTTCACCAATTTGAAAGATTGTAGCTCTGAGATCATTGATCTTTGCTTTTCTCAACTCCTGATCTAGTCTTATGACATAAGCTTTGTCAGACTCTAGATTGAATTCAAGTCCCTTAATACCAAGATATGTTCTGATCTGTGCAGTATTAGGCTTCATATCAACAATATCACCATTGTGATCTCTGTACTTTGGAACATATATGCTGTCAGACTTAACAGAATAAAGCCTTTTCTGTCTCTGAATCTGTTCTTTTAAGTAGTTTGCAGCAGTTTCTATTATTCTGTCATCCACTTGAAGTAAGAAAAGTACATGCTCCAATTCTTCAAAATACTTCAATGGAATGGCATTTTGTCTTATATGATAAACCCTACCATCTGTCATGAAATACAACATGATGTATTCTTTCAAGTAGGTATGGTAAACCATCTGTACAGATTCCAGTTGATTTAATCTCTCAGGAGTTGCTCCAATACCTGGTTCACTCAAGGAAGTTGGATCATTGGTAGTGTTGTGTACTCTTCTTTCATCAGCACTTCCCAATCAAGTTTTATCTCTAGCTTCCTTTCCAGTAACTATGCTTGCTTCAAAACCACTTGCAGTAGTCTTCAAAGATTGAGTCTGTTTTGCTTTAGTGAATCCTGGTAGGAGTGTCTTTGATCTATTTTCTGATATCAAGTTAACTTGAGCTCTGTCAGAAGTTACTTGCTTCTTCTGAATATCAGAACTTACAATTTCTTGACTCTGAACAACTTGAGCCATGTCAGAGGTTGTTTTAAGAACTTTTCTTGAAGTCAGAGCAAGATCATCTTTTTCATCAGTAATTTCTTCTTCCTCAAGAGGTACATAAACCTTGATAGGTTCACCAACCTTTTCTTTACCCTTGGATCTTGGATCTATCTGTGGTTGTGATCTAGCCAACGTTGCTTCAGTATGTGTCCTTTCTTTGATCACAATGCCTTTGAGTTTTGGAAGTGACTTTTTACCAGAAACTTCAGATTTAGATGTGACTTTCTCTGATTTAAGTCTGGCTTCTTCTTCCTTTAAACTTTCCAAGTCTATTCCTGGATTTTCTTGAAGAAATAACTGTCTTGACATTTCCTCATCAAGATCTAGAAGTTCATCAGAACTTATCCTTTTACCAGCAGCAGAACTTATTCTTTTCCCAGTATCAGAACTTGTCCTGTGACTAGCATGTCTTGATGTAAACCTTCTACCTTGACTATGACCGCTACCCATTCCAGAGTATCCTTGATCATCATTTCCATCATCCTTTCCTTGCAGTGCCTTGTTAGTGTTGCATTTGGACTTAATTACCTTCTCCCCCTTTTTGGCATCAGCAGGTAGTAAAAGAGAGATAAGTAATTCCACTAAGGATTGGATTTCAGTAAGTTGCGATTGCTGAAAAGCTTGATTTGTCAGAATGTCATCAATCTGAGCTTGTTGTTTCTCTTGAGTTTTCTCAATATAAGCAATCCTGTCAATGGTAGGTTGAAAGAACTTTTTCTTATCAATTTTCCAAACTTGTTCTTGTTTGATAAAGTTCTCCTGAATCTTGTGTAGCTCTGCATGAGTAGTTGAATGAAGACCTTGTAGATGTTTAATACTCAATGCAGTGACTCGAAGCTGGGTTTTTAAATCATCAGAATTTAACATTTCATCAGCTTTAGTCAAGTGCTCAGCAAGATGTATTGCAGTTGGAACACATGAAACCGAGTTCCATTCCTTAGTCCACTCCTGACCTACAGGAGTTTCACTCCAAGGTACTGGTGCATCCCTGATAACAAACTCCTTTACCAGTTCAGACTTAGGAAGAGTCTGTTGAGGAGTATGTCCTGAAGGACCTGCTTCATCAGCATCTACAGTTGGAGCAGCTTCACCAGTATCTCCAGCATTTGCAATATCAGAACTTAAAGAATCAGTATCTTCTGATAAGACAACAGTGTGAGTAGCAATGGAGGCTTCAGCATCCTCTAATTGCTGATCTGATACTAAGTTCTAATCAACAGCCATATCCTGATGCTCACCTAAAGTCTGATCATCAGCATCTTGATGCAGAGAAGGTGTTGTTGATAACTCTGGAGTTTGAACAGCATCAGTAACAGGTGTTGTGGAAGGATTATTTGCTGTTGGAGCTTCTAAGAGAAATACTTCAGACACAACCAAGTGTTGAACATCAATATCAGCACTTGTGCCTGGATCAACAAGAGACACAGATGGTGAGTTAGCCTTGTCAGATACAGCTTCCTGAGATGGAGTTGATGGAGAAGAAGTGACTGGAGCAAATTCCTTGTCTTGTGAGATCAGAGATTCCTGATCCCCTTCCTTAGCTGCTTCCTCTTCATCATCTGAAACTGGCCTTTGTGCCCTCTGTTTCTTGTACTTCCTTGTTGATTTGGATTCCTTGGGAGTTTCAGGAACTATCATTCGTCTAAGCAACTTGAGAAGCCTAGAACCCCCAATTTCAGAATCCTTCTGAGAAACCTCTTTCTCAGCTTCAGAAATAACAGGTTCTCTAGAAGAAACCTGTTCCTCAGAATCAGATTCATCTCTCAATACAATCCTCCTTCTCTTTTGAGATGTTTGAGGAACATTCTTTGTCTTCTTTGGCTTGGAAGATGAATGCTTCACAGTAGGTGCTGAAGATGAAGGTTGAGCAGTCTGTGAAGTGGAGAGATAGGATTTGAGATATGTTCTGAGGGTAGGTTGAGTAGAATGAGAGGTAGGTACCGAGGTTGATGGATTTTGGGTGTTTGGAGTTGGTTGGACATCAGAGTAAACAGATTTATAAGTATCAGGATCAGCATTTACCAGGATCTGTTTTACAGACTTAGGAATCTGTAATGGTCGAACCACTTTTTTCTTAGTATCAGCATTTACCAGATCATTAAAGTATCATTTTGCAACCTTAAAAGGTGGGGTTTGAGTGCTGACTAAATGAGGTTCATCAGTACAGTAAGTGTAAATAAGTTGATAGAATCTAGCAAAATAAACAACATCTCGATCCTCTGTCATCCTATCCCCAATAAAACCAATTATTCCAGTTGCAAAATCAAAATGAGTTTGATGAATAATAGCATACCCTATGTGCTGACTCAAAATTGGGATAACATCAAAATTTGAATATTTGTTCCCAAAAGCTTTGGTGATGCAATCAAAGAAGAAACTCCATTCTCTTCTGATATTAGCCCGTTTCAACTGTCCAAGTTTCGTCAGACTCTTTTCATATCCCAATTCAGCCATTAACTCCCGAAGGGCTGAGTCCTCTGGAATTGAGAAAGTACAATCTTCTGGAAGATGTAAAGCCCTGCGTACTGTACCAGGAGTGACTACAAAGGATGAATCACCCACTTGGAAGATAATACTGGGAGTTCCACGTTGACCACCATCATCAAAAAGTCCAGTCCTCCAAAACCTCAGAACTTGTTGGCTTGAAAAGAATTTAGGTTGTGTTAATGCATACCCAACCTCACTATGTGCAAGAAGATCTTGCACAAAGTGCAATTCAGATGGAGCTTCAGTATGATCAAGAACTGCAGCATAGTTGTTGGGGACAAACTTAGCTCCATCAATGATTAAATCCTTTGGTGCCATGTGAAAAAAAAATTGAGATTCAAGTATGCCTGTTAGGTGTTTGAGATAATGTCTATATGAAAAACCAACGTGAGAAAGAAAGAGAAAGAGAGTAAAAGTAAGGAGAGAGATAAAATATAAAGAAAATAAAAGATTAAAGAAATCTTCTCTCTGTTGTACTTATACTCTGAACAAAAATGTTACCGTTGGACACCTGTCAGACATGCAGTAATAACGGACAGTTACTGGGCTCGAGAAAACAGGAATCATGACTTACCCAGTTGCCTAGTTTCAAGGAAAAACCGTTCCATTTATCAAGAGAAACAGTTTTAATTCAAAATTTAAATCGTTAGCACTGATTGAATTATTTTTCACTGCATCATTGATATTCTGAAAATACATCACATGAAAATGACCAAGATAAATTAGATAAGTAAGTGCTGAAAATGAATCATAACTTAATATAAAACAAAATTTATATGGTCATCAGAATATCAATCAGGATTTATCAACACAAGATAAAATAACTCAGAGACAAAATCTTAAAGTAAAAACAACTTTCATTAATATATCAAGACAATACATTTATGAAATGGAAATTACATCAATACTTATACAAGATTTTCCCTAAGCTTCTAAACCTAACATCAACAGCCTTAGTCCTAGCTAAGAAGCCTGACAAAGCTGATGATGAAGAAAAACAGGAAGAAGACAAGATTAAGTCATCTTCTTCTTCCTACTCTCGACAAACAGAATGGCGAGTCGGATGATTCGCTCTTGCTGGCGGAGAGCTTCCAACCTTTCCTCCTCCAATCGCTCCAGATGGCGATGGTAGTCCATAGAGAAGAACAGAAGGTGTGTCAGTACCTCCTGTGGGACTGAGTCCCATATCTCCTCAGGAATGGCTGTGACATGCCATTCCTGCTGCCACTCGGCACAACTTAGCTCCATATTGAAGTTTTGGTAGATCAAAAACATGTTGTATCTGACCATTATGTTTTTGAAAAAAAATGAAGATAAGTGTGTGAGAAGAATTTGATGGAAAGACTGATGTGAAGTGGCTGCTTATATAGGCAAGAGAATGCCAGGAGACGCAAAGAAATTGAATGCTAACAGGTAGAATTAATTCTACCTCGTCTCCCTAGACTTTGAAAAAGAATAACATTCATTGGAAAGAGGAATCATGGTTTAAAACGCACAAGAAACAAGAAACAGTGGACTGTTCAAGGACGAATACCATTAATCCTAATCATAGTGACTATTAATCTTCCACTTCAACATATTCTAGTATGAACTGAGACTGTTATCAAATTTTATTCACAGATAAGCCAAGTAAAGGATTAGACCGAGAAATCAGAACTTAGACCTATACCAGAACTTAACAGTCATCAGAACATAATTTCTTAACTCGAAAAAGGAATGCCCATCTTAGTAAATCCTCATACAAGTTCGGAGTTATAGACTTCAGAACTTAATCATCAGAACGTGTAACTAGAACTTGTCCTCAGAATTTGTGCAATAATGACACAATGACTGTTTATCTAAAATAACATAGACCACCACAGAAATTTTCATCATTCAGATGGAGTGATTAGTGTGTGCATTAAGCTAAATAACAGACAAAGAGTAAAGTCTGATTCACTTCAGTACATCTTAGAAATAAGGCATAACTAAAATTTTGCTAAAGAGCTGTCATTGTCCTGAAACCTACTGATGAATGAGTTCATGCTTGAGTCCACCTCAACTGTTTTGTGCTAATTTTATGCATCTTTTAAAATTCTATTTTACAGTGGCTTCTCAGTGTAAGTGAGTCACGACTGTTTATCAGAATTTATGCTATTATCAGAGTATTTCTCCAGTAATCATAGAGTGTGAAAAGTCACCAAGAAAATATTTTGCTTTTCTAATGCATATCTACTTAATACCAGCAATGCACTTGGGTCTTCCCTTCCACATTTGTACTCTAGATCTCAAAGGAGTACCTGATTTTATTCTTTGATCTTTTTGCTTTTTCTTTTGATAAGTGAGGTTTATCAGCTCTTAGTACATTCAGCAGTTTTACTAGTATCAGAACTTTACAGATGAGTAGCATTATTCTAATTTGTGACTTAGTAATAAGATATACAAAGTAAACTTAACTAAGCTCAATTATCAGAATTTGCTAGTGTCATAGGTTTCCACTGAAATAATTACTTCTTACATGGAATCATTTGTTTATTGAAGACTACTAGGTCAGTATCTAGCACAGTTATCCTCATAGGATGGAATAAGTACTTGAACAGACATATCACTTATCAGAGTTTAGAAACATATATCAGACAACAGTCAATACTTAAAGACATTTATCAATTAAGCACAAAATACACAATGAGATTAATTCTGTAAATACTGAGCATAAAGTCTGATAACACAGAACAAGACTAAGCAGATTTAGAGAAAGAACCTGAAACCATTCCAAGTTCATTTACCAATCTTGTAAAAGTAGCTTCACACAGTGGTTTTGTGAAGATATCTGCTAGTTGTTGATCTGTGGGAACAAAATGCAATTCCACTGTACCTTCATCCACATGTTCCCTGATGAAGTGGTAACTGATGCTGATGTGCTTTGTCATT
This sequence comes from Apium graveolens, assembly GCF_009905375.1. Lineage (NCBI taxonomy): Eukaryota > Viridiplantae > Streptophyta > Magnoliopsida > Apiales > Apiaceae > Apium > Apium graveolens. The sequence continues at coordinate 182,501,491 of NC_133651.1, forward strand.
GAGTGTTGAACTGGATTACCTGTCATAGAAATAGAACTTTGATTATCACAGTAAATAGGGATTTTGAAATATGTTAACCCATAATCCAGTAACTGATTCTTCATCCAAAGAATCTGTGCACAAAAGCTTCCTGCAGCAATATACTCTGCTTCTGCAGTTGATGTGGAAATTGACTTTTGTTTCTTGCTGTACCAAGAAACCAATCTGCCTCCAAGAAATTGGCAGCTTCCACTTGTGCTTTTCCTGTCAATTTTGCAACCTGCAAAATCTGCATCTGAGTAACCTATTAGTTTAAAATCTGATTCTCTAGGATACCATAATCCCAGAGCAGCTGTTCCTTTAAAATACTTAAAGATTCTTTTTACAGCTGTTAAGTGAGGTTCTCTTGGATCTGCTTGAAATCTTGCACAAAGACAGGTAGCATACATGATATCAAGTCTACTAGCAGTTAGATAGAGTAGAGAGCCAATCATACCTTTGTAGTCAGTAATATCTACTGATTTACCGGTATCCTTATCCAGTTTTGTTGCAGTGGCCATTGGAGTGGATGCACTTGAACAATCTTGCATTCCAAATTTCTTCAGCAAGTTTCTGGTGTACTTGGTTTGACAAATAAAAGTGCATTCCTCATTCTGCTTGACTTGAAGGCCCAGAAAATAGCTAAGTTCCCCCATCATACTCATCTGATATCTTGACTGCATTAGTTTGGCAAACTTTTTGCAAAGTTTGTCATTTGTAGATCCAAAAATGATATCATCAACATAAATCTGGACCAGAAGTAAGTCCTTTCCATGGTTGAGGTAGAACAGTGTTTTGTCTATTGTCCCTCGGTTGAATCCACTTTCCAGAAGTACTGAGCTAAAGTCTCATACCATGCTCTAGGAGCTTGCTTAAGTCCTTAAAGTGTTTTGTCAAGCCTGTAGACATAATCTGGATGTTTGGTATCTACAAAACCTGGAGGTTGTTCAACATATACCTCCTCCTCCAATTCTCCATTGAGAAAAGCACTTTTCACATCCATTTGAAAGACAGTAAACTTTTTGTGAGCAGCATAAGCCAAAAATATCCTTATGGCTTATAACCTAGCAACTGGTGCAAATGTTTCATCATAATCAATTCCTTCCTGTTGAGAATATCCTTTTGCAACCAGTCTTTCCTTATTCCTTGTAATTATGCCATCACTGTCAGTTTTGTTTCTGAATACCCACTTTGTACCAACAACAGATCTATTATTTGGTCTTGGCACTAGGGTCCAGAGTTTGTTTCTTTCAAATTCATTCAACTCTTCCTGCATTGCTTGCACCCAATCAGCATCTTGAAGAGCTTCTTCAACTTTCTTTGGCTCAGTCTGAGAGAGAAAAGAATTGTAAAGACATTCATTTGAAGTACTTGTTCTAGTTCTGACACCTGCATCAGGATTTCCAATTATCAAATCAGGTGTATGTGATTTTGTCCACTTCCTTGCAGATGGAAGGTTTTCTCTAGAACTGGATGCTCCCCCATGATCCATGCTATTTTCATTTTCATTTTCTGATGCTCCCCCTGAAACTATGCTCTCTGAGTTGGATTCTTCAGTATTTAGATTTTCAGCACTATCAGAACTTGGCTTATCAGAACTTGACGAATCAGAACTTGAAGAGCCAGATGCATGTTCTGATGTTTCTTGAGATGTGGTAGGATCTTGAGTATGCTCCCCCTGCATAGGTGCATCTTCCTTTGACGTAGTCTCCACAGTTTCAATAACATCAGAGTTTAATCCATCTGAGTTTACAGTATCAGGACTTAGACTATCAAGATTTTCTGTATCAGAATTTGAGTCTTTATTTTCAAATCTCAGCTGATCATGGTCAATGAAATCTTCAAGACCAGTAATCTTTTTGTCATCAAAAGAGACATTGATAGATTCGATGACCACTTTTGTTCTCAAATTATAGACTCTGAAGGCTTTTGTGGAAAGTGGATATCCAACAAAGATTCCTTCATCAGCTTTTAGATCAAACTTTGATAGCTGTTCAGGATGAGTCTTGAGAACAAAACACTTGCATCCAAATACATGAAAATATTTCAGATTTGGCTTCTTTTTCTTCACCATCTCATATGGTGTTTTTCCATGCTTGTTAATGAGTGTTGCATTTTGAGTAAAACAAACAGTCTGCACAGCTTCAACCCAGAAATAGGTTGGAAACTTTGCTTCTTCAAGCATAGTACGTGCAGCTTCAATGAGAGTTCTATTCTTCCTTTCAACAACTCCATTTTGCTGTGGAGTTCCAGGAGCAGAAAATTCCTGCTTTATTCCATGGCTTTTGTAGAACTCTTCCATTATCAAATTCTTGAACTCAGTGCCATTATCACTCCTTAAAACTTTCACAGAATCTTTGACCATTTTATCAAGATGTTTGATATGATCAATCAAGGTTGATGCAGTTTCACTTTTTGTATGCAAGAAATACACCCATGTGTATCTGGTGAACTCATCCACTATGACCAACGCATACTTCTTCTTTGCAATAGACATGCCATTTACTGGACCAAATAGATCAACATATATTAGATGATAAGGCTCAAGAATTGATGATTCAGTCTTGCTCTTGAATGAAGATTTTCTTTGTTTGGCTTTCTGACATGAATCACAAAGACCATCAGGAGCAAATACTGTGTTTGGCAATCCTCTCACAAGATCTTTCTTGACCAGTTCATTTATATTGTTGAAATTTAAATGAGAGAGTTTCTTATGCCAATTCCAGCTTTCTTCAATTGATGCTCTACTCATCAGACAGATTGCAGAACCATCAGTACTTGTTGAAAGCTTAGCTTCATAAATGTTACCACGCCTGTATCCTTTCAGAACAACTTTGCCTTTAGATTTACTCATAATTTCACAGTGTTCTTCAAAGAAATCAACATGATAACCTCTGTCACAGATTTGACTTATACTCAGTAGGTTGTGTTTAAGTCCTACGACTAGAGCTACTTGTTTAATTATGACATTTCCAAGATTGATATTGCCATATCCCAATGTTTTTCCAATGTTTCCATCTCCATAAGAAACACTTGGGCCAGCTTTCTCCACAAAGTCTGATAGCAGGGCCTTATTTCCAGTCATATGTCCTGAACATCCACTGTCCAGAACTAGAATATTTTTCCTGTTGCCCTACAATCATAAATACCACTAATTATTAATTTTAAGGACCCAGACTTGCTTGGATCCTTTGGCCTTATTAAGTTTGTTAACATTTGCAGCGGATTTAGCATCAGAGTTTATGTTAACATTTTTCTTATCAGAACTTACACTATCAGACTTTGAATCAGAATTTACACTAGAAGGAACAATGGAAACTTTCTTCAAAGAAGGTTTTATTTGATAATAATCATAGTACAAACTATGATATTCCTTACAAGTATAAATGGAATGCCATAAACTACCACAATGAAAACAAGGATTTTGTGGTTTGTATCTAACAGACTGACTCTTAACTCCTGATTTTGAAGGTAAGGAGTTAATATTCTTATTCTTCCTGCAAAAAGAAGCCAGATGGTTAGAACTTCCACAGTTATTACATGTTTTCCTAGGAGCATCAAGAACAGGTTTATAATCATTGCTTTTATTCACACCTTCCTTTCCATTCCTATTTTTTCTAGGTGATTTTACCTTGTTTGCATTCTTGACATCTTTCAACTTATGCTTAAGCTGCTTCTTTATCATTAAGCCTATGTTCACTTCAGCTGTCTTTTCCTGTTTTAGTTTGTCAGAAGTTGATTCCTTTATAACTTCTGATTTTTCATTTTCAGACTTTACAGTTACAAACTTAACAGGTTTTAACTTTGGCTTTTGCTTATCAACAGACTTAATTTTTTCAGTTCCTTTATCTTTCTTATCTTCTCCATAACCTAAGCCCTCTTTCCAGTTTCCACTACTTAGCAAATTTTGAGTTGTTTTGCCAGAGTTAGTCCAAGTCCTGATAATCTCTCTTTCCTTTTCTAACTCAGTTTTTAGAGATTCATTTAATATTAGCACTTCATTCCTAACATAAAAAGCATCATCTCTATCCTTCTGAGTTTGATGGAACCTGACTAACTCTTTTTTTTAGAAATCATTTCTTTTCTTAAATGCAAGATTTTCAGAAGTTAATCTTTCACATGTTAAAGTTTGATCTCTATAGCTAACAAACATGGTTTTAAGATATCTTCTCAACTCATTAATATCATCAGTATGAAAAGCATAAGTAGTCTGAGGTACCTTTGTTTCAGCAGCTTCAGAACTGCTCTCAGCACTTTCTTTATCAACATTTGCCATCAATGCATAGTTTTCCTCACTTTCAGAGTCTGAGGTGTCTGTCCAGCTTTTCTGCTTTGTGACAAGAGCCTTGCCTTTGTCACCCTTTACCTTCTTGCAGTTAGGAGATATGTGGCCTTTCTCACCACAGTTATAACATTTAACATTGGTGTAATCTCCTCTGTCAGACTTTCCTCCTCTGCCTTCAGATCTTCTGAAATTCTTCTTATCAGAACTTATCCCTTTCCTGGAAAACTTCTTTCCCTTCCTGAACTTCCTGTATGCAATCTTTGTGATTCCTTTCACCATAAGAGCACACAGCTTCATCATCTCCTCATCAGCATCAGTCTCAAGCAAGCTTTCAGAATCTGAGTCATCATCACTCTCAGAACTTGATGACTCAGTATCAGACTTTATGAAAAGAGCTTTACCCTTGTCTTTCTTTGAGGAAGCTGCTTTGGGGAATTCTTCTTCAGCCTTAAGAGCAACTGTCCTTGACTTTCCTCCTTTTCTCTTGCTTCTTTGTTCCATCTCCAGCTCATGAGTCTTGAGCATTCCATAGATTTCACTCATCAAGATTGTAGTTGTCTCTTATTGTCGTTGCCTTCAAATCCCAGCATTCAGGAAGTGCTAACAGGAACTTAAGGTTTGAATCTTCAAGATCATACTCTTTATCAACCAATGACAAATCATTCAAAAGTTTGACAAATCTATCATATAAATCATTCAATGACTCATTAGTCTTTGAGTCAAAGTGTTCATACTCTTGAGTGAGTATTGTCTTCCTGTTCTTAATTGTGTCAGTTCCCTGACACCTTGTTTCCAGAGCATCCCATATCTCCTTAGCAGTCTTGTAGTTGATTACCCTGTTTGACATTATATTATCAATGGCACTATGCAGTAAGTGTCGTACCTTAGCATCCTTAGCAATTGATGCTATGTCTTCAGCAGTATAATCACTCTTCTCCTTTGGTACGGTCTTTGCTGCTTCACCTGCAACTGCAACTGCGAGTTTGGTTGGTTTGTGAGGACCTTCCTTGATTCTATCAAGGTATTCTGGATCTGTTGCTTCCAGGAACATGGTCATCATTACCTTCCATATGGGATATTCAGATGGTCTCAGTATGGGAACTCTGATGGTCTCATACCGACTCTGAATTTGTGTCTATGGTGGTTCCTCAGTTTTGCTAGGCTTAGTTGGAGTTTTTGTGTCCGACATGATTGTGTTTGGATCTTTAACTGTATGTATGTTAACAGATAGGCTCTGATACCAATTCACACACACACACACACACTGTAGAGGGGGTGAATACAGTGTATAGTACACTCAAATCGAACTTTAAGAACTTAAGTAACAGAAAACAAACTATATTGAAACAATAAACTTTGTTACAGTATGGAACTGTTACCTCTCAGTGATGAACAAATATCACGAGAGCTGCTAGGGTTACAATGAATAATCTTTTCTAATAATGATAACACTTATAGTGTAAACCCTATATCTGTGTTTATATACTACATAGTTACAAGATAATCGCTAATTGATATGGAATATAATTCTGCTTCCTAAAATATATCAATCAGATATCTTTTCTTCCAAGTATTCCATTCTTTACGGAATTCCTTCTTCATGCATATCTCTTCTTATGTTTATCTTGATCTTCTTTCCTTCAATCAGCTACTGTCCTTATCTGATTGTCCTTCAGCACTTAAGTTCTGATATCTATCTTCTGACGATTATCTCCTGATAACATACGTACTGATATCCTTAAGTCCTGACTTCCAGTATAAGTACTGATCAACAGTTAAGTACTGATTTATCTTGTTCAAGTAAGATCTGAAAGCTAAACATAAAACATATTAGCCATGACATTATCAAATATATCTAACAATCTCCCCCAACTTGTAAATTAACATAATATACAAGTTTAACAGATATTTGATGATGTCAAAAACATTAAGTACAAATGCATGAGAATTAGACTAGATAACTACAACTTACAGTCCTTAAAGCTTTTACCAATTTCAACTTCTGATAACAACTTCAGTCTGTATAAATATCAGAATTTAAGCAGTTGTAGATCTTCGACTTGGCTTCATCATTTTCTGATCTCTCTGATGTCAGGAGTTGTTCTGAGATAGTTCTTCAACAAACATTTCTCAGCATATCTGAGTTCATCAATCATTCTCCTTTTGACATCTTTAAGCTCTGTAGTATCTTCACCAGTTTGAAAGATTGCAGCTCTGAGATCATTGATCTTTGCTTTTCTCAACTCCTGATCTAGTCTTATGACATAAGCTTTGTCAGACTCTAGATTGAATTTAAGTCCCTTAATACCAAGATATGTTCTGATCTGTGCAGTATTAGGCTTCATATCAACAATATCACCATTGTGATCTCTGTACTTTGGAACATATATGTTGTCAGACTTAACAGAATAAAGCCTTTTCTGTCTCTGAATCTGTTCTTTTAAGTAGTTTGCAGCAGTCTCTGTTATTCTGTCATCCACTTGAAGTAAGAAAAGTACATGTTCCAATTCTTCAAAATACTTTAATGGAATGGCATTTTGTCTTATATGATAAACCCTACCATCTGTCATAAAATACAACATGATGTATTCTTTCAAGTAGGTATGGTAAACCATCTGTACAGATTCCAGTTGATTTAATCTCTCAGGAGTTGCTCCAATACCTGGTTCACTCAAGGAAGTTGGATCATTGGTAGTGTTGTGTACTCTTCTTTCATCAGCACTTCCCAATCCAGTTTTATCTCTAGCTTCCTTTCCAGTAACTACTCTTGCTTCAAAACCACTTGCAGTAGTCTTCAAAGATTGAGTCTGTTTTGCTTTAGTGAATCCTGGTAGGAGTGTCTTTGATCTATTTTCTGATATCAAGTTAACTTGAGCTCTGTCAGAGGTTACTTGCTTCTTCTGAATATCAGAACTTACAATTTCTTGACTCTGAACAACTTGAGCCATGTCAGAGGTTGTTTTAAGAACTTTTCTTGAAGTCAGAGCAAGATCATCTTTTTCATCAGTAATTTCTTCTTCCTCAGGAGGTACATAAACCTTGATAGGTTCACCAACCTTTTCTTTACCCTTGGATCTTGGATCTATCTGTGGTTGTGATCTAGCCAACGTTGCTTCAGTATGTGTCCTTTCTTTGATCACAATGCCTTTGAGTTTTGGAAGTGACTTTTTACCAGAAGCTTCAGATTTAGATATGACTTTCTCTGATTTAAGTCTGGCTTCTTCTTCCTTTAAACTTTCCAAGTCCATTCCTGGATTTTCTTGAAGAAATAACTGTCTTGACATTTCCTCATCAAGATCTAGAAGTTCATCAGAACTTATCCTTTTACCAGCAGCAGAACTTATTCTTTTCCCAGTATCAGAACTTGTCATGTGACTAGCTTGTCTTGATGTAAACCTTCTACCTTGACTATGACCGCTACCCATTCCAGAGTATCCTTGATCATCATTTCCATCATCCTTTCCTTGCAGTGTCTTGTTAGTGTTGCATTTGGACTTAATTACCTTCTCCCCCTTTTTGGCATCAGCAGGTAGTAAAAGAGAGATAAGTAATTCCACTGAGGATTGGATTTCAGTAAGTTACGATTGCTGAGAAGCTTGATTTGTCAGAATGTCATCAATCTGAGCTTGTTGTTTCTCTTGAGTTTTCTCAAAATAAGCAATCCTGTCAATGGTAGGTTGAAAGAACTTTTTCTTATCAATTTTCCAAACTTGTTCTTATTTGATAAAGTTCTCCTGAATCATGTGTAGCTCTGCATGAGTAGTTGAATGAAGACCTTGTAGATGTTTAATACTCAATGCAGTGACTCTAAGCTGGGTTTTTAAATCATCAGAATTTAACATTTCATCAGCTTTAGTCAAGTGCTCAGCAAGATGTATTACAGTTGGAACACATAAAACTGAGTTCCATTCCTTAGTCCACTCCTGACCTGCAGGAGTTTCACTCCAAGGTACTGGTGCATCCCCGATAACAAACTCCTTTACCAGTTCAGACTTAGGAAGAGTCTGTTGAGGAGTATGTCCTGAAGGACCTGCTTCATCAGCATCTACAGTTGGAGCAGCTTCACCAGTATCTCCAGCATTTGCAGTATTAGAACTTAAAGAATCAGTATCTTCTGATAAGACAACAGTGTGAGTAGCAATGGAGGTTTCAGCATCCTCTAATTGCTGATCTGATACTAAGTTTTGATCAACAGCCATATCCTGATGCTCACCTAAAGTCTGATCATCAGCATCTTGATGCAGAGAAGGTGTTGTTGATAACTCTGGAGTTTGAACAACATCAGTAACAGGTGTTGTGGAAAGATTATTTGCTGTTGGAGCTTCTACGAGAAATACTTCAGACACAACCAAGTGTTGAACATTAATATCAGCACTTGTGCCTGGATCAACAAGAGACACAGATGGTGAGTTAGCCTTGTCAGTTACAGCTTCCTGAGATGGAGTTGATGGAGAAGAAGTGACTGGAGCAAATTCCTTGTCTTGTGAGATCAGAGATTCCTGATCCCCTTCCTTAGCTGCTTCCTCGTCATCATCTGAAACTGGCCTTTGTGCCCTCTGTTTCTTGTATTTCCTTGTTGATTTGGATTCCTTGGGAGTTTCAGGAACTATCATTCGTCTAAGCCTCTTGAGAAGCCTAGAACCCCCAATTTCAGAATCCTTCTGAGAAACCTCTTTCTTAGCTTCAGAAACAACAGGTTCTCTAGAAGAAACCTGTTCCTCAGAATCAGATTCATCTCTCAATACAATCCTCCTTCTCTTTTGAGATGTTTGAGGAACATTCTTTGTCCTCTTTGTCTTGGAAGATGAAGGCTTCACAGTAGGTGCTGAAGATGAAGGTTTAGCAGTCTGTGAAGTGGAGAGATAGGATTTGAGATATGTTCTGAGGGTAGGTTGTGTAAAATAAGAGGTAGGTACTGAGGTTGATGGATTTTGGGTGTTTGGAGTTGGTTGGACATCAGAGTAAACAGATCTATAAGTATCAGGATCATCATTTACCAGGATCTGTTTTACAGATTGAGGAATCTGTAATGGTCTAACCACTTTTTTCTTAGTATCAGCATTTACCAGGTCATTAAAGTATCGTTTTGCAACCATAAAAGGTGGGGTTTGAGTGCTGACTAAATGAGGTTCATCAGTATAGTAAGTGTAAATAAGTTGACAGAATCTAGCAAAATAAACAACATCTCGATCCTCTGTCATCCTATCCCCAATAAAACCAATTATTCCAGTTGCAAAATCAAAATGAGTTTGATGAATAATAGCATACCCTATGTGCTGACTCAGAATTGGGATAGCATCAAAATTTGAACATTTGTTCCCAAAAGCTTTGGTGATGCAATCAAAGAAGAAACTCCATTCTCTTCTGATATTAGCCCGTTTCAACTGTCCAAGTTTTATCAGACTCTTTTCATATCCCAATTCAGCCATTAACTCCCGAAGGGCTGAGTCCTCTGGAATTGAGAAAGTACAATCTTCTGGAAGATGTAAAGCCCTGCGTACTGTACCAGGAGTGACTACAAAGGATGAATCACCCACTTGGAAGATAATACTGGGAGTTCCACGTTGACCACCATCATCAAAAAGTCCAGTCCTCCAAAACCTCAGAACTTGTTGGCTTGAAAAGAATTCAGGCTGTGTTAATGCATACCCAACCTCACTATGTGCAAGAAGATCTTGCACAAAGTGCAATTCAGATGGAGCTTCAGTGTGATCAAGAACTGCAGCATAGTTATTGGGGACAAACTTAGCTCCATCAATGATTAAATCCTTTGGTGCCATGTGAAAAAAAAATATGGAGATTCAAGTATGCCTGTTAGGTGTATGAGATAATGTCTGTATGAAAAACCAACGTGAGAAAGAAAGAGAAAGAGAGTAAAAGTAAGGAGAGAGATAAAATATAAAGAAAATAAAATATTAAAGAAATCTTCTCTCTATTGTACTTATACTCTGAACAAAAATGTTACCGTTGGACACCTGTCAGACATGCAGTAATAACGGACAGTTACTGGGCTCGAGAAAACAGGAATCATGACTTACCCAGTTGCCTAGTTTCAAGGAAAAACCGTTCCATTTATCAAGAGAAACAGTTTTAATTCAAAATTTAAATCGTTAGCACTGATTGAATTATTTTTCACTGCATCATTGATATTCTGAAAATACATCACATGAAAATGACCAAGATAAATTAGATAAGTAAGTGCTGAAAATGAATCATAACTTAATATAAAACAAAATTTATATGGTCATCAGAATATCAATCGATATTTATCAACACAAGATAAAATAACTCAGAGACAAAATCTTGAAGTAAAAACAACTTTCATTAATATATCAAGACAATACATTTATGAAATGGAAATTACATCAATACTTATACAAGATTTTCCCTAAGCTTCTAAACCTAACATCAACAGCCTTAGTCCTAGCTAAGAAGCCTGACAAAGCTGATGATGAAGAAAAACAGGAAGAAGACAAGATTAAGTCATCTTCTTCTTCCTACTCTCGACAAACAGAATGGCGAGTCGGATGATTCGCTCTTGCTGGCGGAGAGCTTCCAACCTTTCCTTCTCCAATCGCTCCAGATGGCGATGGTAGTCCATAGACAAGAACAGAAGGTGTGTCAGTACCTCCTGTGGGACAGAGTCCCATATCTCCTCAGGAATGGCTGTGACATGCCATTCCTGCTACCACTCGGCACAACTTAGCTCCATATTGAAGTTTTGGTAGTTCAAAAACATGTTGTATCTGACCATTATGTTTTTGAAAAAAAATGAAGATAAGTGTGTGAGAAGAATTTGATGGAAAGACTGATGTGAAGTGGCTGCTTATATAGGCAAGAGAATGCCAGGAGACGCAAAGAAATTGAATGCTGACAGGTAGAATTAATTCTACCTCGTCTCCCTAGACTTTGAAAAAGAATAACATTCATTGGAAAGAGGAATCATGGTTTAAAACGCACAAGAAACAAGAAACAGTGGACTGTTCAAGGACGAATACCATTAATCCTAATCATAGTGACTATTAATCTTCCACTTCAACATATTCTAGTACGAACTGAGACTGTTATCAAATTTTATTCACAGATAAGCCAAGTAAAGGATTAGACTGAGAAATCAGAACTTAGACCTATACCAGAACTTAACAGTCATCAGAAAATAATTTCTTAACTCGAAAAAGGAATGCCCATCTTAGTAAATCCTCATACAAGTTCGGAGTTATAGATTTCAGAACTTAATCATCAGAACGTGTAACTAGAACTTGTCCTCAGAATTTGTGCAATAATGACACAATGACTGTTTATCTAAAATAACATAGACCACCACAGAAATTTTCATCATTCAGATGGAGTGATTAGTGTGTGCATTAAGCTAAATAACAGACAAAGAGTAAAGTCTGATTCACTTCAGTACATCTTAGAAATAAGGCATAACTAAAATTTTGCTAAAGAGCTGTCATTGTCCTGAAACCTACTGATGAATGAGTTCATGCTTGAGTCCACCTCAACTGTTTTGTGCTAATTTTATGCATCTTTTGAAATTCTATTTTACAGTGGCTTCTCAGTGTAAGTGAGTCACGACTGTGTATCAGAATTTATGCTATTATCAGAGTATTTCTCCAGTAATCATAGAGTGTGAAAAGTCACCAAGAAAATATTTTGCTTTTCTAATGCATATCTACTTAATACCAGCAATGCACTTGGGTCGTCCCTTCCACATTTTTACTCTAGATCTCAAAGGAGTACCTGATTTTATTCTTTGATTTTTTTGCTTTTTCTTTTGATAAGTGAGGTGTATCAGCACTTAGTACATTCAACAGTTTTACTAGTATCAGAACTTAACAGATGAGTAGCATTATTCTAATTTGTGACTTAGTAATAAGATATACAAAGTAAACTTAACTAAGCTCAATTATCAGAATTTTCTAGTGTCATAGGGTTTCCACTGAAATAATTACTTCTTACATGGAATCATTTGTTTATTGAAGACTACTAGGTCAGTATCTAGCACAGTTATCCTCATAGGATGGAATAAGTACTTGAACAGACATATCACTTATCAGAGTTTAGAAACATATATCAGACAACAGTCAGTACTTAAAGACATTTATCAATTAAGCACAGAATACACAATGAGATTAATTCTGTAAATACTGAGCATAAAGTCTGATAACACAGAACAAGACTAAGCAGATTTAGAGAAAGAACCTGAAATCATTCCAAGTTCATTTACCAATCTTGTAAAAGTAGCTTCACACAGTAGTTTTGTGAAGATATCTGCTAGTTGTTGATCTGTGGGAACAAAATACAATTCCACTGTACCTTCATCCACATGTTCCTTGATGAAGTGGTACCTGATGTTGATGTGCTTTGTCATTGAGTGTTGAACTGGATTACCTGTCATAGCAATAGCACTTTGATTATCACAGTAAATAGGGATTTTGAAATATGTTAACCCATAATCCAGTAACTGATTCTTCATCCAAAGAATCTGTGCACAACAGCTTCCTGCAGCAATATACTCTGCTTCTGCAGTTGATGTGGAAATTGACTTTTGTTTCTTGTTGTACCTAGAAACCAATCTGCCTCCAAGAAATTGGCAGCTTCCACTTGTGCTTTTCCTGTCAATTTTGCAACCTGCAAAATCTGCATCTGAGTAACCTATTAGTTTAAAATCTGATTCTCTAGGATACCATAATCCCAGAGCAGCTGTTCCTTTAAGATACTTAAAGATTCTTTTTACAGCTGTTAAGTGAGGTTCTTTTGGATCTGCTTAAAATCTTGCAAAAGACAGGTAGCATACATGATATCAGGTCTACTAGCAGTTAGATAGAGTAGAGAGCCAATCATACCTCTGTAGTCAGTAATATCTACTGATTTACCGGTATCCTTATCCAGTTTTGTCACAGTGGCCATTGGAGTGGATGCACTTGAACAATCTTGCATTCCAAATTTCTTCAGCAAGTTTCTGGTGTACTTGGTTTGACAAATAAAAGTGCCTTCCTCATTCTGCTTGACTTGAAGGCCCAGAAAATAGCTAAGTTCCCCCATCATACTCATCTGATATCTTGACTGCATTAGCTTGGCAAACTTTTTGCAAAGTTTGTCATTTGTAGATCCAAAAATGATATCATCAACATAAATCTGGACCAGAAGTAAGTCCTTTCCATGGTTGAGGTAGAACAGTGTTTTGTCTATTGTCCCTCTGTTGAACCCACTTTCCAGAAGAAACTGAGCTAAAGTCTCATACCATGCTCTAGGAGCTTGCTTAAGTCCATAAAGTGCTTTGTCAAGCCTGTAGACATAATCTGGATGTTTGGTATCTACAAAACCTGGAGGTTGTTCAACATATACCTCCTCCTCCAATTCTCCATTGAGAAAAGCACTTTTCACATCCATTTGAAAGACAGTAAGCTTTTTGTGAGCAGCATATGCCAAGAATATCCTGTCAGTTTTGTTTCTGAATACCCACTTTGTACCAACAACAGATCTATTCTTTGGTCTTGGCACTAGGGTCCAGACTTTGTTTCTTTCAAATTCATTCAACTCTTCCTGCATTGCTTGCACCCAATCAGCATCTTGAAGAGCTTCTTCCACTTTCTTTGGCTCAGTCTGAGAGAGAAAAGAATTGTAAAGACTTTCATTTGAAGTACCTGTTCTAGTTCTGACACCTGCATCAGGATTTCCAATTATCAAATCAGGTGTATGTGATTTTGTCCACTTCCTTGCAGATGGAAGGTTTTCTCTAGAACTGGATGCTCCCCCATGATCCATGCTATTTTCATTTTCATTTTCTGATGCTCCCCCTGAAACTATGCTCTCTGAGTTGGATTCTTCAGTATTTAGATTTTCAGCACTATCAGAACTTGGCTTATCAGAACTTGACGAATCAGAACTTGAAGAGCCAGATGCATGTTCTGATGTTTCTTGAGATATGGTAGGATCTTGAGTATGCTCCCCCTGCATAGGTACATCTTCCTTTGACGTAGTCTCCATAGTTTCAATAACATCAGAGTTTAATCCATCAGAGTTTACAGTATCAGGACTTAGACTATCAGGATTTTCTGTATCAGAATTTGAGTCTTCATTTTCAAATCTCAGCTGATCATGGTCAATGAAATCTTCAAGACCAGTAATCTTTTTGTCATCAAAAGAGACATTGATAGATTCCATGACCACTTTTGTTCTCAAATTATAGACTCTGAAGGCTTTTGTGGAAAGTGGATATCCAACAAAGATTCCTTCATCAGCTTTTAGATCAAACTTTGATAGCTGTTCAGGATGAGTCTTGAAAACAAAACACTTGCATCCAAATACATGAAAATATTTCAGATTTGGCTTCTTTTTCTTCACCATCTCATATGGTGTTTTTCCATGCTTGTTAATGAGTGTTGCATTTTGAGTAAAACAAGCAGTCTGCACAGCTTCAGCCCAGAAATAGGTTGGAAGCTTTGCTTCTTCAAGCATTGTACGTGCAGCTTCAATGAGAGTTCTATTCTTCCTTTCAACAACTCCATTTTGCTGTGGAGTTCCAGGAGCAGAAAATTCCTGCTTTATTCCATGGCTTTTGCAGAACTCTTCCATTATCAAATTCTTGAACTCAGTGCCATTATCACTCCTTAAAACTTTCACAGAATCTTTGACCATTTTATCCAGATGTTTGATATGATCAATCAAGGTTGATGCAGTTTCACTTTTTGTATGCAAGAAATACACCCATGTGTATCTGGTGAACTCATCCACTATGACCAATGCATACTTCTTCTTTGCAATAGACATGACATTTACTGGACCAAATAGATCAACATGTATTAGATGATAAGGCTCAAGAATTGATGATTCAGTCTTGCTCTTGAATGAAGATTTTCTTTGTTTGGCTTTCTGACATGAATCACAAAGACCATCAGGAGCAAATACTGTGTTTGGCAATCCTCTCACAAGATCTTTCTTGACCAGTTCATTTATATTGTTGAAATTTAAATGAGAGAGTTTCTTATGCCAATTCCAGCTTTCTTCAATTGATGCTCTACTCATCAGACAGATTGCAGAACCATCAGTACTTGTTGAAAGCTTAGCTTCATAAATGTTACCACGCCTGTATCCTTTCAGAACAACTTTGCCTTTAGATTTACTCACAATTTCACAGTGTTCTTCAAATAAATCAACATGATAACCTCTGTCACAGATTTGACTTATACTCAGTAGGTTGTGTTTAAGTCCTGAGACTAGAGCTACTTGTTTAATTATGACATTTCCAAGATTGATATTGCCATATCCCAATGTTTTTCCAATGTTGCCATCTCCATAAGAAACACTTGGGCCAGCTTTCTCCACAAAGTCTGATAGCAGGGCCTTATTTCCAGTCATATGTCCTGAACATCTACTGTCCAGAACTAGAATATTTTTTCTGTTGCCCTGCAATCACAAATACCACTAATTATTAATTTTAAGGACCCAGACTTGCTTGGATCCTTTGGCCTTATTAAGTTTGTTAACATTTGCAGCGGATTTAGCATCAGAGTTTATGTTAACATTTTTCTTATCAGAACTTACACTATCAGACTTTGAATCAGAATTTACACTAGAAGGAACAATGGAAACTTTCTTCAAAGAAGGTTTTATTTGATAATAATCATAGTACAAACTATGATATTCCTTACAAGTATAAATGGAATGCCATAAACTACCACAATGAAAATAAGGATTTTGTGGTTTGTATCTAACAGACTGACTCTTAACTCCTGATTTTGAAGGTAAGGAGTTAATATTCTTATTCTTCCTGCAAAAAGAAGCCAGATGGTTAGAACTTCCACAGTTATGACATGTTTTCCTAGGAGCAACAGGAACAGGTTTATAATCATTGCTTTTATTCATACCTTCCTTTCCATTCCTATTTTTCCTAGGTGATTTTACCTTGTTTGCATTCTTGACATCTTTCAACTTATGCTTAAGCTGCTTCTTTGTCATTAAGCCTATGTTCACTTCAGCTGTCTTTTCCTGTTTTAGTTTGTCAGAAGTTGATTCCTTTGTAACTTCTGATTTTTCATTTTCAGACTTTACAGTTACAAACTTAACAGGTTTTAACTTTGGCTTTTGCTTATCAACAGACTTAATTTCTTCAGTTCCTTTATCTTTCTTATCTTCTCCATAACCTAAACCCTCTTTCCAGTTTCCACTACTTAGCAAATTTTGAGTTGTTTTGCCAGAGTTAGTCCAAGTCCTGATAATCTCTCTTTCCTTTTCTAACTCAGTTTTTAGAGATTCATTTAATTTTAGCACTTCATTCCTAACATAAAAAGCATCATCTCTATCCTTCTGAGTTTGATGGAACCTGACTAACTCTTTTTTTAAGAAATCATTTCTTTTCTTAAATGCAAGATTTTCAGAAGTTAATCTTTCACATGTTAAAGTTTGATCTCTATAGCTAACAAACATGGTTTTAAGATATCTTCTCAACTCATTAATATCATCAGTATGAAAAGCATAAGTAGTCTGAGGTACCTTTGTTTCAGCAGCTTCAGAACTGCTCTCAACACTTTCTTTATCAGCATTTGCCATCAATGCATAGTTTTCCTCACTTTCAGAGTCTGAGGTGTCTGTCCAGCTTTTCTGCTTTGTGACAAGAGCCTTGCCTTTGTCACCCTTTACCTTCTTGCAGTCAGGAGATATGTGGCCTTTCTCACCACAGTTATAGCATTTAACATTGGTGTAATCTCCTCTGTCAGACTTTCCTCCTCTGCCTTCAGATCTTCTGAAATTCTTCTTATCAGAACTTATGCCTTTCCTGGAAAACTTCTTTCTCTTCCTGAACTTCCTGTATGCAATCTTTGTGATTCCTTTCACCATAAGAGCACACAGCTTCATCATCTCATCATCAGCATCAGTCTCAAGCAAGCTTTCAGAATCTGAGTCATCATCACTCTCAGAACTTGATGACTCAGTATCAGACTTTATGAAAAGAGCTTTACCCTTGTCTTTCTTTGAGGAAGCTGCTTTGGGGAATTCTTCTTTAGCCTTAAGAGCAACTGTCCTTGACTTTCCTCCTTTCCTCTTGCTTCTTTGTTCCATCTCCAGCTCATGAGTCTTGAGCATTCCATAGATTTCGCTCATCAAGATTGTAGTTGTCTCTTATTGTCGTCGCCTTCAAATCCCAGCATTCAGGAAGTGCTAACAGGAACTTAAGGTTTGAATCTTCAAGATCATACTCTTTATCAACCAATGACAAATCATTCAAAAGTTTGACAAATCTATCATATAAATCATTCAATGACTCATTAGTCTTTGAGTCAAAGTGTTCATACTCTTGAGTGAGTATTGTCTTCCTGTTCTTCTTAATTGTGTCAGTTCCCTGACACCTTGTTTCCAGAGCATCCCATATCTCCTTAGCAGTCTTGCAGTTGATTATCCTGTTTGACATTATATTATCAATGGCACTATGCAGTAAGTGTCGTACCTTAGCATCCTTAGCAATTGATGCTATGTCTTCAGCAGTATAATCACTCTTCTCCTTTGGTACGGTCTTTGATGCTTCACCTGCAACTGCAACAGCGAGTTTGGCTGGTTTGTGAGGACCTTCCTTGATTCTATCAAGGTATTCTGGATCTGTTGCTTCCAGGAACATGGTCATCCTTACCTTCCATATGGGATATTCAGACGGTCTCAGTATGGGAACTCTGATGGTCTCATACCGACTCTGAATTTGTGTCTTTGGTGGTTCCTCAGTTTTGGTAGGCTTAGTTGGAGTTTCTGTGTCCGACATGATTGTGTTTGGATCTTTAACTGTATGTATGTTAACAGATAGGCTCTGATACCAATTCACACACACACACACTGTAGAGGGGGTGAATACAGTGTATAGTACACTCAAATCGAACTTTAAGAACTTAAGTAACAGAAAACAAACTTTATTGAAACAATAAACTCTGTTACAGTATGGAACTGTTACCTCTCAGTGATGAACAAATATCACAAGAGCTGTTAGGGTTACAATGAATAATCTTTTCTAATAATGATAACACTTTTAGTGTAAACCCTATATCTGTGTTTATATACTACACAGTTACAAGATAATCGCTAATTGATATGGAATATAATTCTGCTTCCTAAAATATATCAATCAGATATCTTTTCTTCCAAGTATTCCATTCTTTACGGAATTCCTTCTTCATGCATATCTCTTCTTATGTTTATCTTGATCTTCTTTCCTTTAATCAGCTACTGTCCTTATCTGATTGTCCTTCAGCACTTAAGTTCTGATATCTATCTTATGATGATTATCTCCTGATAACATACGTACTGATATCCTTAAGTCCTGACTTCCAGTATAAGTACTGATCAACAGTTAAGTACTGATTTATCCTGTTCAAGTAAGATCTGAAAGCTAAACATAAAACATATTAGCTATGACATTATCAAATATATCTAACACACTCGACCGTGCCATAATGCTTCCTAATCTTAAGCGTGAACACTTCAGCTATAGGCTCCGATCATGAGTCATATACCTTAATGAATCTTTTGTAATAACATGTAGTTCACAATTTCTTACTTCCTTCAAAGCAATGGGGATTTTGCAATTCCCAACAGTTTCAATAAGTTAGCCATCTCCCTTACTACTCATTACATATCCATCAATTTAACTTCACTTAAACAAAACTCACAACTAAAGTATTTCACATGAAGTCTCTTTTCTCTTAAGATTCCTAATAATAACTGTAATTGTTCTTCGCTCCCCTCCCCCTCTTTGTCTTTAGGTAGATAAATATAAATTCTATAAAAATTAGCTATTTACCCAATCATTCCAAAAAATTTATTGATCAAATCCATAAAGTTATAGGTGCATTCATTACTCCAATTGATATCCTCAAAACTCGTAATGTTTATAATGCTTGTTGAATGCAACCCTGGGCAAATCATTTAGTTTAACTTTTATTTTGTGATAACAGGTCCTCAAATATCATCGAAAAGTATAATATGTCCTTCAAGTGGTCGAGTAATTCATCTATCCATAAAAAAGGTATATACTCTTAATAATAAACTTACTAAATTCTGATAATCTATGCATTGTCTTATACCAATATCATTTTTATTAACAAATAAAACAAGTGCACCTCATGGTTATACTTTCAATCTTATCATTCCTTTCTCCAAAACTTCTTTTATAATTGAGTGATTAACTCTTTCATCTTGATAGGCATTATTTTTTAAGATGTCTAAGATGCTGGTGCTTCCGACATTAGATCATTGATGAATTTTATAACTCAATTTTGTAGTATCTCATAAGGTCTCTAATAATTACACCCTTAATCCGTTAACTACCACATACTCCACTTTTAATCAAGTATTTCTTCTTTCATACCAATCACGGTTTCCCGAAATCAATCATCCAAAGTTTAATAGACCTTTCATTATTATCGTAATCAAAATTTCTTAGTTTTTCTCTTTGTTCTTGACCACAACTTCATCATTATCGAGTAATGTTAGCTTTCATTATTCTATTTCTACCGTCAGTTTGAACATCATTACTTAGAAAATATCTATATCCTTATATTACCTCTATTCTCATTTTCTCAAAAGGAATTAAATCTTTCACAAGGGCACTAGTAAATATTTGTACAATATTAACTTTTTTGCCTGAAGTTACAAGTAATTTAATTCAATTTGGGTTCATAACATACAAGATGACCACTCTGAAAATTATCGTAAACTTTAATTCATATTCCCGTACTTAAATTATTTTGTTCTAATCTCAAAATTCAACTCCAACCAGCTTCCCAAATAATTAGAACATTATTTGCAAAACAAACCACATAGTTCTGATAATAAATAATGTCACTTAAGAATTTCATAAATACTCTGGTTGAAAATAAACATTGGTAGGTTTGCCTATCCCTAATAATTACTTCACCGGTTCTTGTGTAGACTCGGCTTTGGATTATACCCTTCCTAGGTTTCCTCCTCAATCACGGGATTTTGACAATTTAAACTCATATGCGGCATTTTCTGATGGTATAACAACAACCTTTATTTAAATATTTTCACAAAATGATTTTTTGTTTCAAAAACACCTTTCTTTAAATCACATCATTTTAATAATTCCAAAAAATTAAATATATGGCAAAGGATTTATTGTAGCATTTTATTTCAAGCTCATCGTCTCCATACTAAAATTTTCCCAAAATCGTTTAGTATTTACCGTGTCACTAGTTATTGAAAAGGCTAGTTTTGTTCAAAGATATAATATCCAAGGTCTACGAAGAAACAAATAGTTTATGTGGTAAGTTAAAGCAACAAGTATGTATTAGAATAGGATGTTAGTCATCGTATATATATCCTTTTTGAGGTTCATATCTGTCGGACTGTCATATTACTCTAAAGGCTTGCATATAAAAACAGGTGAGGTATGTTGGATCAATATTTTCTATCAGGTTGCTACCTAATGGAAAATTCTTTTAAAATTAGTAAACATTTTATGGTCATACATCTGTCCTCTGGTGCTTCTAACATTCAATTCTCTAAAACTCATGGTGTACCTGATCTCTGGTATATTATTAAAGGAAGATGTATATATTATCCATTATATAGTCTCTACCAACTCGCATATATGGATCTCCAACCGGATAATGGGACCTTTTTCCCGAATCACATATCTCAACTAAACCATTAAATTATCAATGATCGCTCGGATCACTCTCGGGTCTAGAGTCTTATTACTTAGAGGAATGAACTTCATACAGACACCTACTCATTGGCTCCTCTATACTTGTTATCCGACCATCATCTACAATGCAAAAATTGCTTCTACACTAAGTTATTCACTTCAATCCGAAAATTATTAACACTTAGAAACTACCTCAAGGGTGCGTTCAAATCCCCGCTATAAATCTACAATGTGTGAATATCACGCATCATCCAACATTGATCGTCACTTCTTATTCTCAAATGTTTACTCAAAATCCCCATACTCCTTATTAAACCTGTACATCTGTATAGCTACCTCTTTCATAATGGTAACACAAACCCCACATCTGAAATGTATTCCCAAATGTCATTTGTAAATCTTGACATCAGGAACTCAAAGTAGGTGTTCTAATCTTCACTCATTTATTGATATTACATCTAGTAGTCGAATAATAAACTCTACATGAGCTCTTACATTATTCTCTCATAATATTGTTGCGCAAGTTTGAAGCAGAATGTCTAACTTAAAAATATTGTTTTGGATAACTCAACATAAAACAAAGGACTTTCAAATAATCTATATTCCAGTGGAATTAGTTCTGAATGATGATTTGTTATTACATAATGATCTTGGTAGTGCAGTGAAGAAGACGTTAACAGAAATCTATATATAGTTCATTGATATGTCCAGGCAACAGAGGAATAAGGTTGAACTCATACGAAGAAGTCATTACGGTTAGTGTGAAGACCTGAAAATTATAAATAAAGTTGAATGGATATTAAAGAAGACTTAACAGTGGATTGTATAGTTATAATATGAAGGCCTGAGAGTGGAACTAGTCATCTGTGAACCAAACCAATTGCACTAGGCGTCAGTGATCCGTAACAGGAAACTAAGCATTATTCTAAAAAATACTGTTATGTGGTATCCATAACCAAGGTTAACGTTAAATGATTTAATTATGAAGACGTGTAGATTAAAAGATTTGAAGACAGCAGACTGAAGACCTGAAGATATAGAGGACTACAGCTCAACGTATACAAGAATGCCTTAAAGGCTTGATAATATTCTAAATACAAGTCCCTAGACTTGTATTGTTGATTTTTAAGAATAAATGGAAGTTCTTGGTCGATTTCTAGCATTCCAAGGTTTGTATTATCAATTTTTAGCCTTCCAACAAGTGTATTGGCATCTTGTAGCATTCTAGGAAATACATCGGTGACTTGTAGCATTCTAGGAAGTGTCAAGTTACCATCAAGCTTCTCTCTTCTCTCTTTGGTCAATTTATAAGGGTTTAAAACCTCTATTATCGATTTCCAAGTTGTCATGGTCGATTAAGAGCTATACAAGGTGGCAAGTAGTAGCTTCAAGGGCCCTACGATCGATTTCTAGAAAAGCAAGGCCATTATTATCGATTAGGAGTCAAACAAGGTGGAAATTAGTAGCTTCAAGAAAGATAAGGTGGCTACTAGTAACTTCAAGGGCCCCATGGTCGATTTCTAAGCTAACCAAGCAATGGACTGTCGATTTGTAGCACACAAGGCAATCTATTGGCAACTTGTCACTTGTACAATTATTTTATTATCGATTTGTAGCCCATGGAACCTTACTTGGTCGATTTCTAACATTTAAGTGGCAATTAGTAGCAGTCCAAGTTCAAATGAATGGACTACAATGAGCCACATGTCCATATCTTCTCACATCACATTACTATATATCCATCAAATCAATAAAGGAATAAGCAGTATTCTCCAGGTAGTAGTAACGAAACTCTGCAGATTTCTTTTTTTGAGAGCTAGTTTTAGTATTTTTAAGGTTTTTACAAGGAGAAGTGCTGCCAAAATTCCATTACACCATAAAGACTTACACAGCTACAGTAACAATCTTTAGATCTATGTTTTGATAGGTTATTTGATAAGATCTCTATCTTTTTTGAGTGATATGAAGAATCCTAGATTGATAGCTTATTGTATCAGTTCTTTTTATATTTGTTGCTTCAAATTTTTTGTATTTAGAGTTGTCAGCAAACCATCCGGGTATTTATACTTTAAATAAAAGATTATTTAGTTAGAAACTTGTGTGTGTTTGTTTGATTTATATTCCGCTGCATTTAATCGATTAAAAAAGAAGAATATACATTCACCTCCCATCTATATGTACCTTTTGAACCTAACACATATGTATATAACTCTTAACACTTTCGTATATTAGTACTATAGCTCATTTTTTTGATACAAACTCTGTGACTCCCCCAGATCCGGGATCTGGGATCCAGGTCGTCACGACATCCAAAATTAGAAATAACATGTTCCACAATACTTATCTAATAAAATAATACTTTCGACCCAGTCACAACTTACACTCAAGTTATAATCTTAGAAACAAGTACTCATATAACTCGGTTATTACAAACCAAAAATATTTCTAGGATCTCGTATACTACTATTGTAATATCCAGGATAAGACGTGTAATTATTCTTGTTAATAAATAAATATTATGTGATTATTATATAAATTTTTGGTGAAGTATCTGTTAATTGGTATTTGTGTTTGGATGTTTATATATGGTAAACTTTGAGAATTTTAATTTTTATATGTCTAAAATAAAGTATAGATAATTTTGATATTTTTCTATTAATTTATATTTTGTTATATGATTTTATAAAGGATTTATGGATTTAATAAATTATTTTTCAAATTAATTATAAATTATTTTGTATAATCGAGAATCGTCCAACTTCAACCGTTTTAAGTTTTTACAACCCAGAAGTCTCATGAAAACTCCTTTCGAACCCAATTTGATTATTCAGAGCATTTTCCGTGTTTTGACTTTTCCGATCCGGAATACGGTTTTACCTGTGCGGTTCCTGGCGCAAATTTTACAATACAATTTTTGTTTCGGTAAATCGATAAGACCCGTATTTTCGAAAAATGGGATATTTTGATTAAACTAATATATTATCTTCTCTTAATTCTTGTAACCAAAGCGCTGAGACCGAGACTGTATCTACAAAAAGCCTGATTTTGATAATTATCCTAAAACCAGTACCGAATTGGATAAGTTTTGTTAATACTTAATGATTAAGTATTTTATTTCTCTATTACAAATATTTCATAAATATAAATAGCCAGTACACTATCTTATTCTGTACAGATAATCATAACCAGACAGTAAAATCTTATAATTATCCAGAGAAAATACGTATATTTATCGCGTTCTTCATAATCAAATGAGAATTCGAAGGTGTTATCGAACTCCGATTTGGGCGTGCAAGTAGTCGAATCAAAGCTATCAACGAGTAGATTCAAGTTCTTCAATCTGTATACCTACAGAATTAACAGGTTATTTTATAATTATTTATTTAAATTCAAATTAAATTAAGGTTAAATTAGGACTTTTTAATTTTGAAGTTGTTTATGTTTTGATGATTTCATGTTGTAGATCATGAAATTCTGGTCAATTTAATATATTATATGATTGATTTTGAGCTACATATCATAGAGAAATTAAGGTTTGATTTTCGAATTCATAAAATTAGGGTTGAATGTTCTTGAGTGTTCTTGATTAAAATTAGGATTTTCTTTGCTGATGATTCTGGGTTAATTCTGAGGTTATCACTATGTTAGGCTTGATTAGAGGATTAGAATTATGTGTTTTCATATGATGATGGATGTCTGGATCGAGCTACTCGGAAAAACGTAAAGTTTGCTGGTGTTAATGTCAATTTAGCCGGATTTCATGTTCCAGATACCATTTGTGATGATGGATGCTAGGTTTGAGTTCCTAGGATGAATAGGAACGATTTCATGTCAAGAAACGAATCAAAAGGCCAAGTTTGTTGGGTGATTTGAGGTCGCCGGATGCCGGCGATGACCATCGGAAATTAGGTTCATCCTAGAATCCGGCGGGTTCGTCCCGACCCGGTTGACCCAATTGCTGACCCGGTTGTCCAATTAGAAAAATCCGGTTTTGGTCCATGTAAACTCAAGTGGATTCTTGAAAACTTGTTTCTAGAATTTTGTTTTAAGAATAAATCAAAAATCTATTTTTTTATTTTAAAAATTACCTTTAATTGTTTTTAATTCGAAAATTTGTTTAATTATTTAAAATTCAGAAATAAATCTGAATCATTTAATTAATTTTAGTTAATAATTAAATATTTAATTGGTCAATTATTTTAAATATTAATTGATTTAATTATTTATTAATTAATTTTAGTTGATTATTTAATTACATTTAATTATTATTTTTGATTTAAAAATTCTAAAAAATAGTTTCAAGCCTTAAAATACTTTTTTAAATTATGTTCAAGGCTCGATAATTATTATTAAATGATTTTAAAGTCAGATTCGGATATTCAAACATTGTTATTTTTGTTTCTAAAATGATTCTGGCACCCATTTTAATTCTAAAACATATTCAAAAAATTCATATTAAATACCAGAAAAATAGAACTGAGGCATAGAAAAGAAAGCAGGTGATCAGTAAATAGAACTGAGGCATAGAAAAGAAAGCAGGTGATCAGTGAGTAGAAGCGAGGCATAAAAAAAGAAGACAAGCGGTTGTTGAGTAGAACTATTAGACGAGTGCAAGTGGAGTTGGAAATTATTTGTGATAAGGCAAGTGTTCTTAAACCTTATTGAGATATATTTCAAGTATACCCTAATGTTCATGTTTTATATTGCAAATGCTTTAAATATACCTGAGTTATACCTAATGTTAGTATGTGATAGTTGAGTTGCTTAACCCTAAACCCTGATCATATCATTTGATATTTGAGTTGTAAGCCTTATTCATTGTGAACCATTGATTGTCAAATACCCAGATGCTAATCAACACAAATACGATACTACCCCACAAATACATATACACTATGTATCAAACACTGGACAGAATTGCTCGAACATACAGAAACTTATATACTCTACAATAACTTGTAACATCCAAGATCTACACCTTGTATAACCATTGAACCATTGTTCATCTAATACCTGATTCTTCTACAGGCTTGGAGCCATTATTCATACATACCTTGATATACCCTGGTAATACTCATGAATTGCATTATGCTCTGAAACAAATGTATTATCAATGTTAATTATGATTCTGTTTTATTGAATTACAATGTTTATCATATTGAATTGTTTTAGATATGGATAATTTTATTTTTGTGGACCAAATTCGTGGTCAGACAAGATTCATGGTCGTATTAGGCCAATGTGTGCCTTGAATCCAGTTTATAGAGCATAGTTGTGTGCCTTGCTCAGGGTTAGTGCATGACTGATCAGTAGCCTAACCTTGGTTTTAAAATTTAAAATGAATATCCAATTCTAATGATTATTTGACAAGGAACTTGATTTCCCTGAATCATTTCAACTAATCATTGTTTAACCTCAGTTATTGTCATTATAACTTTCTGAGCTAGTTAGCTCACTCTTGCGAATCTTTCATGTTACTCTACAGTTCAAAAGGAAATTGTTGGTAGCAAAGATCTCAAATCCAGTGTGCGAGCTAGGATTCCAGGTTGAGTTGGATCAAACTAGCAGGAGTTTATATTTGGTTTTGAGTTATGTAATCTTGTAAGAATGATTTCATTATCTGTTGTAAGTTCAACTAGTTTGGATTTAGTACGATGTAATAAAATTTAAGGTTGTGGCTTGTTTTCATACTTTAACCTGTTGCGATCCATGGTTGTATAAAGAAGGGTCATTGCTTATAATATTTTATATGCATGTTTATATATTATGTCTGTATGTGTGTATTGTGAACCCCAAACTTCTGACCTGGGTTTGGAGGGTGTCACAGGTTTGGTATCAGAGCTACAGGTTATATGTCACTGAAACAAGCTTAGATTGTCGGGATTGGGTGGAGGTTAGGATTAGGAATAAGAAATAGAAAGATAGAATATCGAGAGATTGAGTGCGACTTTATAGCGGGTTTGTTATGGTTCATGTTATGATTCAAGATTCTTACCTTGTGATGTGATTTTCAGATAGTAGCGATGGAAGATCCTATTATCCTTGTGCCATTTTATCATTCGGAGCCTTCTGTTTGAGGACCGTCATCCCCACCTAGATCTTACCCATATCCTATTTTTCCACCAGTGTTAGCTATATTACCTCCTGTTGTGACAGCTGCACCTCTTCAAGCTATTCTACCACCACTGATATGAGACCACCTATTCGAGGATCCTCACCTGCTGATTCT
This sequence comes from Apium graveolens, assembly GCF_009905375.1. Classification (NCBI taxonomy): domain Eukaryota; kingdom Viridiplantae; phylum Streptophyta; class Magnoliopsida; order Apiales; family Apiaceae; genus Apium; species Apium graveolens. The sequence goes on from NC_133651.1 coordinate 182,528,680, forward strand.
GGTACTACTGGACATTCAGCTATGAGTGCATTTTTTTCAATTTACCCCATACCCTATTCTATACCATCAGTTCGAGACCTGTCTTATGGAGCAGCACCACCTACGAGGACAGATTTGAGACCTAAAGCATATTGTGAATACCTGAGATATTGAAAAAGATGAGAAGAAGCCTAGAAAGAGGATTCATGTGTTTCAGATGATAGTTACTACCAGGTTATATGGAGCCACCTGTGAGCTTGCCACCCCTGATTATTTTATGGAGTGGGCTAGATGCGTCTTGGAGGAGCTTGAGGAGAATAGAGATCCAGTGTTTCCTAGGAACTAGATGATGGTGTTATGACAGATGTGATATGTATAGTAGTGATGTGGTATGATATCAGCAGACTTTACTTTATAGAATAGACCTGTTGTACTTAATGATAGCAAAAATGATGATGGGAGTATTACCAGAAGTAGTAGCTGACAGCTTTGAATTGAAGTTACGAATAAGATAGTATGCTACGGTAACTGAAGTTTTCTCTGACTAATGAAGTCTAAATGAACCCAATAAGGGGTAGAAGACATATTGAAGTGGATGGACTCTAATGTGATTATTTCCTTAATTTGGTACCTTGTTATGGTTGAGGAGGACAACAACCAACTCATCTAGTAATGACAACCAGATATGCGATTTTCAAAATTTTAAACAAGTTTTTGAAAGAGATTTTCTTAAAAAAATTCCTAAAAGTTCTTTAAATCAAATAAGTTTTAAAAATTGGTTGTCAAATTACTACTTGAGTTTCTTGTTTGTTATAAGACCTAGATTACCTAGAAGCATACTTGTTCCAGACCTAGTCTTGTTAACACAGAAGGCCAAGTGGACCCTGTTGTTACAGAGAAGTTTCAAAAATATCCGATCAAAGAATGCAATTCTTGTTTAATGGTATTAACAACGGAATCAGTGTGCGGAGACTTTATTTATCTAATTCATGAGATTATTAGAGTTTAAAGAATTCGTTGATTTAATAGGAAGCCTGAGCATGATCGAGGAAGGTTGAGCAAATTTCCAGACTATTCTAAAGAAAGGACTTTATTAGAAAAATAGTCGATATGCTGGATGATCAGTGGTTATTCTAATTGGCAGAGACGAAATTTGAAGTTATGAATCCCGTACGAACGCAATTATGGTCGAATTATTAAAGTATTGAATGTGGAGGCATGACGCTAAAAATACAAGACTTAACAAGTAGAAAATTTATTATTAGTGATCAATTTATAAAGGCATTTCAGGGGACTGTCTGAATATATTATATGACTTGGATTAGGATCTATTGATCGAACAAGCTCTGAAGGTATGCATAAGTGAAATGTAGATGACGACCAATGATATTATTCTTTTCTACAATACTACAATGTATAATTTTTTTATTCTTGAATAAGTATGTACTTCTTTCATTATATGTTCTATAAGGTGACAAGAAAAAGAAGATTGATGTATTCCTTTCAAAATCATTTTCCCCTCAAGTTTGCTTTCTGACCGAGACAAGCAGTATTCTGATGATACACTTTGTCGGAATGACGAAGAGTCTGGTGGGACGTCACCTAATCATGTGTTGTATGGTATATGGTATGAAAGACTGACCATCTTAAGTACCAATATGGTTGTCTCGTTCATATTCAAATCATTACTCATTATTTCTTTTTTAACTATAAATTTATTGACTTATCCGATTATTTTATTGCACTGTTGTTCTTTACAAAGTTTTCTAAATAAATATCAACCTACCAAGAATCAGGTGGGCAAAGTTCCAGCCATTGGATTTACATGTTTCAAGTATGAAAAACCAGAGCATGTAAAAAAAGATTGTAATACACCGTTCCCTGAGAATCATGCGATCTACTCTGATAGTAAATGAGTCTCTAAGAACGAGAGTTTACAATAGGTCTGTAAAAGATGCTATTCAGAATACAGACGTGATGTCGGGTATGCTTACTGTATATTCTTTATGTGTTAATGTATTAGTAGATTCGGGAATAACTTGATCGTTATTTCTCAAGACTTTATTGATAAGATGAACTCTTAAATAAGATTATGAATGTAGAACTAGCAAATCAAGAACGTTTAGGTGTTAACCAAGTGTGTATCAATCGTGTGATTGAGATTTTTGGCAATAAGTTTGTGCTGATTTGATACCGTTTAAGAGAGAAGAATTTGATGTTATTGAAGGAATGGATTGGCTCTCTAAGCATAATACCCAAATAGACTGTTGTAACAAGAAGGTAATTTTGAAAATGCCGGATGAGAAAGTGGTGATGTTTAGAGGTCAAAGGCAAGTAAAGAAATTCTTAACGATGATTCAAACTAAAAAGTTAATGCGACAAGGTTGTGAGCATTATATTACGTATGTAATAGATAGAATTCAGGAGCCAAAAAAACTTGAAGATATTCCAATGGTCAATGAGTTTGTTAAGAAGAAGGATGAAAGCATGAGATTATGCATTGACTATCGGGAGCTCAACAAGCTTACTATCAAGAACAAATATCCATTACCTCGAATCGACAATTTGTTTGGCTAGTTGAAAGGAGCAAAGTACTTTTTCAAGATTGATTTGAGATCCGGGTATCACCAATTAAAGATTAAACCTGATTACGTATCGAAGACAGTTTTGAGAACAAGGTATGATCATTATGAATTCTTAGTGATGTCTTTTAGATTGACCAATGCCCCAGCAGTATTTATGAATTTGATGAACATAATTTTCAAGGAATATCCGGACAAGATTGTCATTATGTTTATAGATGATATTTTGATCTACTCGAAGTTAACAGAAGACCATGCAGAGCATTTAAGGATATCTTTGGTAATTTTGAGAAGGGGAAATTGTATGCTATGATTTCAAGGTGTGAGTTTTGGTTACAGGAAGTTTACTTCTTAAGATATATAGTAGTGATGAAGGAATCAAAGTGGATCCAGTAAAGATAGAAGCTATTATGAATTGGGAGAGACCAAGAACACCTACAGAAGTAAGAAGTTTCTTAGGTTTGCGGTATATTATCAAAGATTTGTTCAAGATTTCTCGAAGATTATGACACCTTTGGCGAAGCTTACTAGGAAAAATGAGAAGTTTATATGGGACGAGAAATGTGAAGAAAGTTTTCAGGAATTGAAGAAGAGATTGATCACGACACCTGTTTTATCACTTCCAGATGATCAAGGAAAGTTTGTAATCTATATTGATGCTTCCCATAAGGACTAGGTTGTGTATTGATGCAGCACGATAAAGTTATTGCATATGCGTCTAAACAACTGAAACCTTATAAGCAGAATTATCTTACTCATGACTTGGAACTAGCAGCAATAGTATTCGCTTTAAAGATTTGGAAACATTATCTATACGGAGAAAGATGTGAGATTTATACGGGCCATAAGAGTTTGAAAAACATATTCACACAGAAGGAACTTAATACGAGTCAACGAAGATGGTTGGAGTTTATCAAAGACTATAATTGTACAATTAAATATCACCCAAGAAAAGCAAATGTAATGGCAGACGCATTAAGCAGAAAGGAGAGATTGAATATGTTGATTGTGCCAGAAGAGTTATATAAGGAATCTCATAATTTGAAATTGGAAGTCAGAATTTGTAAACCATATGAACAAAGATATACAGAATGACCTTTCAGCCAGAGTTGTTAAAGAAGATAAAGAGATGTCAAGAGGAGATAATGGATCATGATGTTAACAGTTTAGTAGGAGGAAAGTTATGCACTCAGAAGGATGATCAAGGTATTCTCATATTTTCTTCTAAAATTTGGATGCCACAAGTGACAGAATTAAAGAATGAGATCCTATAAGAAGCTCACAATTCGAAGTATACAATCCATCCAGGGAATAGCAAGATGTATAGAGATTTAAAAGAGAATTAGTGATGGTCAAATATGAAAAGAGATATTACAGAATGGGTTAGCAAATGTTATACGTGTCAAAAAGTTAAGACAAAGCATCAGAGACCAAGTGAATTATTACAACCATTAGAAATATCGGAGTGAAGATGGGAGCATATTGCTATGGATTTTATAGTCAGATAACAAAGGAAGAAAGCGAACCACAATGCCATTTGGGTTATAGTAGACGGACTTACCAAGTCCACTCATTTTCTGCCTATTAATGAAAGATTTTTACTGGACAAGTTGGTTTACATGTATTTGAAAGAGATAGTAGTTAGTCATAGGGTCCCAGTGTCTATCGTATCTGACCAAGATTCACGACTCAACTCAATATTTTGGAGAAGTTTTCAAGAATTATTAAGGGAGTAAGTTGAGTATGAGTACAAATTATCATCCACCGACTAACGGCCAAAATAAAAAAATGATTCAGACTATCAAAGATCTGTTACGTATTTGTGCTATTGATTTTAAAGGAAATATGCGGATCAAGCCAGAAAAGATGTGAAGTTGCAGATGGAGATCTAGTGTTATTAAAAGTGTCACCGCAAAAGGGATTATCTAGATTTGGGAAGAAAGGAAAGCTGAGTCCTAGGTACATTGGACCTTTCGAAATCTTGAAGTATGTCGACAAGGTAGCATACGAATTGGCGTTACCCCGCATATGGAGCATATTCATAATATCTTTCACGTATCAATATTGGTGAGATTGCGTAGCTGTATGAACAGTTACGTGATAACTCAACACGAGAACAATACTAGAACATGACAAGTTAATAATACTACGACTACACAAGAAATCAGAAGAAATGAAGACAAGGCAAATACAAATAATCAAAAGATTAGAAGAAGGCTTGAAGTCTGTTTACAGGTCACTGAAAGAAGCTCATTAATATGTTTATGTCTCTAGTAAAGAATAAAGGTTAAAGACTTTTAGGGTTTCAGAAATGATGAAGATTTAGTATTTAAGTGCTACCAGAAGATTTCAGTGTACTGGAATTGATTGAAGATAGACAGTGTTCGAAGCATAGGAATCTGAAGAATTCAAGACACGGTAAAGAGAAAGGTTAAAGAAGACAGTTGCAGTCTTGAAGTTATACTCAATGACAGGAGTTCATTTATATGTCAAACATCGGTGAAGAACAGTGAATGAAGTATTTAAGATTGTAGTAGCAATGAAGATGTTGTCTAAAGTAATAAAAAGGATTCTGGTGAAATTATATTTGCTTATTGAAAATCAGTATCCGAAGCGATAAAGTTGTTGCAAGCTTAACAATGTAATCAAGGCCATAATATTAAGACCTGAATCGGAGTTAGTCGTCTGTGAACCAAACCAGTTGCATTCGGCGTCAACGGCTCGTGAAAGGAATTTGGGTATTAGTTTTAAAAGAATTCTTAAGTTGAGGAACGTACTTGGATTGAATGTTTATATGTTAAAGTACGAGAAGAGATGCCCAACGGTTATAGCTAAACAGCTCAAGAGATTGACCAAGCTCAAAGTTTAATTGTTAAATTAAATAAATTTATTTAACGGACTTTAACATAATCTATTTAATAAACTTAAAATGATTTATTTTATAAACTTTAAATAAGTTTATTTTATAAATCTAAATTAGTTTATTTATATAAGTTATATTTAAGTTTATTTTATAAATTAATTTAATTACAATTTAAAGTTAAAGAAAAAGAAAAAGAAAATAGAAAAAGAAAACAAAAAAATGGAAATCAAATAAACAAAACAAAATAAACCAGGAAACTTGGTCGCAGGTTGCAAAATCAAGGTCGCAAGTTAGATGAACTTGCAAAGTGACCTCATTTTGATTAAGTACAAATTATGTACTTGTAGGTCGCAGGTTAGTCTACAGCTCCTGGTCGCCAGTTGGTTTTTGTGAAAATAAAATCTAAGTAAAAGAAGCCCCTCTCTGGTCGCATGTTACAAAAAGAATACCCGGTCGCAACTTACTACTCAACCACAAGTTTGTTGAACATTCAATTAATTTGTGTGGTTAATTTTCAGCCACATATTGCAATTGAATATAAAGTCTACACAAAGCAGCAGAAACATTCAGCAATTCAATTGTATTGTACTGTTCATCTTCTCTCCCAAAATAGCTAAAGAACTGGAGCAAAGAGAGATAGAGGAGATACACACACAAATCTATATCAGTTATTCTTCTCACCGGAGTAACGTTATAATGCCCGATTTAACTCTTGTATATTCTTAGGGGCATTATAAACGTTACCAGGTAATTAAATCCTTAGACAAATAAAAGTTAGATCATTGTGTAGGATTTAATTTGTTGATCTTTGTAGAAGCTAGGAACTTTGTTGTTCTTAGATTGTAGCCGGTTAATTTTATTTACTGGAGTGTACCAACACCCATCGCGGATTTATATATGAATATATACTTCCCCGAATATTCTGTGTTCCTTGTTTTATTGTTCCAAACACTATTCACCTCAAGAACACGAAACCACTAACCGAACACTAAATTTTATATCCGCAAAACATTCGAAAGAATTTTTTAATTTAGTGAGTATTGTATTCAATCGCCCCCTCTACTATACTTCAGGATCTAACAATTTGTATCAGAGCTCACTGATTGATAGACAAATCAGGATCCTTAAATGAATTTATTTTAATAATTTTTCGTTGGCATAAATTTATTTTGTAAATTTGATTTAGAAAAATTATTTAAATAAGTTTATTGTATGAACTTAATTTAAATGAATTTATTTTATAAATTTAATTGAATTAATTTACTATTTAAATCTTAGTAAATAAAAATTCTTAATTTAATCATTTTTCGATTCATGTTCTTGGATGCCAGATTATGTAACACCCCCAGATCCGGGGTCAGGAATCCGGGTCGTCACGGTCTTTCTTTCCACAATATCACTTCACTTAATTAATAATAAATAACCTCAAGCTGTGACCCCACACTAACACACACCACCACCCGTTATAGTCTCAGAGATGAAATTGAAAAAAGTACAAGTCCTTGAATCCACAATTAAAAGTTATTACAACCCAAAATGATTACTTGATAAATTTACAGTTAATTGCCATTATTTGCCACAAGTTATAATTATACATAATTGATTCTCAAAAGTAGAATGCCTGATCTACCAATAGATCTACCTCTGCAGCTATAGCAGCTACGACATCAACGGGAAGACGCGGGACGCTTCCCACGCGCTTACGCTGGGTCTGCTGGAGTCTGGCCATCTTTTCTAACTGTTGTTGTGTGATGAAGAAATAAAGCAAGAGTGAGCCTTACAGCTCGCAAGATAATATATAGTGATAACAATAATACAAGTATCTAAATGGATACTTACTAGAATCCTTTATCATGTGTAAGGTAATTACTTACTGGATATAAGTTTTAAAAGAAGATGAAGTTACCAATTACTTCACTATACTTATACCATTTTTAGAAATCTACTTGAACTACTACTGTTCAAAGTATAATAAGATTCACGAGGTCATCCCATAGATGAGACCACAATAAAACTTGAAAATATTTGATCTTTGAAATATTTTGAAAAGAAATGAAGTTACGAGATACTTCATTCAATGGATACACCAATAAAACTATTTGACCCTGTCAATGCTTCGGCAACCACCCATTAGTAGCCTTTCGATCGAAATGCTACGGGTAGTGTTACAGAATTATCCAACTGGATGATGAACTCATTACGGGAGTTTGCCGCGCCAGGAAGACCACTTACGATGATCAGTTGTAGTAGTACAACCCCACCATTTTCTACATGTAGAGGAGAACCTGTCGGATTTACTTGTCAACCGAACACTGAACTCCTAAGGAATGGACCGCCTTAGCGGAACTTCCAGGCCATTTGGGCCAATATAATAATAAGGCGGGGCCGGCGCTACTCGGCCACTTACGCCACTCCTAGTTCAGATGAAATCCATGACTCTGAAACGTAAGGCTCGTCCCCACTTTCCCCAAGTAGAAACTTGTTGATACGGCTCCACCAAGAAGTCGTATCTAGTTGGAAAGGAAAACTCACCGATATTTCCCAGGCGATGCCTGTTAATGGATTAACTTGTTCCAAGAATTTTACTTCCCGAATATTGGGTAAATAATCAAAAACTCTTTTATCAAGACAGCAACCTTGTTGCGAATATGAAACACACCACTGAGCCGGATCCCTCTGGTTTTGAGCGAGTATTTAAATCCCCTTTTTAAAAGGAAGATCTTAAATATTAAAATGAGTTTTGGGATCCGCTCTAACTTTTGAAAATCATTTTAAAGACTTGAAAATACTTTAAAGAGTATTTGGAATGATGCTGATTTAATGAAGTAAATCAGTCTCAATATAAAAGAAATAACTGAATATTATTATTTAAATAATATTTCCATAAAAAATAATCTTTACAAAAATAAATGAAGTAGAAGTTTTAAAACTCTTACTTGAGTGAAAATTAAATAATCAAAGATATACTTATACAAAAGTACTATCTTTATTTGAATAATCGAAAATAAGTTTGATTATCGAAACATTATTCTTTAATAAATTAAAGAATATTATTAAATAATAAGCGGAGTCATAATACCTCGAATGAATATTATAAATAACATTCATTAAATAAAATAAAGGAGTCATACATCCTTAAATTAATATCCAAGTAATATTTAATAAATAATATAAAGGAGTCATAAGTCCTCGAATGAATATTCAAGATAATATTCATTAATAAAATAAAGTTATCGAATAAACCTTATTCGATTAATAGTTTTGAAAACTATAACCATATATATATATAAATATATATATATATAAAATCTACTCGGGATCCTCGACTCCCGGTTTTAGAAAATGTTTTCACCTTTGGGTCCCTATACTAAGGGTATATGCAAATTACCGCTATTCTCTAGCATATGTATTATCAACTGAACCGACAAATATATATGGCAAGAATACGAAACAGGCATGCATATGTACCATATCACATGCTACAATATATCGCCAGAATTTGCTAATATAACAATCATGCATCTATTACAAGATAATGCATATACAAGTGTATACATCACAACAACAGTATAACGGATAGAAAACTTGCCTGAGCGACTGGGGGTGATAAAAGGCTCGGGATGAGTCTAGTAACCTATAAACAACAAGTAAGTTGGAATTAAACCAAAGTCACTTGTAAATCTATACTTTAACTAACTTAGACTCTAACGCTTGTTTTGCGCTTACTGATTCTCTTAAGTCACTCGAGTACCCTCGGCTCCACCATTTTTAATAATTTAACCATTACGAGTTTTAAGGCGATTCCTTCGCGAGTGTCTTACCAACTGCCTAACACTATTACCATAATTGTTTCATACATTAATTAACCCTTTTTGGTCTTTAACCTATGTTTCAAAGTAAGGCAAGGGGAAAAGTTTCGTTCGCGAAACGCCGTTACTTAAAACGGTCGTTTCTCCTAAACCGTACATCGGAATTAAACGAACTACATATCAAAACGAAGCTCGTAACATGAACTATCTAAAAATGGCAATGGTCATAATCTAGCAGGGGGTTCTCGGGTCCTAATGTTAATAATAAAAACAGCCTAAAGTAAATCGGACATTACGACGGCTATGTTTACGCATTTTCCCAATTTTATACCCTTCCAATTCGACCCATAATCAAGCCACAATCACATCCCAATCCAAACTCCATCCATACCACATCAGAACAGCCCCGATCAATTCAATATTAACATTTATACTTATGCTTAAGCTTGAATTTAACTATACCTAAGTTCTTTTAACAAAAACAACAAGATTCACCATCCATTTCACTACCACTCCAACCCAAATTCTAAACCAACAAGCATTAAGCTACTATATCACCATAACAACTAAAATCATCCTATTTAACAAAGTAAAGCTAGGGTTTGGAGATGATATACCTTCCTTCAAGTGGTGGGAGTAGCTAGGAAGCCTTAAGAAGCCTTGAGAAGTCTTAGGGATGCTTGGATCTTAAAGGAAAAACAAGAAAATCAAGTTAAAATTCTTGAAGTCACTATTCATTGTCTTCTTCATTGATTTCTTGAAGAAGATTGTGAATGATTTGGAGGCTTAAACTCATAGAATAGTCATAACTATGCATAAGGAATACTAGGGAATTATCTTACCAAATTAGGAAGCCTTGAACTTGGATTTTGAAAATTCTTTTCTTTGAAATAGTAAAAAGCCGAGAGTAAAGCTTGGAGAAGATGAAATGTTTTGTGTTTTTGTTTTGATTTGTTTTGGTTGGTTGCTTATTTGATTTGTTTTAGGTTAATTACCAAATTAACCTTGGTTTTGTGTGGTTAAAATTCCACCACATTTCCTTCCTTCTTATGTCATGCTTGCATCACTTTGTGATGTCATCATCCCTCCTTTGTCCTCTTTCTATTGGTTGGATAACATCATCCCCACTAATCTCTTTGATTAGCTTCTAATTGTTTGCCTAATGACCGCTGATCTGTTATACAGTTCGCTTAACTTTCGTTTTCGTTTATCGTTTGAGGGATCATACCCGGGATCTTATTACTTGGGTTTCCTTAACCTTTCTCAATACATTATATTCCTTTTATGATCCTCTCTTATAATCCTTTAATTTAAATCCTTTTTATCCTGTTACCTTATACTCAATTCTTTCCGTATCTAGTGGATTTCCGGGAAAAATCAAAGTGTTCGGAATTGGATTCTGACGATCTTTACATACACTTATATACCACATAGAGTACTAATAATATCCCAGAAGATCAATAACAGAACCCCTACATAGTGTGGCATGAAAAGTTTTCTCATTCAGCATAATCTGCAAAATCACTATTCATAAGGGTTTCAAAATTTCCAAAAATTGGGGTTATTACAGTCTCCCCTCCTTAAAAGGATTCCGTCCCGGAATCAGATAGAAAATGAATAGGGATACTCTCTTAGCATTGCACTTTCTAACTCTCGAGTAAATTTTCCCACATTGTGGTCCTACCACCACACTCTGCCTAGTTTGATAACCCTTCTCCTAAGCACTTGTTCCTTTTCGATCTATAACCCTTTCTGGTTGCTCCCTATAGGTTATGTCTGGTTGCCTGCCTATGTGCTCATATGCCCCTATTTATCTGGCATCCGAATTATACTTCCTTAACATTGATACGCGGAACACATTATGACTTGCTACATGTTCTGGGGTAGGGCTAGCTCATATGCTAACTTCCCAATACTTCTTAATATATCCAAGGGTCCGATAAATTGTGGACTTAGCTTTCCTTTCTTTCCGAATCTCATCAATCCTTTCCAAGGGTTTCCAAGGGAATACCTTTAACAACACTAGGTCCCCTACTTCCTATTCTTTGTCCTTTCGTGTCAAATCAACACACTTCTTATGTCCACCTTGGGCTACTACCAGCCGTCCTCTAATTAAATCTATTAAATCCTTGGTCCTTTGGACCACTGCTGGTCCGAGCATCTTGCGCTCTACAACTTCATCCTATCATAAGGGAGATCGACATTGCCTTCCCTCAAGGATCTCATAAGGCGACATCTCGATAATGACATATGATCTATTATCGTAAGATAACTTAATCCGCGTTAAGTGATCATTCCAAATTCTTTCAAGTCTATTGCATGGAAATTTTATCACAGCTTCTAGCACTATAGCTTTGGCATCTTAATACCCATTGTCACTTGGCGTCTTAATACCCATTCTTTTCCAGTTCGTAATCGCTACTACCTTCCGTTCCTAATATTATACTGGTTATACTTCTGCTCGTTAGCGTTCTATAACCTTTTAATAACCACGTCAACCTTAGTATCACGAATGTGTTTCCATTCCGAATACTACCACAACTTTATTACTCCTTTTTCAGCTGTTTCCATTTTCCAAGGTTTGATTAATCATATAGAAGTAAAAGAACTTATTGAGAGATCACTATGATCATGAACACTTGTTATATCGCATAGTTAGTACAGAAGGTGGCCAGCCTTTAGTACTTGACAAGCAATTTAACAATAGCTGGTATCCTACTCGGCTTCTATCACACAGATAGATAGTCATTCGGCAATACCTCCCCTTCTGGAAGGGTTGTTCTTCTCAGTTTATATGAAATGAAAAGAAGAGAAAAGAACGAATTGAAGAGAATTGTATATATGAAAAAAAATATACTGCCACAAAATATCTGGCTTGGAACCTACCTCTGAACTATAGAGGTTTGTCATAGGAGAACAAAACATATGTGTATTTATATCAAAATCAAGTATTTTAGCATCGTATTTCACATGCCTAAATATTTATTATTCCACCCATCATTCTACGGACCCATGCTCTTCCTCGAGCTTATAATCAATCACCTTTGAAACTCCCTCGACATCAAAAATCGAATCTGGAATCTCATTCTAGACATCATCGTTACTAGAATTCTATGCTTGCATCGCAACCTTCCTCGTATAGTAATACGACCCTCTATTGATAAGAAGGAATAATTATTCAATAGGTAGATACTCTACTTAATTAGTCTATCAATGATAATTTATACACTACCACGACCCGATTAGTGGTACTTAATCTCAACATCCATTCCAATACAACTCTCATGGTTGTAATCAGCTCATTACTCGCAGAATCATTGCTGCCTTACTATGGTCCACCACTGACCTACTGTCATCATTCACTTTCCATGAAATCTTAATATCTAACCATACGGAGTCCATACATGTCGTATATAATACTTCTAAGGAGTTAACATAACCACCAATCATAATTCATGAAGAACACTCCAGATCCTGATGTACATTCATGACATGAAGCAGATAAAATTGCAGAAGGGTTTCAATCAAAGCAACGATAGCAGGTTAATACCATTCTTAATCATATGCCTTCAATAGAAGACTTAACTCAAAGGTTCGTTTAGTCCTTTTTGAAACATGGTCCTGGATTATTCTCAAGATAGGACCTTCTAAGATAGATAGCCCGCTCATGGAGATTACACGAATTAAACCTTTACTAACTACTATTACGGTTGGGTATTGCACAGTCATCGGAAGGAATGTCAATCTTCCAAACCATAATACAACCTTCATATCTTTAACCATCATCACTGTATTCCTTTCGCACAAGTGCCTATAATTATCCTCTTATCTTTAAAGTGTCGGCCACCTCTTTGGCCTTTCCTGATATTAAAATTTCCTTACAGTCAATGTCATTTTAACCACCTCTAAATAAATTCTCTACCTTATTTCAATCACAGCTTATGAGAAGATGTTTTCCTTAAAATCTGATGAATAAAAAAAATCAATATTTTTCCATAAATTATTGCCTCAGTCTTTAGAGGTTAATCACTGTCATGACTGACTCTCAATCATAATTAGAACATCTTTTATCTTAAGTACTAATTGCCCTGAACAATTTCGACCATTACTGGTTCGATCCATACCTTCTCGTGGTTTAACACGTGCCCCACTTGGCATCATTATAATTACGTCTTTCCTTTATCAACATTTCTATTCTTGAGAATTTTGAATATTACCTTTCTCCTTGTAAAACTCTTAAGGTTATCCTTAAATCCTTTATCAGGTACACCCTAGGCACAGGGCATATCAAGATACCATTTATTAATACCAGAATCATAGTCTATATACTTCTGAAAAATTTCTCCACTGATCCTTAAAGGTCGTTATTACCTTAATCCTTTCCAATTCATACTGTCAAAACTCATGATGTCCCTATTAAGGGTGAAATGCCAACCTTTATGCATTCCCCTAGGATTCATTTTAAGTTACCGACGTTCTATCCTTAATTCCACCTTTAAAAAAAGTACATGCATCCTTCCATGGATAAATCAAGTCATATATCCCTGATAAGGGTGTCTTATTCAATCATTCCCACCTCGATAGTATATGCCTAGTTTCATTATAACATCTGTATTCAAAATGAGGTCAATCAATATGGCCTCCAAAAGATAACAACGGTTATCCGCTTTTCTTACCTAATTTGGTAACGATAACAAGGATGTTCTGGAAGATATTGGTCGTGTTCAACGTGAACCTCTTCTTAATAATTCCTTATTTACTTTTGTTGTTTATCTCAACAGTCACCTCAATGTTGGGATATCTTTCATATCTGGCGTCTCCCTTTCTGGGTATCGAGCCACCGATCTTACACTTCACATTCTTGAAGGTCACTTCCTTCATCCAATTTTCCTAATTTCTTACTTCCTTGTCTCCTCAGTCTATCCGCGTCTCATTATTTATCCTTCGAACTATCTCAAGGTTTCCTCGAATCCTCCCAACTTACAGGGGATAAAATATATATATCTCTTATGCCTTCAACCATCAATTTTAACTCATGGTGAATCACCCTCATCCTGATGATTACATATTTTTCTATTTCTATTACTACAAGTCTTTAGGGTTTCCTCATACCCAATTCCTTTATCATTCCTCAAACTCTATTGCCTTTATATTCCTTTCCACTTCAGTTCCTTTTTTTTTCTTATCATTATTTCATGAACCAACACAACATAAGCATTGATTTCAAACATCCCGTCATTCTGGATTCGTGTCCTTAGAACGAATCTTGACAACTTTTACCACTTAGCTTCATATTTTATCATACTCGGCCACCTTTGTTCTGGCTCTAAAGCTTTTACACTCTCTCCATAACCTTGGGAATTACTTTCCCGAAAACAATTGGCTGAACTTTAATCAGTTTATTATAATCTCTTGCTCCGTGCCTTCCTTGGCCTTTCACCAGCGGGTGGTCTCTCTCTTAGGAGGGTAAGTGACAAAAAAAGTCTTTTGTGGTTCGTCAATCATTTAGAATCTCAAATGATCCCTATATTTCCTTTAGCCAGGCTCTTGCCTCGACTGGGTCAACTTGTTCCTTGGAACTCTGAGAGCTTAGCGACTTAAAGGTCCTGAAAGAATTTCTCACCGCATTGTTTCCTCAGGGTGGTTGGGAATAATAGTCTAAGTTCTGTCTAGAAAGGTCCATAAATCCTCATAATTGGAGTCATCTTACATAATTTAAATCCTCATTTTCCACTTCATCATGTTATGGGTTCCTTCTATCTTGATGGCGACCTCCCTGACTATCACGTTCAGAGTTTGCTCTAACTCTTATTCCTCAAACTAGCTTTCATCTAAGATTTCATCTTTAGGCTCTTGAACATTTGGAACCCAATTTCTATAGGAATGCCTCATTATTCCCTTATCATCTTTCTCGGTATTAATCTTTTATCTAATTGTTGGCTCTCTGCCTTCATTCATCACTTTTTCTGGCACAATATGTTCTTTTCCGATAATTCGGACTGTATTGCAATCTCAAACATCTTTTCGGTACCGGCTCCGGTTACCTTCACTTCTATTTCCATTTTCTCAAAATCTCTTATAAACTCTCCAAAAGACATTATCATCTTGAGTCTCTCCTTTTTACTAAGGGCATCAGCCACCATAATGGCTTTCCCCGAATGATACAGAATCTCCCAATCATAATTCTTGATTAGCTCTAACCGCCTCCTCTGGCATATGTTGAGCTCTTTCTACGTAAAAATGTACTAGAGCTCCTATGGTTTGTGAATCTCGCACTTCTCTCCATACAAGTAGTGCCTCCAATATTTAGGGCAAAACTATTACCACGAGCCCAAGCTCATGGGTGGGGATATCGAATTTTATATTCCCTTAATTGTCTTGACACGTACGCGATTACCTTGTTGTGCTGTATAAGAAGCACCCTAATTCCTTATGCGAAGTGTCACTACACTTCACAAAATCTCATTTTCCATCCGGCAACGCCAACATAGGGAACGTCACCAACCTTTGCTTCAGTTCTTAAAAGCTATTCTCACATTTCTCTGTCTATTCGAACTTCTCAGTCTTATGAGTAAGCCGCGTTAAATGGGGCTACTATCTTTACAAACTTGAACGAACCTCCGGTAGTGACCGGCCAATCCTTCCTCTGGTAGTTTCCCTAACCATGGTCATCAATTCCTCAATGGTCCTTTATTCATTCTTGTCAGGATCCTCCATGGGATCCTCCTCAGCAACTATCCCTTCTAGGACAACATCCTCAACCGTTACACCCTCAATATCAACATCATCCGGTCCTGCGTTAGGACGCTCTATCGGATCCATAATCTGATCTCCAATACGTAATAAAACATCATCGCGTTGTTGCTCCTCAACCTCAGGGTTCGGTGTCCCGCTACCATATACGATAACGAACTACGCTTCTATCGCTACGTTTATAAGGGTTCAAATAGGGGTTTTAACTGTCAGTACTACGTTAGGTAGCCCGACTATGAACTTGGCAAGAGTTCTTATTATCTTAGTGAACTTATTATCTTAACGTCACATCATCTCTGAGGTTTATAACGCTTAGCTCTGATACCATTTCTGTAACACCCCCAGATCCGGGGTCAGGGATCCGGGTCGTCACGGTCTTTCTTTCCACAATATCACTTCACTTAATTAATAATAAATAACCTCAAGCTGTGACCCCACACTAACACACACCACCACCCGTTATAGTCTCAGAGATGAAATTGAAATAAGTACAAGTCCTTGAATCCACAATTAAAAGTTATTACAACCCAAAATGATTACTTGATAAATTTACAGTTAATTGCCATTATTTGCCACAATTTATAATTATACATAATTGATTCTCAAAAGTAGAATGCCTGATCTACCAATAGATCTACCTCTGCAGCTATAGCAGCTACGACATCAACGGGAAGACGCGGGACGCTTCCCACGCGCTTGCGCTGGGTCTGCTGGAGTCTGGCCATCTATCCTAACTGTTGTTGTGTGATGAAGAAATAAAGCAATAGTGAGCCTTACAGCTCGCAAGATAATATATAGTGATAACAATAATACAAGTATCTAAATGGATACTTACTAGAATCCTTTATCATGTGTAAGGTAATTACTTACTGGATATAAGTTATAAAAGAAGATGAAGTTACCAATTACTTCACTATACTTATACCATTTTTAGAAATCTACTTGAACTACTACTGTTCAAAGTATAATAAGATTCACGAGGTCATCCCATAGATGAGACCATAATAAAACTTGAAAATATTTGATCTTTGAAATATTTTGAAAAGAAATGAAGTTACGAGATACTTCATTCAATGGATACACCAATAAAACTATTTGACCCTGTCAATGCTTCGGCAACCACCCATTAGTAGCCTTTCGATCGAAATGCTACGGGTAGTGTTGCAGAATTATCCAACTGGATGATGAACTCATTACGGGAGTTTGCCGCGCCAGGAAGACCACTTACGATGATCAGTCGTAGTAGTACAACCCCACCATTTTCTACATGTAGAGGAGAACCTGTCAGATTTACTTGTCAACCGAACACTGAACTCCTAAGGAATGGACCGCCTTAGCGGAACTTCCAGGCCATTTGGGCCAATATAATAATAAGGCTGGGCCGGCGCTACTCGGCCACTTACGCCACTCCTAGTTTAGATGAAATCCATGACTCTGAAACGTAAGGCTCGTCCCCACTTTCCCCAAGTAGAAACTTGTTGATACGGCTCCACCAAGAAGTCGTATCTAGTTGGAAAGGAAAACTCACCGATATTTCCCAGGCGATGCCTGTTAATGGATTAACTTGTTCCAAGAATTTTACTTCCCGAATATTGGGTAAGTAATCAAAAACTCTTTTATCAAGACAGCAACCTTGTTGCGAATATGAAACACACCACCGAGCCGGATCCCTCTGGTTTTGAGCGAGTATTTAAATCCCCTTTTTAAAAGGAAGTTCTTAAATATTAAATTCAGTTGAAGAGTTATGATAAAGGTGGAATGTTTTCTTTGGAAATAAGCTAGTCAAAACTTATAGTGCATGACAAAGAGTTAGGATGGATCATATGACAAGAATAATGAATATATTGCTTTCATAACAATCTCTGAAGATGATCTAACTCACGTATCTCAGGTTTCAATTTCTTTAACCACTGGAATATTTTGCTCTTAATATTCAATGCATGTTAAGATCTTAGTGTTTAAATGTTTAACACTCGCACAAACATGATAGCATTTCACATAGATAATGTTGATCTAGCTCACTAGAATATTTTTCTGGTAACTAGGATTGATGTTTAACTTGTGCATGTTACTTTAGATGATCTTAAATATGTGTTTGAATATTTGTTGAACATTAATTATTTCTTTAGTGAGATACATATTTTTCAGCATATAAGACCTTTGTTTATGATTACTCTATGTATCCTATTCCAATGTGATTTATTCTTTTAATCTGAATTGTTTCTTAAGATGGATTAGTTTATATTTGGATTGAGATAGCTAGATGAGATTCATAACAGGATTGGACTAGATAAAATTAGTGATTTATTTGTTAATTATGTTTGTTTCATATCATGCATGTCCAGCTTAATTCTTATGTGCAATATTTCGGAATGAATGCCATGTATTCTTAATACAATGCTTGCTTATTTTTATGCCATTGAAAGCTCTCACCCTTGAACATCAACTCACGGAACTCTTTTGTAAAAAGGGGTTAGTGAGAAGACTGCCTCATCTGGAATTCAAAAGGATGACAAATGTGAGGCATGTCAGGAAGAGAAGTCAAAGACAACATCACATCAAAGTTAAGATATACGTTAGTGATGATTGATGACTACTCTTAACACAAAGTTGTTGTTCGTGCATTCTCAAGACAGGACATCACAAATGGTGATTGATCCTATCAGGAAATCAAACTGTAAGCAACTGTAAAAGAAATGATCTTGTGGTCAGATAATGGGACTGAATTCAAGAAGTAGTTCTGATTAATATCTGTAACATCAAGAACTTTCTGATTAATATCTTGCTACAATTAAGATCGGGCCTTGATCAGGATGTGTACATGGAGACCCCTAATGAGTTAATGGCCAACAGAAGCAAACACTGGATAACCTGAAAGTGTTTGGAAAGAATGTTCTATAGGAACAAATAATTAAATGTTTTCAGTTGTTTGAAGATCTTGGCATTTGCAGCTAAGACTTGTAAGGATGTTCTTCATGGCTACTCAGTGGAGTCTACAACCTACAGGGCATTTGTGGTTGATCAACATAAGGTGATAGACAGTCTAAGTGCACAGTTCACCAACTCTATGCTCCATACTGTTAAAGGAGAAATTAATGGTATTGATGATTCATATACAAGCAGTGGAATGGAAGTGTATAAAATAACTCATTATTTCAATGAAGCCAGTCAACAAGGGTAAGGATTTTCAGAAAATCCCTGCAACAACTTAGGGGGAGCAAAAGGAAGATCAACTAGTTAGACACATCACCACATTGAAAATTAAGAGGACACTGCAAGAACATATCTGCTGAGATAAAGGGTTTGATGTCAATATTATTCCCAGGGTCTGGTTCTTAAGTGATCTAGATGGTGAAGTAATGATTAGCAAGGGTACTGAGCATGAATGATTATTTCTCTAGCATTCAATCTGAAAAAGAAACTAAGAAAGTTATAAAAGCTTTGATAGATCTAGATTAATTGCGTGATTGCAAAGAAAGAGGAACCCAATCAGTCAGCAAGCAGATTGTAGGGTATCCAAACTAAATGAAAATATTGTAATTGGTACAAGGATAACTAAAAGTCAAAACTGGATGACAATGGCATTATTACGAGGGACAAGACCAAACTGGATGTTAGGTCATTATCAGGAAGCTGTATCTAACAAAAAGCACCAGTGACGAGACTTGAGGATATTATGACATATCAGACACCTGATGCACATTCAAACTTGGAATTGGAATCTAGTAGATGTGTACAAGTGTACTCTTGGTTGGTGAGTCAAAAGAGGAAGTCGATGCACAACAGTTCATGGACTTTGCAGTTGCAGATCTATTGGACTTTGTGTATCTCTTCTTCACAAGCTCACTTCAGGATGGTATGAAATGGTATCTTATTCAAGAAATCATCAAGGACATGGTATGGTACTCAAACTGAAGTTACAGTTAAATATGAATTAGTAGAGTCGTCATATTAATAACTCTCTTATCACTAGGCACTAACAAAATGTTATATATGTGTTGTGATATAATGATAATGTTATATGTTGGTCTACTAAAAAAGACTTGTGCAAGTTTATTTGCTAAGTAATTGCTGAGTAGGTATGGAGGAGCGTGTTGGAAAGGTTGTAATTCTATGTGGAATTACTACAAGCATGCCAAAAAATAGTTTTTTAGAAGCTCAAGTAATCCAAAATAATGATGGCAATACAAGTAAGTTAAGGATCTTTTGAAGATGCAAAATTTGGAAGATCCTGAACATGCCAAGAATATTTACCAACTGAAACCACTAAATCTTGATCAGTGAAACTCAGGTATAATGACAAGCTATAGAGGTATTACAAGCTCACTCTTTTACTCAAATGCTAATAGACAACATGTAATGTTCTTAAGATGCCAATGTGCAAGGTTCCAAGTGGATCCTAGAGAATCCAATCTTATAGCTATTAACAAGATTATTAGATATCTTAAGGGACTATCAACTGTTAGAGTAGATTACCCTAAAGATATTGTGCTTAATATAACGACTCGTATATTTTTGTGATATTTAAATGTGTAATTATTGCGTAATTAATTAAATACATAATTGTATATTGATTTCAATCTTTGTGCTTTATTTATTACTATTTATATGCAGTTGCTTGGGTGGTGTGGATCGTTCGTATGATTGTTTGTTGCACCATGTTATTTTTATTTCGCTTTTAAAAGTGATTTTATGACAAATTTATTTTCAAAATATTTGTATTGTCTCTAAAATTGATTTTATGATTTCAATAATTATTTTTGGGATTTTATAAAATTTATAAATCAATATTTTGCTAATTATTTATTTTTAAATGATTTTCTGATTATGTTTATTTGTAAAATCCATATTTAATTCCAGTATTCTTCAAAAATCATGAGACTCATATTTTATTAAGTTCATAATATTCTGAGAATTTTAAAATTATTTTGGTAATTTTCGGGATTAATCTTACCCGCACGTTGTTTCGTTTATTCGTTAAATGCGGGTACATGTTGTGTTTCAAATATAGCTTAAAAATTATAAAAATTTTACTTTAGCAACTTCAAATTATTTGTGACATTTTAAAGCTATTTTGATAATTTTCCAGGTTTGTTTTACCCGTAAATCGGTTCGATAAATTGTGAATATTCAGAGTAATAGCAGGGGACACGTGTTATACAGGTGAAGGTTGTGGCATTTTATTTCATACGTGTCCTGTGTACAAAATTTTTGCCTTTGGTTTCTTTCTCTCCTGGGTTAAATATCAATCTCTTTGTTTCTCGACTCTCTCTCTCTCTCTCTCTCTCTCTCTCTCTCTCTCTCTCTCTCTCTCCGTTCTCTCTCTCATCTCTCGTTCCTCTCGTTCTTGCTTCGTTCTTCTTCATCTCTTCCTTGTGCCGTTTCTTGTTGCCGTTGTTTTGCTCCGCCACCGCCGCTTAATTTTTGGTGAGGCTTGGCAGTCCGATTGATTCTATTGGTTATGTGTATATATATATTGTGTGTGTATATATGTGCTCGTGTGTGTGTGTCTTGCGTGTGTGGCCGGTGTTTTTTCCGTCGTTGACCCTTGTTTCCGGTTGTTGTTGTGGCTGTCCTGTTCCTTTTCCGTTTCTCCGCGTATGGCGCGAGTGGTTGTGGTCTGTTATTTTAATATTATTTTATTAATTTCTCTGCAAGAAATTTATTCGAGTAATATTCATGAAATGAAATATTTTAGTGGGGGAATAATTGTAAGTAAGCGGTGGAATTTCACGTTGGAAACCCGGAATTAATCAGTTACCCGCAAAATTTTGCCACCGTCCGCAATGAATTTTTACGAGCGGACGGTGGACGGTGATGACCTGTATCTGAGTCCTAAATATTTTAAATATATAAAACGGTTCATATAAAGTATTTTCGGAATTAAGTAACTATTTATGTGATGACTATAATTGATTTGTTGGGAATTGACGTCGATTGATGTTTTGACGGGTAGGTCTATAAATAGAGGAGCCGCTGTCCAAATTTTTCTAAAAATTACTTTTAATTACGGATTGATGTATATATCTCAATAAATACAAATCGAATCTTTATTACTACGTGTACTATTATTACATGTGTATTATTATTATTATTCGAATGTGTACCAGTCGGGAATTGTATCGTTGGGTAATTAGTCTAGTGAGGATAAGTCAAGCATAACCGGTCGTTTAACCTAGGTTGTTTCGATTCTGTAGGTTCGAGTTGAAGGACCCAGTAGTTGAAGTCGGTTGGAGTCAAGCCAGTGATGATGTAAAATTTCGCAAGGCAAGTACCCCTGAACAAATCTTTTACAGTTCAGTATATATGAATAATTGTTGATATAAATTACGTACTGGAACAGAACATTTTAAGTTACGTATTCCCCGTATTTAAATATGTTTTACTAATTGATGTTTTGGGGAAAAAGTAACTTCTGAAAATGCCTATCTCTAGATTATGATTAAATTGGAAAGATTTTAGAATGTGTGATGTGAGATAACTGTTTAAAAAGAGATAGGTGTAATTGATTTTGAAAACTGGATAAAAACGGATTAGATATTGGATGGTTGCGTAAGAGGCCTGTAACGGCCCAACGGGTTTGCGTAAGAGGCTAAATCGGTTACGCGCCCTATTTAAACCGCTTATTCCAGCGTGGCAGAGACCTAGCTAGTCTTTGATTTCCGGAACAGTATTGTGGTGGGATAGACTGATCAGCTGTCCCTAGGATTCGTCCAGTTATATATCTGATTTTAATTTAGTGGTTCCCGTAACGGAACAAACGGTTTTCTGGTCAACGTAACGGGATAGATGATTTATGGTTCCTGTAAAGGGACAGTGGTTTTGGAAAGGAAATAGCATACTAAAATTAGACTCTGGTATTTTTACACAGCACACTACATATGATATTGTTTTTCAGAGCATGCTAGTTTTGATATCCAGTTGGTACCTGTTTTACTTGTTTCATAAATGAGTTATGATATATGTTCCTATACCGTTTTATATACACTGTTTTACTTGTTATTCATATAGTGGTACGGTTGAGCAATTGATTGCTCACTTTTGCAGCTTGTTTTGTATCTATTCATTGCAGATGTCTAGAAAACCAGGGCAGAATAGAGTGTCAGCCCCTTCCGGTCCCGGCTCCTCTGAGGTAGTTTGTATCATACCCTAAGGTCTGATGAGTTGCTGTAATAAGTTAGAGTGTCGGGTTGTGGAGTAAATTAGATGTTGTGTTGTAACCTAAATAATACTTGGACCTGTATCGGTTCCTGGTTTGGGGTTGTGTTAATATAATAAAGTTTAATTAGTAATTTATATTCATGGTTTATTATATCTTGGTGATGTTAGCCCATGACCCTGGGGTTGAGGCTGTCACACTTAACATGTTTGGATATATATATATATAGATTACGAAGGTTGTAAGAAAGACAGGAGAAGCATCTGTGAAGCTGTCAACTTAAGTGACAGGAGAAGCATCTCGGGAAGCTGTCAACTTCATGGAAGAAGATTGATTTCTTGTTATGATAAGAAACAACTTCAACTCCAACAACTATGTGAAACACTCTATAACAAGGCACCTTGACATCAGGTATCATTTATTTTTAGAGCAAGTCATTTAGTCAAAGAGTCACTTGCAGAAATACTTATTAAATCACTTGTTAAAGTTAATCTTTCAAGATTGGTTTGTAAGTGTGGGATATCATTTATTGCATATTAGTTGGAAATCCCATATGTAAGGAATTCTTCGTATAAGTTCACAAGTATTAAATCTTCAATATTTAAAGGACTTGTGAATTTATCAGTAATCAAGTACCTCGTACTTAGTTCTACTATCTTGATTATCATAATTATAATGTCATATACATTTGTGGTAGTTAAGTATTATAGCATTAAGTTTGAATATTAGTTTAATTGATTTAAATTATGATGGTAGACAATTCTATTCCATATCAGTCTCATAATTTAAATTATATTAAAATAATATGCAGCATAGTTATTTGTATCTTGTACGAATAATTGTGTTACTTTTAGTATTAGTGATATTATTTAGAATTTTTGTTCTAAGTAATCAATGCTTATTTCTAAAATCACTAATATTGAAAGTTGAAGTATTTTCTAAGTTCTGTGCATAAAACTTTCAATATTTTATATGCTTAGAAAGTATTTCTAAAATTATTAATTATCTAGAGAGTGATTTCCATGTATATAAGTCATATATCCTTTTGGTGATTATTCAAGGATAATTATAAATATTTAACTGTTATATCTAACTCATAGATATTTAGTATATATTTATTTAATATTTATTTTGGGTAGTTTGGATTATAGAAATTGAAGCAATTCAATGATTTCATTTTCTCCATAATTCAAACTAATTTAAAATAAATTAGCAGCATGATTGATTATAACTAAATATGTCAACAATTGATATCTAGTATATTGATTGTAACTTATGTGTTATAAGTTAATTATGAGATTTTGGTTTTAGTGAATTTATCAACTTATATCTTCAGAATTCACTGAAATCATGATTGTAGCATGATTAGTTGTATGCTAATTCTTGACTTATATCAGTTGATGATATTTAGTCAAGAGTTTAACTACGAACTAAAGTACTTGACAAGTATCAATCAATGTTATATTGTTAATATTTTGTTGCAGTTAATTGTGAGATTTTAAGTTCTAGTGAATTTATATGAGTAATATCTGAACGGATCACTATGATGTGAAATTAGCAGCATAGTCATTCTTATTAAGATTATTTATCAATAAACAATGTTGTTGGAAATAATTTTATAAAGATAGATTATGGAGCTTTTGACATGAATGAGAATTTCCTAGAATTTACCTTAAGTGATCAATGCTTTTACAAAAACTCATTCATATTGAAAGACAGAATCTTTCTTTCTCTTCTAAATATTGTTAGGTCATGAGTCTGTGTCTTTTTCATATTGAAAGACATAATTATTTATATTTTTATGCATAAAAACGGACTTGTGGACTCAAACAGTTTTAAGAGAAAAATTAAACTTCTTTCTACAGTGGTGATTGCTTATTTCATTAAAATCTTTTGAAATCACTATTGTACATCATTTCTCACAAAAAATTAAATGCATAATTTTCATTCATTATAGACCTTAAGTGGATTATATCTCTATATTTCCATATATTTTGTGATACAGGTTCAGCCTCCAATGGCCTTTTTTCATTTGATAGTCCTGAGGTTGAAAACCCGCAACTTCTATCCCAGACTGTAAAGACAAACACAGAAACATAACCAACCAACACTCTCTTACCACTAAAATGATGTATGAATGAGCGTGAGGGAGATAATGCACCATATAAGGAAGGTTCTGAAGTCAACCCAGCAGCTCTGTCTCCTACAAAGATCAGTAGTATTTAAACCGAGGCAACTGCTAGCCCCCATACATCTTCTCAAAAAAATGTAAGGGCTGAAAAGGCACAAAAAACAGTTACTAGATTCATCCTCTCAACAGGGTGCGTCTATTGAAATTCGCATGTCGGCCAGGGTATCAGATGTAGTGTCACCACCGCGAACATAAACAATTCTTGATGCACAAGGAAAGGTTACACATACAAAGGATGAGTTCATGGAAACAAGAGTTTCGACCATTTTACGGTCAGATTCGATTGTTCAAGGTTCTTTAATGGACCAATTGTCTTTACAGGTGTTAGGAGAGGATACTGATCCAATAACCATATGTCAGTGGTCAGTGTCAACCTCCTCAGGCTTAAATCCCCTGGATGCATCTGCGGATAGTGGATCTGACATAGGTGCATATCGGAAACTTGTTGACAATGATGATAATGATTCAGATTTACCTGATGAGTCACAAGGAAATGTCTTCACAGATATTAGAAGAAAACTTTGATCTTTATGCTAAATTATTTGGATCATTGTTTACCTTCCCAGAGTTCAAATCTGGAAACCTCAACGGGAAACTAGCAACTTGTAGATTATGACTCAGATTCATCTGACGAGTCTAACAAGGATGGGGATTTGCGAACTCCCATTGCACCACCTGTGACCTCCTTAAGGATGGCCAAGGTGAATTTCCTTGCAGGTACATCTGGATTTTGGAGCTATGAGAGGAGTGATACACTTGTGAGAATGAGTGTAAAAATGAGTGGAGAGAAGAGTGAAATATATGTGAGGTACACGAAACAGTATCACACACTCATAGTGAGGAAGAAAGAGAAACACCATATCTGATCCCTATCCCCAAACATGGTTCTTGATACTTCAGGTCTCGAATATGTTTATAATTGGAAACTAACTCTTAGGGACCTAACATTTACAGATTGGATTAGAATACTTCGGGACCTAACAAGTTGGGAGCTAACAATTGGTAACAATTGGTGATCTCAAATTTGGGAGGTATAAGGAGTTAGGAAGATTGGTGAACATGATGATCAACAGTGAAGTCATATCTGGCAGAGATTTGAAGAACCAAGGAAATGAATATCAAACTACTTGAAGCTCAGTTCAGTGCTAGAGGAACAAGCATCTTTCATTTCAGTTACATAAGAAATCTGGAAATGCAGTATTTGATCCAGAAAACCAGTAGCATTATTTACAAGTCCTGGCACTTTACTTTTTCTAGTTGTTAGTTGAGTTATCCTCTCTATTTAATTTGTTTGTTAGGTTTAACAATCAAATAGGGGGAGATTGTTGGTGAGACTGCGTAGTTGTATGAACATTTACGTAATAACTCAACACGAGAACAGTACTAGAATAGGATAGGTTAATAATACTACGACTACACAAGAAATCAGAAGAAATGAAAATAGGGTAAATACAAAGAATCAAAAGATTAGAAGAAAGCTTGAAGTCTGTTTATAGGTCACTGAAAGAAGCTCATTAATATGTTCATGCCTCAGTGAAAAATAAAGGTTAAAGACTTTCAAGGTTTTAGAAATGTTGAAGATTCAGTGTATAAGTGCAACCAAAAGATTTCAGTGTATTAGAATTGATTGAAGATAGACAGTGTTCGAAGCATGGGAATCTGAAGAATTGAAGACAAGGTAGAGACAAATGTTAAAGAAGACAGCTGCAGTCTTGAAGTTATACTCACTGAAAGGAGTTCATTTATATGTTCAAGCGTCAGTGAAGAACACTAAATGAAATATTCAAGATTGTAGTAGCAATGAAGACGTTGTCTAAAATGCCAGAAAGGATTCCAGTGAAAGTATATTTATTTATTGATAGTCAGCGTTTGAAGCGATAAAGTTGTTGCAAGCTTAACAATGTAATTAAGGCTATAATATGAAGACCTGAATCGGGGTTAGTCGTCTCTGAACCAGACCAGTTGCACTAGGCGTCAACAGCTCATGAAACGAATCTGGGTATTATTTATAGAAGAATTGTTAAGTTGAGGAACATACTTGGATTGAATGTTTATCTGTTAAAGTACGAGAAGAGGTGTGCAGGGTACAGCTAAACAGCTAGAGGGATTGGCCTAGTTCAAAGTTTAATTGTTAAATTAAATAAATTTATTTAATGGACTTTAATATAATTTATTTTATAAACTTTCAATAAGTTTATTTTATAAATATAAATTAGTTTATTTATATAAGTTATATTAAAGTTTATTTTATAAATTTATTTAGTTACAATTTAAACTTAAATAAAAAGAAATAGAAAATAGAAAAAGAAAACAAAACAAAAAGAGAAAGAAAATAGAAAATAAAAGAAAACAAAAAAAGGAAAACAAAAGAAAAAGATAAAACAAAATAAAGAAACCAAACCAAGTTTTGTCTCCAGTTAATAAAATCAAAAGAAACCTGGCAACCAAGTGGTCGCAGGTTAACAAAATAAAAAAAGGAAAAGAAAGGTCGCAGGTTAGCAATCCTACTCCCCCTCCTGTAGTCGCAGGTTAGCTGGTCGCTGGTTACAAGGAATATACCCGGTCGTAACTTACTCCCCAACCACAAGTTTGTTGAACATTCAATTAATTTGTGTGGTTAATTTTCAGCCACATATTACAATTGAATATAAAGTTTACACTCAGCAGCAGAAGCATACAACAATTCAGTTGTTTTGTTCTGTTAATCTTCTCTCCCAAAAGAGCTGAAGAACTGAAGCAAGGAGAGACATAGGAGATACACACAGAAATCTATATCAGTTATTCTTCTCACCGGAGTAACGTTATACTGCCCAATTTAACTCTTGTATATTCTTAGGGGCATTATAAATGTTACCCGGTAATTAAATCCATAGACAAACAAAAACTAGATCATTGTATATGATTTAATTTGTTGATCTTTGCAGAAGCTAGAAACTTTGTTATTCTTAGATTGTAGCCGGTTAATTTTATTTACTGGAGTGTAGCAACACCCCTCGCGGATTTATATATGAATATATACTTCCCCGAATATCTTTTGTTCCTCGTTTTATTGTTTCAAACACTATTCACCTCAAGAACACGGAACCACTAACCGAACACTAAATTTTATTTCCGCAAAATATTCGAAAGAATTTTTTAATTTAGTGAGTATCGTATTCAACCCCCCTTCTATGATACTACGAGACCTAACAGATTCTAGAAAAGAGAGAGAAAGTATTAAGGAATAAATTTGTAAATTTAGTAAGAATATTATGGGGGGAATCAAGGGTTGAAGAGTCAACCTGGGAGTTAGAAAGTGATATCCGTGAAATGTACCCTCATTTTATTTACTTAGGTGATTCTGAGGACAGAAGCCTTTTAAGGGGGGAAGGATGTAATATCCGGGATAGGACGTCTAATTATTCTTTTTAATAAATAAATATATGTGATTATTATATAAATTTTTGGTGAAGTATCTGTTAATTGCTATTTGTATTCGGATGTTTATATGTGGTAAAATTTGAGAATTTTAATTTTTATATGTCTAAAATAAAGTATAGATAATATCCGGTAATTTTATTTTCTATTAATTTATATGTTGTTATATGATTTTATAAAGGATTTATGGATTTAATAAATTATTTTTCAAATTAATTGTAAATGATTTTGTATAATCAGGAATCGTCTAACTTCAACCGTTTTTACGTTTGACAACCCAGAAGTCTCGGGAAACTCATTTCTAAACTAATTTGAGCATTTTCCGTGGTTTGATGTTTTCGATCCGGAGTACTGTTTTTCCTGTGTGGTTCCCGGCACAAATTTTATGATACAATTTTTGTTTCGGTAAATTGATAAGACCCGTATTTTTGAGAAACTGGATATTTTGATTAAACTATTATATTATCTTCTCGTAATTCGTGTAACCTAAGCGCTGAGTCCAAGACTGTATTTACAAAAATCCTGGTTTTGATAATTATCCTGAAACCAGCACCGAATTGGATCAGTTTTGTTAATACTTAATGATTAAGTGTTTTATTTCTATATCTGATATGATCAAACTGGGTACCAATATTCCGTAAATATAAATAGCGAGTACATTATCTTATTCTGTACAGATAATCATAACCAGACACTAAAATCTTATAATTATCCAGAGAAAATACATATATTCGAAGGCGTTATCGAACTCCGATGTGGGCTTGCAAGTAGTCGAATCGAAGCTATCGATGAGTAGATACAAGTTCTTCAATATGTATACTTGCTGAATCAACAGGTTATTTTATAATTATTTATTTAAATTTGAATTAAATTAAGGTTAAATTGGGACTTTTTGATTTTGAAGTTGTTTATGTGTTTTGATGATTTCATGTTGTAGATCATGAAATTCTGGTCAATTTGATATATTATATGTTGATTTTGAGCTTCATATCATAGAGAAATTAAGGTTTGTTTTTAAATTCAGGAAATTAGGGTTGAATGTTCTTGAGTGTTCTTGATTAAAATTATGATTTTCTTTGCTGATGATTCTGGGTTAATTATGATGTTATCAGTATGTTAGGCTTGATTGGAGGATTAGAATTATGTGTATGCATATGATGATGGACGTCAGGATCGAGCTAATCTGAAAAACGTAAAGTTCGTCAGCGTTAATGTCAATTTAGCCGAATTTCTTGTTCCAGATACCGTTTGTGATGATGGATGCTAGGTTTGAGTTCCCAGGATGAATAGAAAAGATTTCATGTCAAGAAACGAATCCAAAAACCAAGTTTTCCATATGATTTGAGTTCACCGGAGTCCAGCGACAGCCACCGGAAACTGGGTTCATCCCAAAATCCGGCGGGTTCATCCGGACCCGGTTGACCCAATTGCTGACCCGGTTGTCCAATTAGAAAAATCCGGTTTTGATCCATAAAAACTCAAGTGGATTCTTGAAAACTGGTTTCTGGATTTTTTTTAAAAATAAATCAAAAAATCTATTTCTTTTATTTCAAAAATTACTTTTAATTATTTTTAATTCCAAAATTTATTTTAGTTATTTAAAAATTCAGAAATAAATATGAATTATTTATTTAATTAATTTTAGTTAATGACTAATAATTTTAATTGGTCAATTAATCTAAATATTAATCGATTAATTTATTTATTTAATTATTTATTAATTAATTTTAGTTGATTATTAATTGGATATAATTATTTCTTTTGATTTAAAAATTCTAAAAAATAGTTTTAAGCCTTAAAATACTTTTCTAAATTATGTTCAAGGCTCGATAATTATTATTAAATGATTTTAAAGTCAGATTCGGGTATTCGAACCTTGTTATTTATTTTTAAAATGATTCTAATACTCGTTTTAATTCCGAAAAATGTTCAAAAAATTCAGATTAAATACCAGAAAAATTATTTTAACCCCGAACCTTCTTTGAAAATTATTTATATCAAATTCCTTGCATGCTATGTGATGTGTGCTATCTGATTAAAGTGTTATATGCCTATGTGTTTATTGTTTGACTGTTTTGGTCATAACTTTCAATCTGTAAATCAGATATGGGTGAAACGAATGGTAGATAAAAGCTTATGACATATATGTAAAGATTAGAATAAGATGAGATTGAGTATTGATAGATACTTATGATGCCTGGAAAAGTAAATGAGGCATAGAAAAGAAAGCAGGTGATCAGTAAATAGAACTTAAACATGAAAAAGAAAGCAGGTGATCAGTATATAGAACTGAGGCATAGAAAAGAAAGCAGGTGATCAGTTAGTAGAAGCGAGGGATAGAAAAGAAGATAAGCGGTTGTTGAGTAGAGCCGTTAGACGAGTGCAGGTGAAGTTGGAAATCATTTATGATAAGCCAAGTGTTCTTAAACCTTCTTGAGATATATTGCAAGTAGACCCTGATGTTCATATTTTATATTGCAAATGCTTTAAATATACATGAGTTATACCCAATATTGGAATGTGATAGTTGAGTTGCTTAATGCTAAACCCTGGTCATATCATTTGATATTTGAGCTGTAACCCTTATTCATTGTGAACCATTGATTGTCAAATACCCAGATGTTAAATAACACAAATATGATACTAGCCCACAAATATATATACACTATTTACCAAATACTGGAATAGAATTGCTCGAATATACAGAAACTTATATACTCTACAATATTTTGTAACATCCAAGATCTACACCTTGTATAACCATTGAACCATTGTTCATCTAATACATGATTCTTTTACAGGTTTGAAGCCATTATTCATTCATACCTTGATATACCTTGGTGATACTCATGAATTACATTATGCTCTGAAACAAATGTATTATCAATGTTAATTATGATTCTATTTTATTGAATTACAATGTTTATCATATTAAATTGTTTTAGAATTGGATATTTTTCTTTATGTTAATAGATTCGTGATCAGACCAGATTCATGGTCGTATTAGGCCAATGTGTGCCTTGGATCCAGTTTAAAGAGCAGAACTGTGTGCCTTGCTCGGGGTTAGTGCGTGACTGATCAGCAGCCTAACCTTGGTTTTAAAATTTAAAATGAATATCCAATTCAAATGATTGTTTGACAAGGAATTTGATTTCCCTGAATCATTTCAATTGTTCATTGTTTAACCTCAGTTATTATCATTATAACTTGCTGAGCTAGTTAGCTCACTCTTGCGAATATGTCATGTTATTCTAGAGTTGAAAAGGAAATGGTTGGTAGCGCATATCCCCAGTCCAGTGTGCGATCTAGGATTCGAGGTTGAGTTGGATCGAGCTAGCAGGAGCTTTATATTTGGTTTTGTGTTATGTAAGCTTGTAAGAATAACTTTATTATTTGTGGTAAGTTAAACTAGTTAGGATTTGGTACAATATAATAAAAGTTAAGGTTGTGACTTGTTTACATAATTTAACTTGTTGCGATCTGTTGTGTAAAGAAGGCTCATTGCTTATAATATTTTATATACAGGTTTATATATTATGTGTGTGTATTTTGAATCCCAAACTTCTGACCCGGGTTTGGAGGGTGTCACAACTATTATAACCTCTATATTAAGTCATAATAATAACCAATACTATCTTGATCATTATAATTGAACTTATATATGAGTCCTAATATTATTTAGAATCGATATATAAATCATCACTTAACCAATATCATGTGCCTTGAATTAAATGTGCTCAACTAATCCATCTCTTTGTCGCTTGTGAGTTGTATGAAATACTCGCATTATCCATGCTAGCTGTTGTTAGAAGAAATTGATGATATCGGCATATAAACTATCAGAGTTTATTATCAGTGTTTAATATCAGAGTTTAGCAGAAGGTAACATCGTCAACATTTGTTATCAATATTTGATGATCAGTAAATGACATCAGTATTTGGTCACTTCAGCTGAAATTTAGGAGATATCAAAAAAGGAAAGGATTTGAAGAATACATATTAGTATAGGACATTACTTCTTGTAGCAATCAATACATGGATATGTTTTAGGATTCCTTATTGAAATATAATAGGATTCCTTATTAATTGTGTAGTTGTGCAGTATATAAGCATAAATTAGGTTTATAATTCATGTGTCGTGAATTGATATATCTTTTTATGTAACCTAGAAGCTCTCAAGGATATATTTTCATCCTTTGAGAGATTAATTTGTAATTAGTTTTTATTAATCAATACAAAACTGTTTATCCTGTTGTGTACTTAATGCAATTTATCTTCATAAACTGTATTCACCCCCTCTACAGTTGTATTAAGGACCTAACAATTGGTATTAGAGCTTGATGTTGATATATAAATAGTTTAAGTTCTAAAAGCAATTTATAATGGCAGATAAAGAACCTTAACAAAATCCCCCACCACCACCACCAGCCAATCAACCTATCAATCATAATATGAGCAGATATGAGGCTATCAAGGTTCCACTTATGAAGATTCATGAATATCCAATATGGAAGGTGAAGATGGCCATGTGTCTGGAAGCAACAGATTATGAATATCTGAACAGGATTTATGATGGACCTTATAGGCCAATGAAACTAGTTGTTGTTATTCCAGGTCAAGAATAAAAGAAAATTGATAAATATAAGAAGGATTATTCTCCTGAAGATCTTTCATCTATTATGAAGGATGTAAAATTAAGACATATTTTGCATAGTAGTCTTGACAGTGTCATGTCCAATAGAGTTATTGGATGCAAAACTGCCAAAGAGATTTGGGACATTTTCGAAGTCAAGTGTCAAGGAACCACTACTTTTAGGAAGAATAGGAGGACTATACTAACTTGGGATTATAAACACTTTGACTCAAAACTGATGAGTCCTTGACTGAAATCTATGACAGATTTCAAAAGTTGATTAATGAATTGTCCATATTTGACAAAGAATATGATCTGGAAGACTCTAACTTGAAGTTCCTTTTTACACTCCGAGAAAAGTGGGACTTAAAATTCACATCAATTAGGGATAATTATGAACTGGATGATATATCTCTAGATGAGATCTATGGCATGCTGAAGACTCATGAACTGGAGATGGAGCAAAGGAGCAAGAGAAAAGGACCAAGAGCAATACAGGTTGCCCTTAAAGTTGAAGAGAAGCCAAAGGAGAATACTAGGAGAAAAAGTCACTTCAAAGCCAAGGCTATGATTGCAAAATCTGATACTGAGTCATCAGACTATGATGATGAATCAAACTCTGATAAAGAATCAGACACTGAAAGACATAATTACAATAATGAAGACATTAAACAAATGGTATCTCTTTGGGTTAAAAGTTTTAAGAAGATGGTCTACAAGAACTTCAAGAAAGGGAAGATATTTTCCAGAAAGGGCTCTGGTTCCTCATATACTCACTGATAAGAGGAATTAAAGAAGAAACTCTGATGTGAAGTAATCAAAAACTGGAAAGTTTGACAAGTCAAAGGAAAAGTGCTACAACTGTGATGGAGTAGGACACTTTGCAGCTGACTGCAGAAAGCCAAGGGATGAGAAAAAACAAGCCTTAATCACCAAGAAAAAGAACTGTGATGACACATCAGATTCATATGATGGTGTTAACTATGCTCTTATGGAAAATGTTGATATTGAGGATGCCACTACTGAATTAAAGGTACCTCAAACAACAATTGCTTTTGATACTGATGATATTTGTGAATTAAGATTATTTCTTGAATCTCTGTATGTTAGTTATAGGGATCAAAATCTTTAAATTTTTTGGATTAAGAGTGAAAACCTTGATATTAAGAAAATGAATGATTACCTAGAATCTGAGTTGATTTTCATGCTAGAAACTCAAAAGAAAAGATATGATGCTTTGTATGTTAAAGAGAAACTATTAGAAAAAACATCCTTATCTGGAAAAATCTGATTTAATTGTTAAATCAGATTTTTTAAGTTACCTTGTTAAATCTGATTGCAAGGTAACTGGAAAAATTCTTTAATCTTGGATAGTGGATGCTCGGGACATATGACTGGAAATAAATCCCTGATATCAGAGTTTAAGGAGGAAACTTGCCCAAATGTTTCTTATAAAGATGGAAACTTAGGAAAGACTTTGGGATATGACAAGATTAAGCTTGGAAATGTCATCATTGAGAATGTAGCTCTTGTTGCAGGACTCAAGCATAATTTGATCAGTGTGAGTTAAATCCGCGACAAAGATTACCATGTGAATTTTAATGAGGGACACTGTGAAATTGTCAGTAAATCAGATGGCAAGGTTGCAATGACTGGTGTCAGACATGGTAACTTATATGAAGCCAGGGTCTCCATAAATTCCGATAATTCTGAAATATATCTACTTAGTAGAGCATCTGTGGAAGATAGCTGGAATTGGCATAAAGACTTTATGATCTCAATTTCAACAACATCAATAAACTTATGAAGAAAGATCTTGTGAGAGGATTTCCCAATGTAGTATTTACTCCTGATGGCTTATGTGATCCATGCCAGAAATCCAAACAAAGGAAAACATATTTGAAGAGTAAAACTGAATGCTCAATTCTTGAACCATATCACTTGCTTCATATTGATCTTTTTGGACCAGTCAATGTAATGTCTATTGTGAAGAAGAGGTATGCACTTGTTATTGTTGATGAGTATACAAGATATACATGGGTGTATTTTTTGCACATCAAAGATGAGACATCATCCATTCTTCTTGATCATGTAATAGAACTAGAAAAAAGATCAAATCATAGAGTCAAGATTATAAGAAGTGATAATGGAACAGAGTTCAAGAACAACACTATGGAAGAATTCTGCATTACAAGGGGATAAAACATGAATTTTCTTCCCCTGAAACTCCACAACAAAATGGAGTAGTTGAAAGAAAGAATGGAACTCTCATAGAAGCTGCAAGGACCATACTTCAAGAAGAAAAACTTCAAACCTACTTCTTGGATGAGGTTGTGCATACTGCTCACTTCATATGAAATAGAACATTGATCAACAAGCATGGAAAAATACCATTTGAGACAGTAAAAGGAAAGAAGCCAAATTTGAAGTACTTTCCAATTTTTTACTCCAACTGTTTTATTCTCAAAATTTATCCTGAACAGCTTACAAAATTTGATCTAAAAGCTGATGAAGGCATTTTTTTTGGATATCCACTGTCAACAAAAGCTTTCAGAGTTTATAATCTGAGAACAAGGATGGTCATGGAATCTATTCATGTGTCTTTTGATGATAAGATGATTTCAGGTCTAGAGGATGCAAATGACCATGAAGAATTGAGATTTGAAAATTAAGTACCATATGTTGAACAGTTAAATCCTGACAGCTAGTAAAATCCTGATAATTTGAAAAATCTTGATAAAGCAAATCCTGACATCACTCTAAACTCTGATGAGCCACAAGTCAGTGGAAATTTTACAAATACTGAAGCACATGTTGAGGGGGACCAACATGATTCACATCAAGGTTCAAGTGATATAAATCAAGAAACATCAGTAGATACTCCATCAGACTCTAATTCCACAAATACCGATGAAGCAAATACTGATGATACTAGAAATACTGATTCAGGGGGAGCATCAGGAAATAACAGTGGTACAAGGCAATATGAAACAAGAGAGTTCATGGATCAAGGGAGAGGTTCTACTTCAAGAATTCAACTTCCTTCTGCAAGAAAATGGACTAAGTCACATACACCTGACTTAATCATTAAAAATCCTGATAGTTGTGTAAAGACTAGAAGAGCCACTGAGAATGAATATCTCTATCATTCTTTTATATCTCAAACAGAACCCAACAAAAGTTAAAGAAGCTCTTCAAGATGTTGATTGGATAACAGAAATGCAAGAAGAGTTCAATGAGTTTGAAAGGAACAAAGTCTGGACTCTTGTACCAACACCAAATAACAGATCTGTAGTTAGTACAAAGTGGGTGTTCAAAAACAAAACTGATAGTGAGGGCATTATTAGAAGGAATAAATCAAGGCTAGTTACAAAGGGTTATTCACAACAAGAAGGCACTGAATATGATGAAACTTTTGCTCCAGTTGCAAGACTTGAGGCAATCAGAATTTTTCTGGCCTATGCTGCTCACATGAAATTCAAGGTGTTCCAAATGGATTTAAAGAGGCATTTCTAAATGGTGAACTTGAAGAGGAATTTATTTGAACAGCCTCTATGGTTTATTGATCTAAAATATCCAGATCATATATTCAAGCTGGATAGAGCACTCTATGGACTAAAGCAAGCTCCAAGAGCCTAGTATGAAACACTTGCTCAATTTCTATTGGAAAGTGGTTTCAAAAGAGGTACAATTGATAAAACTCTATTTTATAAGTACCATGGTAAGGATTTATTATTAGTACAGATATATATTGATGATATCATTTTTGGCTCTACAAATGATTAACTCTGTGAGAGGTTTGCAATGCTAATGCAGTCTAGATATCAAATGAGTATGATGGGTGATTTGAGTTATTTTATGGGATTACAAGTAAAGCAGACATATGAAAAAATCTTCATAAATCAGCAAAATATACCAGAAATTTACTCAAAAGATTTGGAATGCAAGAAAGTTCAGCTGTAAAAATTCCCATGGCCACTACAACCAAGTTAGATTTAAATACTGGTTCATCAGTAGATATAACTAACTACAGAGGTATGATTGGCTCACTCCTATATTTACTACTAGTAGACCTGATATCAAGTATGCTACATGTCTGTGTGCAAGGTTCTTAGCTGATCCAAAGGAACCATATCTACTAGTTGTGAAAAGAATTTTTAGATATCTCAAAGGTACCATAAATCTTGGATTGTGGTATCTTAGAGATTCAAATTTTAAGCTAATTGGATTTTCAGATGCAAAATAGACAGGAAAAACACCTCAGGAAGCTGCCAATTTCGTGGTGGCGGATTGGTTTCTTGGTTTAGCAAGAAACAAAAGTCAATTTCCAAATCAACTGCTGAAGCTGAGTACATTGCTACAGGAAGCTGTTGTGCTCAAATACTTTGGATGAAGAATCAGTTATTGGATTATGGGTTAGAATATTCTAAAATTCATATATATTATGATAATCAAAGTGCTATTGCAATGACAGGAAATCAAGTACATCATTTCATGACTAAACACATCGGCATAAGGTACTATTTTATAAGGGAACATGTAATGGAAGGTAAACTAGAATTGCACTTTGTGCCTACAGATCAGCAGTTAGAAAATATCTTCACCAAACAACTTTGTGAAGCAACTTTTATAAGATTGGTGATTGAATTGGGAACGATTACAGGACATTTCTCAAACTCTGAAGGATGAAAAATGATCTGTAATAGGCAAACGTGATCAGAGTGTGGTATATTTCACTTATATATCAGTATTTCTTAAAGTCTAATAACTGTGATAAACATTGATGCCATGTACTCATGCTATTTGTTATAAATTTTTAAGTCAAGTTTAAATCCTGATAGTTAAACCCTGATAGTAGTTGCATGATAAACTCTGATAGATAAATTTTGATATTGGTCAAAGTTGAGTTGACTAATAAGTCTTGACAGTAATTAAATAAATACTCATATTGGTTAAGTCCTGATTAACTTTTTAATTCTGATGATATTTTGAATTTATTCAAAATAAATTTTTTGTCAGTATTTTTAATTATTGTGTTAAAGTAGTAGTATGCTGGGAAAAATTAATTTGTTACAAATGTAATTTGATGGCTTGAGGATAGGAAAAAATGAATGAGTAATCTACCAAACATTACTTTTGGTAACTGTGCGCGTAGTAACTGTCATAATTGCATGCGTTCATGATTACTTTTCAGTCAATGAACTTATGCCACATGTCCCACAAAGATGAATCATTTCTGAGTAGTGGAGTAGAGTGGTAAATAAAATCATTTTTTGATTTCAAATTATCACTTTATCAATTTCTAATTATCTTCTTACTCTCTTTATCTCTTGAGCCTAAACTCTGAAACCCTAATCAGTTTTTAAGAAAATTACTTACAGAAAATATGTCTTCACTTGCTACTTCTAAGCCTTTCAACTATGTCGATGCCAAATTTAACACAAACAACTACGCTGCAATCTTGGATAACAATGGAATAAATCTTGATTTCCATATTTTTCAAGATTTCTTATAGTCGAGTGAGGTTGGGTATGCTCTCACAGCTCCAACAACTGTTTCTAGAGATGAGGTTCTAGCTTTATGGAGAACTGGACTAAATGATGATGAATGAATGGCAGGCACTCCAAGCATCATTTTGAATTTGACAACCAGAGGAGTGTTGTCAATCCTCAAACTGTTCGTGATGCTCTTCATCTCCCTGTTCCTAATTTTTAAGCAATATTTGTGGGAGATGCTGAAATGAGAAGATTCTCCACTGAGATTGGATATGACAAAGAAATAAAGAATCTAGTCCAACTGAAGAGGAATGGACTGAGGAAGGAGTGGAACTTCTTCTTTGATTGCATAATAATGGCTTTCTATAACAAATGCACAAACTTTGATGCCCTTGCAATCATGACTCAACAAATTGGGTACTCTCTAATTCTGGTGCAAATTATGATTTCGGTAGGGTTGTTTTAAATTTTATGAGGGATAGATTAAAAGCTGATAGGAACATAGTATATTCTGCTAGATTTTGTCAGTTAATTTTTAATGTCTGTTTCCCTGCTACCTCAATCCCTGCTAATCAGATTGTATCATTTTTTAAGCTCACCAAAGAAGCTTTTTCTGATCTTATTTCTAAAAATTCATAAAAAGTTATTCTTGCACCTTTGAGGTTGCCAGGAACTTGCTAATTGCAAGGCTTCCTGTGACTTATTGTTACGACCGGCATTTTCGTGTAATATTATTTGTGGATTTGGTATAATATTAAAGCCGAATAAAAATATGTTTACTGATTGTACGTTTGTGTGAGTGAAAATTTCTGCATTATAAAATTGTTATGTGTAGTATATGATTTTTCAAAGCAAGAGTTTAATTATTTCCTTTATTTTTGGTTTATAAGGAAGATTCTAAACCTTGGAAAAATTTTCTTTTAAAAGATATTTTGTTCACATATTTTGAAAATGATTTTATAAAATCTCTAAAAATCCAAGTTATTTTATGGTATAAATTTTATAATTTTTGAACTTTTATTTTATTATATAAAAATAAATCTTTGAAAATTTGGTTGCTTAATAATTATCAAATTACATGGTTACCCTTGCATGCAAATACTTTTCCATTCAACTAAGGGGCAAGGAAGGCATTTCCAACCCCACTCACTTTCATTCTACTAGCCAAATTACCACTTTGTCCTTGCATGCAAATCTACCTAACTATGTTGGAAGGTTACTCTTGTAAATTCTCATATCCACTCACTTGTGGTCAAATAAAAACCAAACCAATATGATTATCACCCCACTTTCACTCCACCATTTCCACACTCCTCCTTCCTCCCCCTCTCCTCTCGGCTTTTTGGCCGAAGCCCTACCCCCTCCCTTTTCTTCATTCTTCATTCAAGCTCCCACCTTCCATTCAAGTAAATGTTAATTCCTATATCTTGATCATACATAATTCAAAGAGTTTTGAGTGAAAAGTTTAAGTTTTGAGTTTGCATGTCAAAGCTTTAGTTGGAACTCAAAGTACAATCTTGATTCTTATGGATTTAAGGTTGTATTTGAGAGAACTACAAGGAATGGTGAAATGCCAAGTCATGAGAATGAGGCTCTTGATTTTAAATGGTTATTTCCCTTCCACTTCATTCGGCCATGACCTTGAGGGAGCCGAATGAATGGTTCTTGAGGATGTTTTGTTGTCTTGTTTCAATTTTATGTGTTTTTGGTGGTGATAACATAAATTTTGTATCAAAAACTTGATAAAACCCTTTGCATGCTAAGTGATCATCTAGTTATAGCTTATGCTAGGCTTGCATGTTGATTTCATGGTAAAATTTATTTAGAAAGCATGTTGTTTTGGTTTATAAGACTCGAAGTCATGCATGCATGTAGATTTCTCTTGGAATTTTGGAAGTTTTTGATCATTTGGATTGATTTTGTTAGTAAGCCTTAATTTTAGTAGGGATAAGATATTAATCTTGATTAGTGCTCCTTGATATGTGGTATTAATTCGTATATATTTATAAAAAAATATATAACTTGTCGTTTTCAAAAACTTAATGGCTTGTAAGTTATGTAATGTGATTTTTTTTGTTTTGCTATGTTTCACCTTAGGTAAGGATGATCTCCAACAAGATTATTTTGAGTGTAAGGGAGTTAGTTCAGTAGATCATCTTAGTTAAGGTTTGGGTTGGGTTTTTGGTTGTTGTTGGTTGGGTTTGTTAAGTAAGAACCTTGGTGAAAGGAGAGTATTAGTTTCTGCAGAAAATCAGTTTGGTACCCTGAGGTTTAGAGTGAGTTTTAACCATGTCATTGTTGTGCACTTTGAGGCCCAAGCCACCAGAAGCTATCATTAGGAGTATATAAAAGGTTTTAGGTGTTTTTTGAAGGTTTACAAGTCTTTGGTTAGGTGCACAAGTGGAATCACAAAATCTGTCCAGCAGGGGACAGTTTTGTTGCAACTTAGAAATAGGAAGTTTTGACCATGTCATAGGTAGGCCCTCATTAGGCCCTCTTGGGCCTTAATTAGAGGGAGTGACAGAGGAGTTTTTCCAACCATATTTCATAGGATTTGAGTTAGAACCACGTGTCACAAATTAATTCAAGTCAGGGCATTTTCTGCCCAGAAAAACAGGGGAACCATGGACTTTAATCTTAGGCCCAAGCTAGGCCCTTGAGCCACATCAAGTTTGGGAGATGCCTTATGGTCAGAAGAGTCTAGTTTAGAAGTTTTGGAGGTAAACTTGTAGTTTAAGAGTGTCTAATGCACTCAAGAAACCATAGATGTCATTCTAAAATTTACTCGAGTGAGCACTTTCACTTAACACATAGTTTTAGAGCACTTATGAGTAAGACCTAGGTTGACCGCTATGGTTGCAAGATAGTATAAAGCCATTAGAATTAAAGGCCCAAGTGAGGGTCAATAGGTTTTGGATAGTTTAGTAAAGGCACATTGAGTAAGGAATCCAAAATTTGGAGACCTTGTCTAGTTTAGCGACCAAGTGACTTAAGTTGTGGGTCGAGATCATCCAAGCCTAGTGTTGCATTATGATGTGTATGATATTATTTGATATTAAAATATGATATGTGAGTATATGTGGCTATGTGGACTATGTCATTTATAAGGTAATTATAAATTGAGTGCATATAGGCCTAAGTGCCATTGGTGTTTAATTTCGGGTTGTAAATAGGTTAAGTTGGTGAGAATATATTATAATGAGGATTATTATTATTTATGTAGGTTCTCGAGACGAGGGTAAACTTGCCATAAAGGTCGAGTGAAGCTTCCAGTTGCTCCTACCAGCCAGACCAGACCAGCCTTTCTCAAGGCAAGTAATTCAACCTGTCTTTCGTATTCACTGCAAATGTGTAATAATTAATTCATATATATTGATGCGATTATCCTGAGTCATCTTGATATACTTGAACCAAGCGATATTTAAATCTATCTTTGTATTATTATAGAAATGCCATGAACCCACAAGTACATATTGATATTACAACAGTTGTATCACGCCCGTATGTCAAGTAATTGGAATGTCATGATAAGATAAAGATTTGATATAATACTAGATTGACCCTCTTAATTAGCATGCCACTGATTCCTAAGATATTGACATCTCACCCTGATGCTTGAACCCCAATAAAAACTTTACCATAATACCTAAAAGCCAGATATTGTTCAAAGATTGTTCTTAACTGATTTGATAACCCCTTTTTCATACCCTAAAGATGGACAATCCTGTTATACCTTGAGCTAAAAATCATTTCCTCATAACTTAACACTCCTCTTATTCATGAAGCTTATCTTCTTGATGTTCTAGTACTTGAACCATGTCGAAAACCATTACTTTAAGCCTAGTTGGCGTTACTCTTTCATAATATCCAATAGCCTTGCTAAATCTCCTTGTCAAAGCTCTTGTTTATGGAAACCTCTCAATTACCCTAATATAGTAAAGTCTAGTGGATCATGGCCCTGAGATTTAGTGTCATATTTCCAGTGTTTCAAGTTGATCTATAATCCCTCGATACAAATGTTTACTACTTAAGAGATTTTATTATAAATCGGCATCAGTTTTTGAAATGATTAAAATATAGATTTTCAGTCCCAAAGGGGGATAAATGTTTTCTTTGAATAGTGGATCTGGACTGAGACGCGAGTCCTTTCCACACTTATATTGTAGGCTTAAAAGTTGCCTAGAGATCCCATTAATGTTTTAGAACCCAGCGAGGTTCGGGATTACTTCGCGGCTGATCACCGGCTGTAATCCGTAGCGTCATAATATGATTTTTGAATTAAGATATGATTTTGGAAATGTTTTGATACAAGTAAATGATGCCATCACTCAAAGTTTTATCTCTTATTATTATTGGTTATATCTTCACAATGTCATTCTATTATGCATATCTCGATTTATGTTTGTTTCATATAGTTTAGCACTTGTTGAGCATTTGGCTCACTCCTTACTTTACCCTGATATTACAGCTAGCAGCTATGGTTAGATTCAAGCAGACAGCACGTAAGACCTGTGACGCCGATGCGTATGTCCGAGCTCAGGTAGAATAAGAGATAGTTTTTTGTGAGGACTCGATATTAAAATCAGTTGTAATAGATGGTAGTGTTGGGCTGTTCCAAACCCTAAACTGTAAGATCTTGGATTCGGTTATGTTTACTTTCTTTTAAATATTGTAATAGTTATATTTATTTTGTTTGTTAAGTTGGGGGTGTGACAGGTTTTGGTATCAGAGCTACGGTTTAGAGTCCCTGGACAGCCCAAATAGGTTATAGGATTTATGTATAGGCTATAGATAATATGCGAGAGAGTAGGTTAAGTAAATTTATTATTAATACCGCTCTTATTGGTTTGTCAGCAAAGGGCGCATTCTTCAGCACCCTCTAGGTCGGACGACACTATTGCTTTCTCCGTGTATGCTGAGTTGAGGCGCGAGTTTGACATGCTTCAGGGCAAGTACGACCGACTGATAGATTGACTGAAGAACGTGTACCCGGACAGTCAAAACTATGAAGGGAAGCCTAAGGAGCAGATGACTGCGAGACTTGAGACCTTAGTTCAGTACGTCAACACTAAGCTTGAGGAGATGCCATCATACCGAGACCGCACCATCCAGTATATCATCCAGATGGTGGCGGATGAGCTCCATAGCATTGTGAAGACGCTTCGATAGGAGAAGACTACCAAGCCCCGTTCTGATGGAGTGGAGCCTTAGTTCTTTCCATTATTTACCTTTCGTGTTGTTGTATTATCGGACTTCGTAGAATTCCCAGTTGTTTCCTTTAAATAAGCATGTTATTCCAAGAATCAGACCTTGTCCTAATCCTG
Source organism: Apium graveolens (assembly GCF_009905375.1). Taxonomy (NCBI): domain Eukaryota; kingdom Viridiplantae; phylum Streptophyta; class Magnoliopsida; order Apiales; family Apiaceae; genus Apium; species Apium graveolens. The sequence goes on from NC_133651.1 coordinate 182,572,885, forward strand.
ATGTATTGTGACCTTTAAATTTCAATTATTATGCACTATCGTTCCATTTGCTCTCAACTATTATTTTACGCTTTTGTATGCATCACCATATCTGCTTAATTTGAAACTTGACCTCATATGTAAATAAGAATGCCATGCGATACCCTCGAATTATTTCATCATTCATACCTGTTTTGACATAACTCTTATTTCAGGATCATGCCACCCAAAAAGAAGAACCCAACAACCACATCTACCACAGATCCAAATATTATTCGATTACTGGAAACTTTGCAACAGCAAACCAATGCTATAGCTCAACAACAACTAACTCTTTAACAATGAATTGAAAACCAAGATAATCATGAACCACACCAACCACCCGAACCACCAGTACCACCTCGACAAGTTGTCACTTTCAAGGCTTTTCAGAATGTGAATCCACCTGCATTTCATGATACCACTAATCCAATAATAGCTAACACATGGATTAAGGAAATGGAAAGGGCTTTTGAGTTGGTACAGTTAGGAGACGATCAGAAGACGCCATATTTACTTCCTGAAGGGCAAAGTCATCTATTGGTGGGAATCAGTAAAAGCTATGGAAGCAACTCAGCAGGTTTCTTGGGAGAGATTTAAGAAGTTATTTCTGGAAAAGTATTACCCTAAGTACATGCAGAATCAGATGGAGCTTAAATTTCTTGAGTTGAAGCAAGAGAATATGTCTGTACTGGAGTATGAGAAGAAGTTCACTGAGTTGTCAAGGTTTGTGATAAAGTATACCAGCACTGAGGAGGAAAAAGTGAAGAGATTTTAACAAGGATTGGAGCCTTGGATCAGAGATAGAGTAGCTATGTTTGAGCTTGATACTTATGCGGGAGTAGTACAGAAAGCTGCTCTGATTGAGAATAATTGGATGCAGTCAAGGAAAGAAAGGGATAACAAGAAGAGAAAGGTTCCATTTTATGGAGAGAAGTCTGAAGCCGGAAATTCACAAGATCGGAATGTAAAGAGGATTGGATTCCATAAGGGCGGAAATTTTCAAAAGAAGGGAAATTTGGGCAAAAGAAAAGAATCGAAGGGGAACAACCAGGCAAGCCAAGGACAAGTTGGAGAAAACAGGTTCCAGAGAATGGAATGCAAGCACTGTGGAAGAAGGCACCCCGGAGTGTGTAATAAGCTGAGCATGACATGCTATAGGTGTAACCAGAAGGGACATTTGGCAAATGAGTGCAAGATGCCGAAGCCAGGAGTTACATGTTACAAGTGTGGAAAGACTGAACACATAGCTAGGGAATGCAAGGCAACCGGACCAGTCAAAGCTCTAATGAATGTGGCAAGTACCAGTACAAGCGTGCCAGCCGAGGTATTGGCATTACCTCCACCACCTACAACAATTTCGCAAGCAACAGCAAGGACATTCGATCTGAAAATGAAGGACGCTGTTCAGAACTCTGAGGTGATAGCAGGTACACTTTTACTCAATAATGTCAAAACTAAAGTATTGATTGATTCGGGAGCAACAAGATCTTTCATATCAGAAACTCTTGTTGATAAACTTCAATGTGATAAAATGATTATGAGCGAGGTAGTAAATGTGGTAATTGTGAACCAAGAGAAGATTCCTGTGAATCATTTATGTCCGAAGTGTGAGATTGATATTTCGATAAGTTTTCAGCCGACTTGATACTCTTCAAGTTGGGAGAGTTCGATATAATTTTAGGAATGGATTGGTTAGGGAAGAATAATGCCCAGATTAATTGTAAGACCAAGAAAGTGTACTTAAAGACGAAGAGTGGAGAGAAGGTAGTATTTAAGGGACAGAGGCAAGAGCAACTGTTTCTTACAATCGTTCAGGCTAAGAAGCTACTTAGAAAAGGTTGTGAGTCGTTCCTAGCTTATGTAGTGGATTCAGAAAAAGGCAACCCCAGCATAGAAGATATCACCGTAGTTAACGAGTTCCCAGATGTGTTTCCAGACGAACTACCAGGCTTAACACCAGATCGACAAATCGAGTTCGAGATCAACCTTTCTCCGGGCACAGAACCAGTTTCAAAGGCCCTATATAGGATGGCACCAGCAGAAATGAAAGAGTTGATGAGCCAACTACAAGAATTGTTGGATAAAGGAGTGATTCGGCCAAGTACGTCACCATGGGGAGCACCTGTTCTGTTTGTAAAGAAGAAAGATGGAAGTATGCGGCTATGTATAGATTATCGGGAGTTGAATAAGGTAACGATCAACAATCACTACTCGCTACCAAGAATAGATGACCTATTTGATCAGCTGAAGGGAGCAAAGTGCTTTTCAAAGATTGACTTGAGATCAGGATACCATCAATTAAAGATTAAAGAAAAAGATATTCCCAAGACAGCATTCAGGACCAGATACAGACATTATGAATTCTTAGTAATGCCGTTTGGATTGACTAATGCCCCGGCCGCATTTATGGATCTGATGAATCGGGTATTTAAAAAGTATTTGGAAAAGTTCGTAGTAGTATTCATTGATGACATCCTTATTTCTTATAAGTCGGAAGAAGAACATAAGCAGCACCTCTAGATAGCATTGGAGATACTTCAGCAAGAGAAATTGTATGCCAAGTTTTCTAAATGTGACTTTTGGTTAAAGGAAGTTCAATTTTTGGGACATGTCATTGGAAATGAAGGAGTTAAAGTAGATCCGGCGAAAATCGAGGCGATTATGAGTTGGGAGAGGCCAAAGACACCTACGGAAGTGCGAAGTTTTCTAGGATTGGCAGGGTATTATAGAAGGTTTGTCAAGGATTTTTCGAAAATCGCCACGCCATTGACTAAGTTAACCAGGAAGAATCAGAAGTTCGAATGGAGTGCAGAATGTGAGGATAGCTTTCAAGAGTTGAAACAGAGGTTGGTAACGGCTCCGGTGTTAGTACTACCAGATGACCAAGGAAACTATGTGATATTCAGCGATGCTTCACATAAGGGATTGGGTTGTGTGCTAATGCAACACAGTAAGGTGATCGCGTATGCGTCAAGACAGTTAAAACAACATGAGTTGAAGTACCCGACGCATGACTTGGAACTAGCCGCCATAGTGTTCGCACTTAAGATTTGGAGACATTATCTCTACGGAGAGAAGTGTGAAATCTACACAGATCACAAGAGTTTAAAGTACATTTTCACTCAGAAAGAGCTCAATATGAGGCAAAGGAGATGGCTGGAATTGATCAAGGACTATGATTGCTCGATAAATTACCATCCTGGAAAGGCGAATGTTGTGGCCGATGCACTAAGCAGGAAGGAGAGATTGAATATGATGGCAACACCAAAGGAATTGTCTGAAGAGATTAAGAAATTTGGATTAGAACTTTGTAATTATGGAATGGTTGAAGAAGTTTGTCGTGCAATGACTTTTCAGCCAACACTAGTGGAAAAGATAAGGAAATGTCAGGAAGAAGTAATGGAGAAAGAGAAGAATCAGCTAACTGGAGAAGAGATTGGCACTCAAAGGGATGAGCAAGGTATACTAAGGTTTTCCTCAAGAATTTGGATTCCTCATGTTCCTGAATTGAAGAATGAGATTCTGCAAGAAGCCCACAATTCAAGATTTTCAATCCACCCAGGAAGCACCAAGATGTATCGGGACTTAAAGCAGAACTTTTGGTGGCCAAATATGAAGCGAGACGTGGCGGAATGGGTTACGAAGTGTTATACTTGTAAGAAAGTGAAGGCAGAACATCAACGACCAAGCGGATTAATTCAGCCCATAAAGATTCCAGAATGGAAATGGGAAAATATTGCTATGGACTTTATAGTGGGACTACCGCGAACGAAATCCGGACATGACGCTATATGGGTTATAGTTGATCGCCTTACGAAGTCGGTGCATTTCCTTCCAATTAATGAGAAGTTGTCATTGGACAAATTGGTTCATCTGTATGTACGTGAAATCGTACTAAGACATGGAGTACCCATATCGATAGTTTCAGACAGAGACCCCCGATTTAACTCAAGATTCTGGAAGCAATTTCAAGAAAGTCTTGGCATGAAGTTGAACATGAGTACGGCGTACGACCCGCAGACTGATGGTTAGAGCGAAAGGACAATTCAAACAATCGAAGACATGTTGCGCAGTTGTGCAATCGATTTTGCAGGAAGTTGGGACGACCACTTGCCATTGATTGAATTCTCTTACAACAACAGCTATCACTCCAGTATTGGCATGCCACCATACGAAGCTTTGTACGGACGAAAATGTAGATCACCGACAAGTTGGGATGAAGTAGGAGAAGGAAGGATGCTAGGCTCAGAATTGGTACAACAGTTGCATGACACAGTCAAGTTAATTCAGAGAAGGTTGCTTGCTGCTCAAGATAGACAGAGGAAGTACACAGATCCAATGCGTTAGGATATTCAATTCCAAGCAGGCGAAGCTGTTTTGTTGAAGGTGACACCTAGAAAAGGGTTGTCTAGATTTGGCAAGAAAGGGAAATTAGCACCTAGATATATAGGTCCTTTTGAAATTTTGAGTCAAGTGGGGAAGGTAGCCTACGAGTTAGCTTTACCACCTCAGTATCAGCATGTGCATAATGTGTTCCATGTGTCGTTGCTTAAGAAGTACAATCCTGACGCTAGTCATGTGATAGAATATGAACCTGCAGAAATTCAGGCAGACCTGTCATTTGTGGAGCAACCTGTCAAAATACTCGACTGGCAAGAAAAGAGTCTTAGAAATAAGTCGGTAAAGTTAGTAAAAGTACTTTGGAGAAACCCCAAGGTCAAAGAATCAACTTGGGAGTTAGAGTCTGATATGCGTTCCCGGTATCCTCATCTGTTCTCTTAGATTCTGGGGACAGAATCCCTTAAGGGGGAAAGGATGTTACGACCGGCATTTTCGTGTAATATTATTTGTGGATCTGGTATAATATTAAAGCCGAATAAAAATATGTTCACTGATTGTATATTTGTGTGAGTGAAAATTTCTGCATTATAAAATTATTATGTGTAGTATATGATTTTTCAAAGCAAAAGTTTAATTATTTCCTTTATTTTTTATTTATAAGGAATATTCTAAGCCTTGGAAAAATTTTCTTTTAAAAGATATTTTGTTCAAAAATTTTGAAAATGATTTTATAAAATCTCTAAAAATCCAAGTTATTTTATGGTATAAATTTTATAATTTTTGACCTTTTATTTTATTATATAAAAACAAATCTTTGAAAATTTGGTTGCTTAATAATTATCAAATTACATGGTTACCCTTGCATGCAAATACTCTTCCATTCAACTAAGGGGCAAGGAAGGCATTTCCAACCCCGCTCACTTTCATTCTACTAGCCAAATTACCATTTTGTCCTTGCATGCAAATCTACCTAACTATGCTGGAAGGTTACTCTTGTAAATTCTCATATCCACTCACTTGTGGTCAAATAAAAACCAAACCAATATGATTATCACCCCACTTTCACTCCACCATTTCCACACTCCTCCTTCCTCCCCCTCTCCTCTCGGCTCTCCCCCTCTCCTCTCGGCTTTTTGGCCGAAGCCCTACCCCCTCCCTTTTCTTCATTCTTCATTCAAGCTTCCACCTTCCATTCAAGTAAATGTTACTTCCTATATCTTGATAATACATAATTCAAAGAGTTTTGAGTGAAAAGTTTAAGTTTTGAGTTTGCATGTCAAAGCTTTAGTTGGAACTCAAAGTACAATCTTGATTCTTATGAATTTAAGGTTGTATTTGAGAGAACTACAAGGAATGGTGAAATGCCAAGTCATGAGAATGAGGCTCTTGATTTTAAATGGTCATTTCCCTTCCACTTCATTCCGACATGACCTTGAGGGAGCCAAATGAATGTTTCTTAAGGATGTTTTGTTGTCTTGTTTCAATTTTATGCGTTTTTGGTGGTGATAACATTAATTTTGTATCAAAAACTTGATAAAACCCTTTGCATGCTAAGTGATCATCTAGTTATAGCTTATTCTAGGCTTGCATGTTGATTTTATGGTAAAATTTATTTATAAAGCATGTTGTTTTGGTTTATGAGACTCGAAGTCATGCATGCATGTAGATTTCTCTTGGAATTTTGGAAGTTTTTGATCATTTGGATTGATTTTGTTAGTAAGCCTTAATTTTAGTAGGGATAAGATATTAATTTTGATTAGTTCTCCTTGATATGTGGTATTAATTTGTATATATTTATAAAAAAATATATAACTTGTCATTTTCAAAAACTTAATGGCTTGTAAGTTATGTAATGTGATTTCCTTTGTTTTGCTATGTTGCACCTTAGGTAAGGATGATCTCCACCAAGATTATTTTGAGTGTAAGGGAGTTAGTTCAGTAGAACACCTTAGTTAAGGTTTGGGTTGGGTTTTTGGTTGTTGTTGGTTGGGTTTGTTAAGTAAGAACCTTGGTGAAAGGAGAGTATTAGTTTCTGCAGAAAATCAGTTTGGTACCCTGAGGTTTAGAGTGAGTTTTGACCATGTCATTGTTGTGCACTTTGAGGCCCAAGACACCAGAAGCTAGAATTAGTAGTATATAAAAGGATTTAGGTGTTTGTTGAAGGTTTACAAGTCGTTTGGTTAGGTGCACAAGTGGAATCACAAAATCTGTCCAGCAGGGGACAGTTTTGTTGCAACATAGAAATAGGAAGTTTTGACCATGTCATGGGTAGGCCCTCATTAGGCCCTGTTGGGCCTTAGTTAGAGGGAGTGTTAGGGGAGTTTTTCCAAGCATAGTTCATAGGATTTTAGTTAGAACCATGTGCCACAAGTTAATTCAAGTCAGGGCGTTTTCTGCCCAGAAAAACAGGGGAACCATGGACTTTAAGCTTAGGCCCAAGGAGGCCCAAGCTAGGCCCTTGAGCCACATCAAGTTTGGGAGATTCCTTATGGTCCGAAGAGTCTAGTGTAGATGGTTTGGAGGTAAAATTGTAGTTTAAGAGTGTCTAATTCACTCAAGAAACCATAGATGTCATTCTGAAATTTACTCCAGTGAGTACTTTCACTTAACACATAGTATTAGAGCACTTATGAGTAAGACCTAGGTTGACCGCTATGGTTACAAGATAGTATAAAGCCATTAGAATTAAAGGCCCAAGTGATGGTCAATAGATTTTGGATAGTTTAGTAAAGGCACATTGAGTAAGGAAGCCAAAATTTGGAGACCTTGTCTAGTTTAGCGACCAAGTGACTTAAGTTGTGGGTCGAGATCATCCAAGCCTAGTGTTGCATTATGATGTGTGTGACATTATTTGATATTAAAATATGATATGTGAGTATATGTGGCTATGTGGACTATGGCATTTATAAGGTAATTATAAATTGAGTGCATATAGGCCTAAGTGCCATTGGTGTTTAATTTTGGGTTGTAAATAGGTTAAGTTTGTGAGAATATATTATAATGAGAATTATTATTATTTATGTAGGATCTCGAGACGAGGGTAAACTTGCCATAAAGGTCGAGTGAAGCTTCCAGTTGCTCCTACCATCCAGACCAGACCAGCCTTTCTCAAGGCAAGTGATTCAACCTGTCTTTCGTATTCACTGCAAATGTGTAATAATTAATTCATATAGATTGATGCGATTATCCTGAGTCATCTTGATATACTTGAACCAAGCGATATTTAAATCTATCTTTGTATTATTATAGAAATGCCATGAACCCACAAGTACATATTGATATTGCAACAGTTGTATCACGCCTGTATGTCAAGTAATTGGAATGTCATGATAAGATAAAGATTTGATATAATACTAGATTGACCCTCTTAATTAGCATACCATTGATTCCTAAGATATTGACATCTCACCCTGATGCTTGAACCCCAATAAAAACTTTACCATGATACCTAAAAGCCAGATATTCTTCAAAGATTGTACTTAACTGATTTGATAACCCCTTTTTCATACCCTGAAGATGGACAATCCTGTTATACCTTGAGCTAAAAATCATTTCCTCATAACTTAACACTCCTCTTATTCATGAAGCTTATCTTCTTGATGTTCTAGTACTTGTACCATGTCGAAATCCATTGCTTTAAGCCTAGTTGGCGTTACTCTTTCATAATATCCAATAGCCTTTCTAAATCTCCTTGTCAAAGCTCTAATTTATGGAAACCTCTCAATTATCCTAATATAGTAAAGTCTAGTGGATCATGGCCCTGAGATTTAATGTCATATTTCCAGTGTTTCAAGTTGATCTATAATCCCTTGATAAAAATGTTTACTACTTAAGAGATTTTATTATAAATCGGCATCAGTTATTGAAATGATTAAAATGTGGATTTTCAGTCCCAAAGGGGGATAAATGTTTTCTTTGAATAGTGGATCTGGACTGAGACGCGAGTCATTTCCACACTTATATTGTAGGCTTACAAGTTACCTAGGGATCCCATTAATGTTTTAGAACCCAGCGAGGTTCGGGATTACTTCGCGGCCGATCACTGGCTATAATCCGTAGCGTCATAAAATGATTTTTGAATTAAGATATGATTTTGGAAATGTTTTGATACAAGCAAGTGATGCCATCACTCAAAGTTTTATCTCTTTTTATTATTGGTTATATCTTCACAATGTCATTTTATTATGCATATCTCGATTTATATTTTGTATCATATAGTTTAACACTTGTTGAGCATTTGGCTCACTCCTTGCTTTACCCTGATATTACAGCTAGCAGCTATGGTTAGATTCAAGTAGACAACACGTAAGACCTGTGACGCCGATGCGTATGTCCGAGCTCAGGTAGAATAAGAGATAGTTTTGTGTGAGGACTCGATATTAAAATCAGTTGTAATAGATGGTAGTGGTGGGCTGTTCCAAACCCTAAACTGTAAGATCTTGGATTCGGTTATGTTTACTTTCTTTTAAATATTGTAATAGTTATATTTATTTTGTTTGTTAAGTTGGGGGTGTGACACTTATGGTCTGCAAAACCAGCAAAGTGCTAAGTTGCAGGAAATAACAGTTGGGAACCCTCCTGTAGCTCACCCCAGCACTGCAACCCAAACACTTCAACATACACAATCCACCCCAGCTGCCTCCCAAAAGACATATGTTGTAAAAAGGAAGAAACCAGCAGAGTTGGCTTCTAGAGGTACTGTTTCTATTGAGAATCCATATGACATTATTGTTCAATCTGCTAGGCCTTCTGGTCAAAGAGCAAGTGCTGCAAATGCTGATGTAGCACAGAAAAAGGATTTTGTACAAACTTCTCATTCTTCTAAACCTTCATAATTTATTAAGAGAAAGCTTGTACTAGCTGATGTAGAATCAAGTAATGAAGACAATACTCTTTTATATTCAAAGTTCAAGAATTTAAAAGCTAATTCTACTTCAAGTCCAGTTGTATTATAACCCGATGAGGGCACAGCCACTGGTGATGATGTTCAACTTGGTAATGTTGTTCAAATTGGTGATGCTTTTCAAGCTGGTTTGAGTCCAAGACCAAAGAAGAGGAAGTTGGTCAAAGCCTACATTGCTCAAAATATGATGCAGATTAAGAAAGAAATTGTTGAGGAGTCATATGGTGCAAATATTGATGCTCAGCAACAGTCAAATGTTGATGCACCTATGATAGTTACTGAATCTCCAATAAAGAGGACAAGAGTAAGAGAGATCACTCATGAGCAAGTAGAGCAGTCTGCCAAGAGGCTATAGAAATAAGGATTTTTTCCTGGATCAAGCACACAAGAACCTGTATCTCAAAAGGAGACATCAGCTACTTCAAATCCTGATCTTGTCCCACAAGAACCTGCACTTCAAAGTAGTGCATCAAATATTGAAGAAATGGAACCTTTTGCTTAAAAGTCCATTCAAGAATGGCATGATGAAGTAACTGCTAAGATAACAGCTAAAGCTGCCAAAATCAAAAAAAATTGTCAGTCTATTGAGAGAGCTACCTCTAAGCATTGGGGTATCAGGGAAAGCCTTTTTTGTCAGCTTAAACACTGATACAATTTGATTATCATGGATTGGGGTATCATGGAAATAAATATTGTAAGTTAACTGACAAAATCTTGCATAATATACTATATTCTTATCAGATTTTAGTCGATCCCCTATAAAGCATAAAACTACTCTACCAAAGTCATAGTGAGAACCATGGATTAGAGAGTACCCAATTTGTTGTGTCATGATAGGAAGGGCATCAAAATTTGTGCATTTGTTATTGAAAGCCCTGGTAATACAGTCGAAGTAGAAATTCCACTCCTTCCTTAGACCATTCATTTTTAACTGCCCCATGTTCTTCATGTCCTTATCATAACTATGACTGAGAAAAACCTCCCCATCTCAGTGTCTCCAAAAAAAGAGGAGTGGGAATTGTGAGCAGGGAGATGAAGAGCATCCCTAGTAGTTTGAGGAGTGACAACCCTCCTCTGATTATTGAATTCAGAAATGATGCTTGGAGTGCCTACTTCACCTCCATCATCATATAAGCTAGTTCTACAGAAAGTGAGAACCTGGTCTCCAGAAACAACTGTAGTTTCAGTCAAAGCAAAACCCACTTCACTGACTTTCAATCAATCCTGAAATAGGTGAAAGTCAGGATTTATCCCAGTGTAATCCAGAATAGCAGCATAGTTGTTGGTGACAAACTTAGCACCTCCATGAACAAATGTAGATGATATATCAGGTGAAGACATGATTAATCTATGTAGAATAGCTTAAAAACTGAAAAGGGTTTTAGCATTTATCTTAGAGAGAAGAAGAGCGTTAGAGAGTAAGAGAGTGATAAAAATTTGATAAAGTGATAACTGAAAATCAAAAATTGATTTTCTTTAACACTGTAAATTAACTCACACAGACTATTCAACTTAGTGGGACATGTGGCAAGATGTTATTGATCAGGAAAATAATTATGTTGTAAGAATTAATATACAGTAATTATGTGCACAGTTACAGAAGATATTGTTTTAAAAAGGCTCAAATGTTTTTCTTATCCTCACGCCATGAGCTTGACACCTGTAATCAATTTCATAAAAGTACCCACTACTCTACATCATTATTTTTAATTAAAATACTGTTTAAGAATATTTTTGAATAAATTCAAAAATGACATCGGAGTTTAACATTCAAATAGAGTTTTACCATTATCAGTATTTAATTAATTGCTGTTAGGAATTATCATTCAACACAAGTTTGACCAACATCAGTATTTAGCTCTACGCTCAGAGTTTATCGTGCTACTACTGTCATATTTTAACTATCAGGATTTAAACTCAACTTCAATTTTAAATATCAATTAGCATGAATACATGGCATCAGTGTTTAACACAATTATCAGAATTTAATAAAAACTGATACATAATAAAAGATACCACACTCTGATCATATTTCCCTGTTACAGATTACAGCTTATCCATCATTGTTTGAAAATTTTCCTGAAATCATTCCCAATTCATTCACCAGTCTTGTAAAGGTAGCCTCACAAAGTGGTTTGGTGAAGATATCTGCCAATTGCTGATCTGTCGGCACAAAGTGCAATTTCACTGTACCTTCCATTACAAGTTCCCTTATGAAATGGTACCTTATGCTGTCATTGAATATTGTACTAGATTTCCTGTCATTATAATAGCACTTTGATTATCACAATATATAGGAACTTTAGAATATTCTAACCCATAATCCAGTAACTGATTTTTCATCCAAAGAATTTGAGCACAACAGTTTCCTGCAGCAATATACTCAGCTTCTGCAGTTGAAGTGGAAATTGTAATAACCCCAAAATTTTGAACTTTTTGTAACCCTTGTGAATAGTGTTTTTGCTGATTATGCTGAATAAGAAGACTTTTCATGCCACACTATGTAGGGGTTCTTCTATTGTTATTCTGAGATCTTATTAGTACTCTACATGGTATATAAGCGTATGTAAAGATCGTCAGAATCCAAATTCGAACACTTTAATTTTTCTCGAAAATCCACCAGATACCGAAAGAATTGAGTATAAGGTAACAGGATAAAAATGATTTAAATTCAAGGATTATAATAGAGGATCATAAAAGAAATATAATGTATTGAGAAAGGTTAAGGAAACCCAAGTAATAAGATCCCGGGTATGATCCCTCAAACGATAAACGAGAACGAAAGTTAAGCGAACCGTATAACAGATCAGCGGTCATTAGCCAAGTAATTAGGAGCTAATCAAAGAGGTTAGTGATGATGATGTCACCACACCAACAAGAAGAGGACAAGTGTGGGAAGATGACATAGGAAAAAGACATAAGCATGACCAAAGGGAAGGAAGTGTTCGTTGATTATAAACCACACAAAATTTACCATGGTTAAAAGGTAATTTAGAAAAACAAAAGGCAAAACAACCAACAAAACAATTCATAACACAAAAACACAAATTTGACCTTCATTTCCAACAAGAAGCTCTCGGCCTTTATCCATTTCAAAGGAAGAAAAAACTCAAATCCAAGTTCCAAGCCTTGTTAATTAGTGAGGTAATTATCTAAGGTTCCTTATACATAGATATAGATATCCTATAAGTTTAAGCTTCAAATTCCTTCACAATCTCTTCCTAAAATTCATGGAAGAAGAGAGTGAATAGTGTTTTTCAAGAACTTGAAATTTTAATCTTGTGTATTTGTTTAGATAAAGCTTTAGTAAGGATTTTCCAAGGTTGTTTCAAGCTCATTAGTTACTCCTACTCAAAAGGAAGGTATAATCTCTTAACCTAGCGTTATTATTGAATGTTAAGAGCTTATTATGAGTAGTATAGTTCATGAGAGGCATGATTATTGAATGTTTAGAGATTGGTTAGTTTTGTAATGTTTTTGGAGTTGTAAATCTTGATGATTATCTAATGAACTTAAGTAAGCTCTTAGTTCATGATTGAGAAGTAGTATAAATTGGAAATATTGAGTTGTTGGGGCTATTGTAGTAAAGAATGGATGAAGTTTGGTTGTAGTGGTGATTGTGGGTTGAATTGTGAATTGATTGGAATGATTTAAATTTGGTAATCGTGTTAATATAGCCCTCGTAATGCCCGATTTACTTTAGACTACTTTTGTTCTTAACATCAGGACCCGTGAACTCACTGTTAGGTTTTTACCATTTCCATTATTAGATAGTTCATGTTACGAGCTTCGTTTTGATATGTGGTTCGCTTGAATCCGATGTACGGTTTAGGAGAAACGACCATTTTAAGTAACGGTGTTTTGCGACCGAACCCTTACCCCTTGCCTTACTTTAAAACCTTGGTTAAGGCCATTAAATGATTAATTGGAGTATAAAACAATTATGAAAAGTGTATTAGGCAGTTGGTAGGGTACTCGCGAAAGAATCGCCTTAAAACCCTTAATGGTTAATTTATTAAAAATGGTGGAGCCGAGGGTACTCGAGTGACTTAAGTGAATCGTTAAGCGCAAAAGCAAACGTTATGGTCTAATTGGTTAAAGTATAGATTTATAAGCGACTTTGGTTTAATTCCAACTTATATGTTGTTTATAGGTTACCAGACTCGTCCCAAGCCTTTTATCACCCCCAGTCGCTCAGGCAAGTTTTCTACCCGTTATACTGTTGTTGTGATGTATATATGTATATGCATTATCTTGTGATAGATGCATGATGGTTAATTAGCAAATCTTGTGATATATTGAAGCATTCTGATATGGGATATATGCATGTCTGTTTCGTAATCTTGATATCTATCTGTTGATTACAATGCTTATAGTTGCAGAATACCTATGCTAGAGATAAGTAGTAATTGCGTATACCCTTAATATAGGGGACCCAAAGGTGAACATTTTCTAAAACCGGGAGTCGATGTTCCCGAGTATATTATATATATATATTTATATATATATATATATAGATATAACTAATCGAATAAGGTTTATTCGATAACTTTATTTTTATTAATGAATATTATTTTGAATATTCATCCGAGGGCTTATGACTCCGTTTATTCTATTTAATGAATATTATTTTGAATATTCATTCGAGGACTTATGACTCCGTTTATTTTATTTAATGAATATTATTTTTGAATATTCATTCGAGGACTTATGACTCCTCTTATTTACTAAATAATATTCTTTATTTTATTAAAGAATAATGTTTCAATAATCAAACTTGTTCTCGATTATTCAAATAAAGATCATACTTTCGTATAAGTATATATTTGGTTATTTATTATTCATTTCAAGTATGAGTTTTAATACTCCTACCTCGATTATTTTTATAAGGATCACCCTTATGGGAATATTATTTAAATAATAATATTCAAATACTTTCTAACATATCGGGACTGATTTATTTTATTAAATCAGCGTTACTTTAAACATTCCTTAAAATGTTTTCGAGTCTTCAAAATGATTTTAAAAAGTTAGGGCGGATCCCAAAACTCATTTTTATATTTAAGATCCTCCTTTCGAAGGGGATCTAAATACTCGCTCAAAAACTGAGGGATCCGGCTCTGTGGTTTGTTTTATATTCGCAACAAGGTTGTTGCTTTGATAAAAGAGTTTTTGATTACTTACCCAACACTCGGGAAGTAAAATTCTTAGAACAAGTTAATCCATTAACAGGCACCGCCTGGGAAATATCGGTGAGTTTTCCTTTCCAACTAGATACGACTTCTTGGTGGAGCCGTATCAACAAGTTTCTACTTGGGGAAAGGGGGGACAAGCTTTACGTTTCAGAGTCATGGATTTCATCTGAACTAGGAGTGGCGTAAGTGGTCGAGTGGCGCCAGCCCAGCCTTATTATATTGGCCCAAATGGCCTGGAATTCCGCTAAGACGGTCCATTCCTTAGGAGTCCAGTGTTCGGTTGACAAGTAAATCCGACAGGTTCTCCTCTACATGTAGAAAATGGTGGGGTTGCACTACTGCGACTGATCATCGTAAGTGGTCTTCCTGGCGCGGAAAACTCCCGTAATGAGTTCATCATCCAGTTGGATATTTCTGCAACACTACCCGGAGCATTTCGATCGAAAGGCTACGAATGGGTGGTTGCCGAAGCATTGACAGGGTCAAATAGTTATAATGGTGTTTCTATCGAATGAAGTATCTCGTAACTTCATTTCCTTTAAATTATATTTCAAAGATTGAATCTATTCAAGTCTTAACCTGTGGTCTCATCTATGGGATGAACTTTTGAAACTTTTTATACTTTGAACAGTGGTAGTTCAAGTAATTTTCTAAAAATGGTATAAGTATAGTGAAGTAATTGGTAACTTCATCTTCCCTTGAGCTTATATCTAGTAAGTAATTACCTTACACTTGATAAAGGATTCTAGTAAGTTATCCATTTAGATACTTGAATTATTGTTTACACTATAAATTATCTTGCGAGCTGTAATGCTCGTTCTTGCTTCATATCTTCATCACACAACAACAGTTAGAAAGATGGTCAGACTCAAGCAGACCCAGCGCAAGCGCGTGGGAAGCGTCCCGCGTCTTCCTGTTGATATCGTAGATGCTATAGCTGCAGAAGTAGATCTACTTGTAGATCAGGTATTCTGCTTTTGGGAATCAATTATGTATAATTATAAACTTGTGGCAGATAATGGCAATTAACTGTAAACTTATTAAGTAATCATTTTGGGTTGTAATAACTTTTAAATTGTGGATTCAAGGACTTGTACTTATTTCAATTTCATCTCTGAGACTATAACGTGTTGTGGTGTGTGTTAGTGTGGGGTCACAGCATGAGGTTATTTATTATTAATTAAGTTAAGTGATATTGTGGAAAGAAAGACCGTGACGACCCAGATCCCCGACCCCGGATCTGGGGGTGTTACAGAAACTGACTTTTGTTTCTTACTAAACCAAGAAACCAATCTACCACCAAGAAATTGGCAGCTTCCTAAAGTGTTTTTCCTGTCTATTTTGCATCCTGCAAAATTTGCATCTGAATATCCAATTAGCTTAAAATCTGAATCGCTAGGATACCATAATCCAAGATTCATGGTATCTTTGAGATATTTAAAAATTCTTTTCAAAACTAATAAATGTGGTTCCCTTGGATCATCTTGGAACCTTGCACATAGATAGGCAGCATACATGATATCAGGTCTACTAGCAGTAAAATATAGGAGTGAGCCAATAATACCTATGTAGTTACTTATATCTACTTATGAACTAGTATTTAAATCTAATTTGGTTGTAGTGGCCATAGGAGTTGATGCATATGAACTGTCTTGCATCCCAAACCTTTTGAGTAGATTCCTCGTATATTTTTCTTGATTGATTAAGATTCCTTCTATAGTTTGTTTAACTTGTAATCCCGAAAAATAACTCAATTCTCCCTTCATACTCATTTGATATCTTGACTGCATTAACTTTACAAATTTCTCACAAAGTTTATCATTAGTAGAACCAAAAATGATATGATGAACATATATCTGAACTAGCAACAAGTCCTTACCAGGTATTTATAAAATAAAGTTTTATTAATTGTACATCTTTTGAAACCACTTTCCAATAGAAATTGAGCAAGTGTTTCATACCGTGCCCTTGGAGCTTGCTTTAATTCATAGAGTGCCTTATCCAGCTTATAGACATGATAGGGATATTTTGGATCAATAAATCCTGGAGGTTTTTTCAACATAAACTTCCTCTTCAAGTTCACCATTTAGAAATGCACTCTTTACATCCATTTAGAACACCTTGAATTTTATGTAAGCAACATAGGCTAGAAAAATTCTGATTACTTCAAGCCTTGCAACTGGAGCAAAAGTCTCATCATAGTCAATGCCTTCTTGTTGTGAATAACTCTTTGCAACCAGCCTTGCTTTATTCCTTGTAATAATGCCCTCACTTTCAGTCTTGTTTCTGAAAAGCCACTTTGTACCAACTACTGATATATTATTTGGCCTTGGTACTAATGTCCAGACTTTGTTCCTTTCAAATTCATTCAATTCCTCTTGCATTGCTGTGATCCAGTCAACATCTTGCAGTGCTTCTTCAACTTTCTTGGGATCAGTTTGAGATAGAAAAGAATGGTAGTGACATTCAATTTGAGTCGCTTTTCTGATCTTCACACCACTATCAAGATTTCCAATAAGTAAGTCAGGTTTGTATGACTTAGTTCATTTTCTTGTAGAAGGAAGTTGACTTCTTGAACTAGGACCTCCCTTTTGATCCATGAAGTCTCTATGTTCATTTTGCCTTGCACCACCATTATTTCCTGAAACTCCCCCTGAATCAGTATTTCTAGTACTATCAGTATTTGCTTCATCAGTATTTGAGGAATAGGAGTCTGATGGAGTATATGTTGAAGTTCCTTGATTTGAATCACTTTACTTTTAATATGAAATATGTTGTTCCCCCTCAACATGTGCTTCAGTATTTGTAGAGTTTCCGCTGACATGTATCATCAGAGTTTAGAGTGACATCAGGATTTGCAGTATCAGGATTTAATTGTTCACCATATGGTACTTCTTTTTCAAATCTCAACTTGTAATAGTCAGCTACATCTTCTCGACCTGTAATCTTTTTGTCATCAAAAGACACGTGAATAGATTCCATGACCGCCCTTGTTCTCAGATTATAAACTCTGAAAGCTTTTGTTGATAGTGGATATCCAACAAAAAATGCCTTCATCAGCTTTTTGATGAAATTTTGTAAGCTATTCGGGATGAGTTTTGAGAATAAAATATTTGCAGCCAAAAATGTGAAAGTACTTCAAATTTGTCTTATTTCCTTTTACCGTCTCAAATGGTGTTTTTCCATGCCTGTTGATCAATGTTGCATTTTGTGTCAAGCATGCAGTTTGCACAACCTCTTCCCAGAAGTAGGTTGGCAATTTTGCACGATCAAGCATGGTCCTTGCAACTTCTATGAGAGTTCTATTCTTTCTTTCAACAACTCCATTTTGTTGTGGAGTTTCAGGGGAAGAGAATTCCTATTCGATCCCCTTGTATTTGTAGAATTATCTATAGTGTTGTTCTTGAATTCAGTTTCATTATCATTTTTAATGATCTTCACTTTGTGAGTTGATCCTTTTTCCAGTTTTCTTACATGATCAAGAAGAATGGATGGAGTCTCATCCTTGATGTGCATAAAATACACCCATGTATACCTTATATATGCATCAACAATAACAAGTGCATACCTCTTATATACAATAGATATTACATTGACTGGACCAAATAGATCAATATGAAGCAAGTGATATGGTTCAACAATTGAGGACTCAGTTTTACTCTTGGAAGATGATTTCCTTAATTTGGCTTTCTAGCATGAGTCACATAAGTCATCACGAGTAAATACTGCATTGGGCAATCCTCTCACGAGATCTTTCTTCACAAGTTTATTGATGTTGTTGAAATTTAGGTGAGAAAGTATTTTATGCCAGTTGCAGCTTTCTTTCACAAATGCTCTACTAAGTAGACATATTTCATAATTATCAGTATTTATGGAGACCCTGGCATCATATAAGTTACCATGTCTGTAACCAGTCATTGTAATCTTGCCATCTGATTTACTGACAATTTCATAAAATTCTTCATAAAAAGCTACATGATAACCTCTGTCACAGATTTGACTCACACTGATCAGATTATGCTTGAGTCCTGCAACTAATGCTACATTTTCAATGATGACATTTCCAAGATTGATCTTGCCATATCCCAAAGTCTTTCCTAAGTTGCCATCTCCAGGAGAAACATTTGGGCCAGCCTCCTCCTTAAACTCTGATAGTAGGGATTTATTTCCAGTTATATGTCCTGAACATCCACTATCCAAGACTAAAGAATTTTTCCTCTGACCCTGCAATCAGATTTAACAATTATTATTTTTTTAAGGACCCATACTTGCTTGGATCCTTTGGCCTTTTTAAGTTTGTTAACGTTTACAGCAGAAGACTTTGAATCAGACTTTATGCTAACATTCTTAATATCATAATTTACACAGGCAGAAATAACTTTTGATTTATTTAAAGAGGGTTTCAGTTCACAGTAATCATAATACATACTGTGATACTCTTTACATGTGTAAACTGAATGCCAAACACTACCATAATGAAAACATGGATTTTGTGGTTAATATGTAACTGTTCTATTCCTAGACTCTGACCAAGGAGGAACAGTGTTTATTCCTTTATTCATCTTACAATCAACTGCAAGATGATTAGCACTACCATGGTTAAAACAAGCCTTTCTAGGTGCATTAGGAATGGGTTTATATTTGTTCTCCTTATTGACACCTTCTTTTCCATTTCTATTCTTTCTAGGCCGTTTTTCCTTATTTTTCATTTTAATATCTTTCAGCTTTTCCTTAAGCTGCTTCTGAGTCATTAAACCAACATGTACTGACTTGGTATGAACTTGTTCATACTTATCAGTTTTTTAATTTGACTTAAATGTTGATATTGACCCTTTTCATCGACTGACTTAACAGCATCGGCACTTAGATTAAACTTAATAGGTCTTAACTTATACTTGTTTAGTTTTACCTTTTATAAGTATTTACTGGTTTAACTTTCTCAGATTCCTTTTTATTACTCTCATCAGAATTAGTTTTATCAGCATATCATAATCCTGATCCCCAACAACCATTTTTTATTAAATTCTGAGTTTTTTTTCCTGTACCAGTCCAAAACTTAATTACTTCTCTTTCTTTAGCTAGTTCCTTTTCTAGGTAAGCATGTTTTTCTAACAGTTTTTCTTTAATGTATGAAGCATCATCTCTTTCCTTTTGAGTTTCTAGCATGAAAATCAACTCAGATTCTAGGTGATCATTCCTTTTCTTGAGATCAAAATTTTCAGTTTTAATCCTATCATTTTCAAGTGTTTGATCCTTATAACTAACATGCAGAGATTTAAGAAATAACCTTAGTTCACAAATATCATCAGTATCAAAAGCAAGTGTGGTTTGAGTTACCTTTAATTCAGCAGTGCCAGCCTCAATATCAACATTTGTCATAAGAGCATAGTTAACACTATCATCTGATTTTGATGTATCATCCCAGTTTTTCTTCTTGGTGATCAAGGCTTGTTTCTTCTCAGCCTTTGGCTTCCTGTAGTCAGCTGCAAAGTGTTCTACTTCATCACAGTTGTAGCACTTTTCCTTTGACTTGTTATATTTCCCAGGCTTTGACTCCTTCTCATCAGAGTTTCTTCTGTACTTCCTCTTATTAGTTTTTTAGGAACTAAAGCCCTTTCTGGAAAACCTTTTTCCTTTCTTAAAGTCCTTGTAGACCATCCTTTTAAAGCTTTTAACCAAATGAGCGGCCATTTTCTCAATATCTTTATTGTTATCATGGTCACCTTTAATGTCTGATTTACTTTCAGAATTTGAGTCATCATCAAAGTTTGATGACTCGGTATTAGACTTTTCAATCATAATCTTGCCTTTGGAGTGACTTTTTCTCCTAGTTTTCTCCCTTGGTTTCTCTTCAACCTTAAGTGCAACCTGTCTTGCTTTTGGTCCTTTATTCATGCTTCTCTTCTCCATCTCTAGTTCATGAGTCTTCAGCATGTCATAGATCTCATCTAGAGATGTATCATCAAGATCATAACTCTCCCTTATTGATGTGACTTTCAAGTCCCCCTTTTCAGGGACTACAAGAAGAAACTTCAAGTTAGAATCTTCTAGATCATATTCTTTGTCAACTAGTGACAAATCATTCATCAGCTTTTGAAACCTATCATAAATTTTTGTCAAGGACTTATCAGACTTTGAATCAAAGTGTCCATACTCCTGAGTGAGTATAGTTCTTCTGTTCTTCTTGATAGCAGTGGTGCCTTGACACTTGACTTCCAAAGTATCTCAAATTTCTTTGACAGTTTTGCATTCAATTACTCTGTTAGACATGACATTGTCAAGACTTCTATGCAAAATATGTCTTACTTTTGCATCTTTTATAGTAGATGAAAGATCCTCAGGAGTATAATCCTTCCTATCTTTATCAACCATCTTCTCTTCTTTGCTAGAAACAGCAACATCTAGTTTCATTAGCCTATGAGGACCATCATAAATCATGTTCGGATATTTAGGATATGTTTCTTCTAGACACATGGCCATCTTCACTTTCCAGATTGGATATTCATGTATTTTCTGAATAGGAACCTTGATAGCCTCATACCTACTCATGTTGTGGCTAATTGGATGTGTGGCTGGTGGAGGTGGGGGTATTTGTTGTCTTTCTTTGTCTGCCATCAGTGATTTTTCTATGGATCTTAAACTGCTTGTGTATCAACAGCAAGCTCTGATACCAATTGTTAGGCCTTTAATGAACTATAGAAGGGGTAAATATAGTTAAACAATCAAGTCGCAATAACATATATAATTGAAAACCAGTTTTTACTATTTTTGTATAAAAAATGTTCACAATACTCTCTCAAAGGATGAATAATTATCCTTGAGAACTGCTAGGTTATATGAATGATATAACAAATCATAACATATAAAGTGTAAACCTAATTTGTGCTTATATACTGCACAGTTACAAAATCAATAAGGAATCCTATTATAATACAATAAGGAATCCTATAACATATCTATAGATTGATAGCTATTATAAATAAAGTCCTACATCGACATATATTCTGCAAATATTTCCTCCTTTGATATATCCTGGTTTCCATCTCGACAGATATTGATATGAATAAGTCCTGATGACAAAAGCTGATCAGCAAATACTGATGGTAAATGTTGATCATGTCATCACTGTCAAATACCGATATCAAATGCTGATCAATAAACTCTGATAGTTTAAATACAGATATCATCAATTTCTTCTAACAACGTATAAATAAAAGTCTAAATTTTCGATACAATTTAAAAAATAATGCAAAAATCGTTTATTATTATTAAACAATTAATATTATTTATATTTAAAAAATTTAAAGAAAAATGGTTGCCCGGCCTGATCCGCGGATTTCAACGGGCCTACTTACTTTGAATGAAATTCGGCCCGGCCAGATTTTTGAAAAAACCCAACCGGCCCCAATTTTAAAAATTCTAATTTTTCAAAATTTAACCCGATTTCGGTGCAATCTGATTTTTGTGCATATGTGGTTCAAAATCACCATCTATATTTTATGACGGTAACTGCGAATTTTAGATTTACTACATACAGTAACAAGAATGTATGTATCTAAAATAATGGCCCTTAATCTCACAATTTGATAACAAATGGTCCAAAATATCACAAGGCATAGGAGATGGCCCTTAATATCACTAATAAACGCAAGTTTTACTTACGTTTCTTAATCAGCTCAAATATGACTACTTTTTTTATTGGGCTGTGAAGTTGGGCTTGCAAGCTTTTAAGGAACGCATTCTTCTATGCGTTCTAGGTTCAAAAACGTGTTACTCCCTAAATAATATAACAAGAATTACAAAATGGGGGTTGAATGTAATTCTGGCTATTTTTTGAGATTTTAAAATTGTTTTACTTAATATATATAACAGTGTTTGATTTGCAATAGTGCGGAATGAAAGTAATAGAAATCAAAACACTAAGTAATAAAACACAAAGCTTTAAAACTTTCTGGTGGATTTGAATGTATCCACCATATATATATATATATATATATATATATCAGATTGAGAACTCTGTGATGCTTTGAATAGCACACAGCTGTTTTACAAGTTGAACAAATAAAACTACAGAGAAATTCTTACAGAATACAGCTTGATATGTTTCTCTGAAAATAAGTTTGCTTAGTTAATTGTTCTACTTACTATACTTGGTTTATATCACCAAGTTTACATGACAGTAAGACAAGATAATAAAAAAAAACTATATCTAGTCTAACTTCATGCTACTTCATTACTTTATTCCAGCATTTTTGAACATCTTCTTAGTTGTATGAAAATGGTAATGCTTATTTGTTCTCAAAATCCTGCTTAACAGGCTGCTACATTCCTTTTGCAAACACCCGACACATGTGACTGTGTTGTCACTATCAACAGCTATTTTGAATAAGATCATCCATCGGGATAATATTGAATATCCGTCGGGAATATGTTGATCATCCGTTGGGAGCCTTGTAGATCATCTGTCGGGAATCTATCTGTCACTTGACTCTATTTCACTTATACAGAATTTACAAGACATCTCATATTTATAATTAGCCAACCTATTCTGCATATCAATCTAGTAGTCAACATGACTTAGAGAAACCTACAGAATCTACTAGACTAAAACATGTTGTTTGCAGGAATGTGCTACAGTACTTATTTTTACATAAGCTACACTCTCGATGGATGTCAAATTGTCATCCATCAGGACTATAAAGTTCATCTGTCGGGCCATATATTAGAACATTCGTCGAGTGCTACAAAATTCACTAAGTTAAATCTAATAAGGTGTTTTGTTTAACTTATCATCAAGTTCACAACATATTCCTAACAATCTCCCCCAATTTATGTCTACTGAAATTATAGCCATAAATTAAGAAAGACTTGATGATAACAAAACACCCTAAATGTACAGATTAAAATATAGTAGATAAAACTGATAGGTGCTACAATTTTATTGAAAATTGAACAAAGTAAAAGTGCAGAAAGAGTTCTCACAATCATTATCAAGGTGCTCCTCTAGTCTGAGCGGATAATTTTTATTCCTTGATTGTCTGGATTTCTTCCCGAGCTTCCTGTTGTTTTCATCTATTTGATTTTGGAGCTGCCTGTGAAATTCAAGTTCTTCAGCATCTGACAGATCCAGATTTTTTTGTATTTCCAATAGAGTCTCATTGTTAGAGATACTCAATTGGTCATCCAGTCTGAAGAATCTTCTAATACCCTTGTTATCCATGAATTCCATAAGCCAATAAGGCCTCAAATGCACTCTATTTCCTGTGAAGGGAATTGATAGAGTTTTTGGGAGTGCATCTTTGGCTTTATTGCTCCTTAGATCTTCTATCTTCTTTAAGACCAATTTCCTTGCAGTTACATTAAAACCAAAGTTTTTCTTGAAGGATGAGAAGACCTTTATCAGTACAGATTGGATTTCATGAAGAATCCTGTGAAGAGGCCATGTGATATCTTTCCCTCCCTTGTACTTAAACATTAGTCTTTCAGGAAGATATCTGTGAGCATAAATTCCTCTTACATCTTCCAATTCATCCAAGTAGAGATTTATATCAGAAAATTCCATGATGTCACAGATGTAGAGTAGATCTCCCATGTTGACAGTTAGTTGAGTTTTGTCTAAGGCTTTGGTTCTGAGAGTCACAGGCTTGACCTTCTTGGTTGCTCTTATCTTTGTTTCCTTTGGCTTGTTGAAGATAGGTAAATTTAGTTCAGGAATTGGCAAACTTTCCCAGTCTATTGGCTCATCCTTGGAAATTATAGGCTCACCATAAAAATTCTTTGTTGGATCCACCTTGAATTCCGCATGTACCACTGAGGGCTTGGATGTTAGAGTTGAAGTTGTAGACTGTTTGGGAATGTAGTCTTCCATTTCCTCATCACTAAAGTCCAATTTTCTTTTGGAATGGAGCTTGTATCTGAATTTCCTTTTCTATTGAGGTTCATTTTGCATTTACTGATCTTGAGCTTCAGTAATCACAGGTGGTTTTTCAGAGATTTCAGTTGCAGCTTTCACATCTTGAAGCTTGGATACTATAGCAGCGTGCTATTTCTTCTGTTTAAGCTTCTTAGCATATAAAGCAGCTTTCCTCTTTTTTTACTTAATTCTTTCTTTTTCTTCCCTTTTTGCTGCTGCAAACTGAGGGTGTCCAGCCACCACACAGATCTCTTTTCCATTCTTGTAAATTTTGGCAATTCTCTTCTTTTGTACTGAAACAGATGGATCTTTGTAAAATGCTATGGACCTTTCCAACAACTTCTTTTCATCTGATTTTGGAGTCTCAAACATGAGATCCAAGGGATTCTTGTTTGATGACTTTAGACAGTTCTTTTTAGGTTTCAAAATCAGATTGGCTTTTGGAGATTTGATGCATGAAGTTTGGCCTTTTCTAAGCTACCTAGACTCATTTCATTCACTGAGATTTGCTTGACTTGATAGTGGTGATGAAAAGTCTTGTCTGGTTTCTGTATCTGACCAAATTTCTTCTGAATTTCTTCATCTATTTTCTTCCACTTGTCATCCAATTTCTTTTCAACAGCTGCAACATCAAGCATGTTGAGATTGGAGTTTGAATTCAGTTTAGCAGCTGCTATTTGGATCAGATCAATGATGTCCAATACTGGTGGCTTTGGCAAAGTAATTTCTGGAACTATTACTTGACTTATTTGAACATTTGTCACATGTTCCCCCTCACTGGTTTGCTCTCCTTGACTAACTTGGATGATTGAATCTCCCCCCCCCCCCTTTTTGTTATCATCAAGTAGAGTGGAGGTGGAAGTTTGTGCAGCCACCAGATTTTATAGCAACCGAGTCTAATGTGCTTGATGTAGATGAATAGCTGTGAGAGAGGCTTTTACTACTTTCAGTCTTGAGTCCAAGGAATCCACTTTAGATGCAAGATTAGAATTCTTCCTCAACTTTCGGTTGATGTCAAGCACTGTTGTAGCTGGAAATTTAGCATCCAATCTTTCAGAGACATCCTTCTTGACTTGGTCAATCTCTGTTTTGATTGAAGTGACATCTTGATTGTGTTAAAGAGCTTGTATTTGATATAGTTGTAGAGAGTTGAGGTGTGCTTGTATAAGCTTCTTGGTGCTAGCATTAGTAGTGGCTTGAAGAGCAGTGTGTATCTGTTGAATGATGTGAAAAAGAGTTGTCTTGAAATGTTGCTCATCACACTCTTTAGAAAACATCCAAGGTGGAATGTTTGATCTAGAGCTAGGGCCTGCTTCTCCCCCTATATCCATGAACTCTTCTTCATCACCATCTTCATCTCCAAAGAAGTCTTCAGACTCACCAGTCCCATAGTCAACATCATCACCAGCTTTAGGTGGCATGGCTGTGATGGCATCCTTAGCTCTTTGCATTGAAGCAGTTGTATGCACCAAGTTAAACATCTTTTCTGTAGCCACATTGCCCTATTCAGCTAGAACTTGATATGCTGCCACAAGGTGAGTAAATGCCTCAGCTTCAAAAGAAACAGATTCTAAAACAACTTGATATTCTTGCTCAGTTAGTTGTCTCTTGTCATCCTTATTGACATCTATTAACTCACTTACAATGGGCTCTTCCCATTCAGTTGTACCTGCTTTTCTCTCATTTTCTCTTTATTCTTGTATCAAGGGCTCCTCTTGGCTCACCACCCTCACACCCTCACCTTCACCTACTAAGGTGGAACTCCTCTCACTCTCTTTTGCAAGGCTGGAAGAAATTGCCTGCATTTGTTCACTCATTTCCTCTCCTTTTGCCTGAGAGCAACTCAGCCTCTCACTCAATTCACTCCCTTCCCTCAGTCCTAAGAG
Organism: Apium graveolens; assembly: GCF_009905375.1. NCBI lineage: Eukaryota > Viridiplantae > Streptophyta > Magnoliopsida > Apiales > Apiaceae > Apium > Apium graveolens. The sequence goes on from NC_133651.1 coordinate 182,599,144, forward strand.
TGATTGTACAACTACTAACTCATCTATACTTGTAACAATTGTTGATATTTCAGTGTGTGTAGTGAGTACTGACGGATGAGGAACATCCATCGGGGTAGTAGTTAGGATAGCCGACGGATGACTGTTGTGAGGCACATCCGTCGAGATACAATCACTAATCGACGGATGAACAATATCCACCGGAATAGAAGAAATGAATGAGTTTGGAGTGGAGACTATTGTGGAATCTGTGTAGATTGATGATAATTTGGGCACAGATGTCTCAACAGTTTCTGAAAGAATTGGCAAGTGAGCCAACAAAATATCTAAAAGATGATGCTCACTTGCACTAGATTTTGGCTTCATCTAAAAGATGATGCTCACTTGCACTAGATTTTGGCTTCCCCGACAGAGTTAAAAAAGGGGAATCAGGAATTGATGTGTTGATCATGTCCACATCCAGAGAATTTATGGGAGATTTTGGTGTTTGTGGTGCTTCTATGATTAAAGATTTTGGCTGTGACTACACATTTATTGGAGCCACGTCAATCTAAATTTGAGATGGTGCAGTGACTGAGTCTTTAGCTTCAGTTTGCACTGTGTGTGTTCCCTGTGCATCCCCAATGGTTTTGGATCTCTTCTTTCTGGCATAATTTTGGGGTGAGCTTGTGTCCCTTACCCTCTTTCCTTGTGCTCCTGGTTGGGAGCTTGTTTCAATAGTAACATCCTTTTAGGAGGATGAAACTAGAAGTGAGTTGATTTCCTTATTAATCACCACAGTTTGTTGGGAAACTGTGGTGTGGTTGGGCTTAGGTACACTTACCTCTTCATCCTTATCCTTAGGGTTTCTTTGATGTTCACCATGTCCCTCACCTACCTTACCACCCTTCACACTCCCCTCTTTAGTTTTGATTGATTTTTCAACTGGTTTCTTTTGAGAAAAACCAGAGGGGGTTTTCTTTGATTTGGTTTTTGAAATTTTTGTTTTGGTGACTTGGGTAGGCATCTGTTTGGTCATTGACACGGAAGCCATAGCTACACTCAAAGGCAAAGAAATTTGAGAGGTTGGAATAGTAGAGACAGTGGTGCTTACCTCACTTACCTAAGGGCCCTTCATGATTGGAAAATAGAAAAGGGGCACCTCATTGTGATGACTTGCTCTGTTAAGATCTGCAAGCACTCTCCTTTCTTGAACCCAATAATCCAGTTTGTTGGTTGGGTTCTCAACAACAATATCCTCAACAAAATGGTTAGCAAGAATCATAAAGAATCTAGCATAATAGATATTTTTAGTTCTCTTTTTAAGTTCGCCTAACTTGTAACCTAACTCAAACATGATCGTGTCACTGAAATTATGGTACTTATCAGTAACTAGCATATAAAGCATGTTAAGCATGGCAGTGTTGACAGAATCAAAGTTACTTATCTTACCAGAAAACACTTTGGTAACTACATCACACAAATAACTCCACACTTTCCTAATACCTAGCCTTCTAATATCACTTAACTTAGTGGTAGGAAGAGCATAGCCAATAGAACTAAGCATGGTAACTAAATTAGCATCTGTGTGTGGTTCAGTAGTAGTGTCCTTAGGAATCTTAAAACATGCTTGAATTACATCACTGTTAATGCAGTATTGCTTACCTTTGAGAGTAAAAGTTATGGTTTTGCTAGTAGACTGGTACACAGCAGTTGTCCATATCTCCTCCACAACTTCACAGTAGATTGTGGGTGATTCCAATATAGCATAACTGAGTTTGCATCCCTTCACAAAATCCATCATTTTATGAAAATCTTCAGAAGCCGGAATCTCCTTGTTTATAAGAGCTACGAAATTTTTTTCTCATAGATGAATCTAGACTGAGACATGATTTTGACTACTGGTGCCATTGTTAAGGTGAGGAAATTTTCAGAGAAAGAGTGTATTTTCTTTGGAGAAGAAGAGATTTAAAGAAATTGCTTTGAGAATGATAAAAGAAAAGAATGAAAATGAATTTAGCTTTTACACCATCTCAGTAATAAACTGTCAAAAGTAATAAAGTAAAATAAAGTAATGTTGGATATATTTGAGATGTCATGTCTAATATGTTTCATGTTTAGTTTTCAGATCTTAACTAACAGGAAATATTAGTACTTACTGGAATCAGGACTTACTGGAAGTCAGGACTTAAGGATATCAGGACTTAGATTATCAGAAGATAATATTAGAAGATGGATATCAGAACTTAAGTACTGGAGGACTAACAGTTAAGGAAGGAAGTTGATTCACAGGAAAGAAGATCGAGACTAATACAAGAAGAAGATATGCATGGAAAGAGTTCGAGGACTAGAAGAATTATATAAGATATCTGGTTGATATATTTTAGGAGACGGAATTATATCCCATATCAACTAGAAGTTATCTTGTAATTGTGTGTCTATATAAACACATACACAGGTTTACTCTAAAATAGTTACGATCATCGAGAAGATCATATATTGTAACCTAGCAGCTCTCGTGATATTTGTTCATCACTAAGAGAGAACAGTTTCATTATAACAGAGTTTGTTATATCGAATACATTTGTTTTCTGTTACTTGTGCTTTAAATCGATTTGATTGTATTCTATACTGTATTCAACCCCCTTCTACAGTGTTGTGTGACCTAACAAGTGGTATTAGAGCTAATCTGTTAACACACATACAGTAAAGATCCAAAATAATCATGTCTGAAGAAGCAGAAAATCCTACCAAGCCCGCTAAAACTGAAGAAACTCCAAAGACTCAAACCCATAGTCGATATGAGACTATCAGGGTTCCCATACTGAGACCGTCTGAGTATCCCATATGGAAAGTGAAGATGGTTATGTTTCTGGAAGCTACAGATCCAAAATACCTTGACAGAATTAATGAAGGACCGCATAAGCCAATCAAGCTCTCTGTTGTAGTTGCAGATCAGCTAGTAAAGACCATACCAAAGGAGAAAAGTGAATACACAGCTGAAGATATCTCATATATTTCCAAGGATGCAAAGGTAAGGTATTTGCTGCATAATGCCAGTGATAATGTCATGTCAAATAGGGTAATTCAATGCAAGACTGCAAAGGAGATATGGGATGCTTTGGAGACAAGGTGTCAGGGAACTGATGCATTCAAGAAAAACAGGAGGACTATACTCACTCAAGAGTACGAGCACTTTGACTCAAAAAGTGATGAGTCATTAACTGACTTATATGACAGGTTTGTCAAACTCTTGAATGATCTGTCACTTGTGGAAAAGGAATATGACATTGAAGATTCAAATCTAAAATTCCTTTTAGCTCTTCCTGAAAGTTGGAATTTGAAAGCTACTATTATAAGAGATAACTATGTTCTTGATGAAACTACTCTTGATGAAATTTATGGAATGATCAAGACTTATGAACTTGAGATAGATCAAAGAACCAAGAGACATGGGAGAAAGTCAAGAACAGTTGCTCTTAATGCTGAGGAGGAATTCCCCAAAGTGACTGTCTCAAAGAAAGAAAAAGGAAAGGATCTCATCATAAAGTCTGATTCAGAATCATCAAGTTCTGATGATGATTATTCAGAAACTGAAAGTCTATTTGAAGTAGATGTTGATGAAGAGATGATGAAGTTGTGTGCTCTTATGGTGAAGGGTATCACAAAGATAGCCTACAGGAAATTCAGAAGGGGAAAGAAGTTTTCCAGGAAAGAAAGAAGTTCTGATAAGAAGAGCTTCAAAAAATTTGAAGGCAAAGGAGGAACGTCTGACATAGGAGATTACTCAAATGTCAAATGCTACAACTGTGGTGAGAAAGGCCAAATATCTCTAGACTGCAAGAAAGGAAAGAGTGATAAAGGCAAGGCTCTTGTCACAAAGAAGAAAAGCTGGACAGACACCTCGGATTCTGAAGATGAGGAGAACTATGCCTTGATGGCAAATGCTGATAGCAGTTCTGATGCTGCTGAGTTATAGGTACCTCAAACAACTTATTCCTTTCATACTGATGATATTACTGAGTTGAGATTATATCTTAAAACCATGTTTATTAGCTATAGAAATCAAACTTTAACATGTGAAAGATTAACTTCTGAAAATCTTGCTTTTAAAAAGAGGAATGATTATTTAGAAAAAGTGTTAGTTATGTTCCATCAAACTCAGAAGGATAGAGATGATGCTTTCTATGTGAGAGATGAAGTGCTAAAAATGAATAAATCTCTAAAAACTGAGTTAGAAAAAGAGAGAGAGATTATCAGGACTTCGACTAACTCTGGCAGAGCAACTCAGGATATACTAAGTAGTGGAATCTGGAAAGAGGGCTTAGGTTATGGAGATGAGAAAAGTGAAAAAGGAACTGAACAAGTTAAGCCAATTATTGTTAAACAGACTATTAAGCCAAAGGTAAATCCTGTTAAATTTGTAGATAAAATTGTAAAGTCTGATTCTGAAAAGATGAAAGACTTTGAGACATAAGTGATAGCAGAGTCAACTTCTGACAAATTAGAACTAGATAAACCAATTGAAGTTAACATAGGCTTAATGACAAAGAAGCAGCTTAAACATATGCTGAAAGAGACTACCAGTGTAAAGAAGGTAAAGGAAGCTAGGAAAAATAGGAATGGAAAGGAAGGAGTGAATAAAAGTAACAATTATATGCCTGTCCCTAATGCTCCTAGAAAAAAATGCTATAACTGTGGAAACTCTAACCATCTGGCTTCCTTTTGCAGGAAGAATAAGAATATAAACTCCTTACCTTCTAAGTCAGGATTTAAGAGTCATTCTGTTAGGTTTAAGCCACAAAATCCTTGTTTTCATTGTGGTAGTGTGTGGCATTCCATTTATACTTGTAAGGAATATCATAGTTTGTACTATGATTATTATCAGATAAAACCTTCTTTGAAGAAAGTTACTTTAATTCCTTCTAGTGTAAAGTATGATGCAAAGTCTGATAATGTTAATACTGATAAGAAAATTGTTAGCATAAACTCTGATGTTAAATCCACTGTAAATGTTAACAAACTTAAAAAGGCCAAAGGATCCAAGCAAGTCTGGGTCCTTAAAACTAACCATTAGTGGTCTTTGTGATTGCAGGGCAACAGAAAGAATATCCTAGTTCTGGAAAGTGGATGTTCAGGACATATGACTGGAAATAAAGCCCTGCTATCAGACTTTGTGGAGAAAGCTGGCCCAGAAGTTTCTTATGGAGATGACAATATTGGGAAAACTCTGGGATATGGCAAGATCAATCTTGGGAATGTCATCATTGAAACAGTAGCTCTAGTCTCAGGACTTAAACACAATATGTTGAGTATAAGTCAAATATGTGACAGAGGTTATCATGTGGATTTCTTTGAAGAACATTGTGAAGTAATAAGTAATTCAACAGGAAAAGTGGTTCTGAAAGGATACAGGCATCGTAACATTTATGAAGCCAGACTTTCAACAAGTACTGATGGTTCTACAATCTGTCTGTTGAGTAGAGCATCAATTGAAGAAAGCTGGAATTGGCACAAGAAACTCTCTCATTTAAATTTCAACAATATAAATGAGCTTGTAAAGAAAGATCTTGTGAGAGGACTGCCAAAAACAATATTTGCTCCTGATGGCCTTTGTGATTCATGTTAGAAGGCAAAAAAAAGAAAATCTTCTTTCAAGAGCAAAAATGAGTCATCAATTCTTGAGCCTTATCACCTACTGCATGTTGATCTATTTGGTCTAGTCAATGTCATGTCTATTGTAAAGAAGAAATATGCTATGATTATAGTGGATGAGTTCACAAGGTACACTTAGGTGTACTTCTTGCACAAGAAGACTGAAACTGCATCTACCCTAACTGATTATATCAAAAAGCTGGATAAATTGATCAAAGATTCTGTTAAAATCATAAGGAGTTATAATGGCACTGAGTTCAAGAATTCAATCATGGAAGAGTTCTGCAAAGATCATGGACTCAAACAGGAATTTTCTGCACCTGGAAATCCACAGCAAAATGGAGTTGTAGAAAGAAAGAATAGGACTCTCGTTGAAGCTGCACGAATAATGCTTGATAAAGCAAAGCTACCAACCTATTTTTAGGCTGAAGCTGTGCAGACTGCTTGTTTTACACAAAATGCTACACTTATAAACAAGCATGGAAAAACACCATATGAGATGGTGAAGAAGAAAAAGCCAAATCTGAAATACTTTCATGTATTTGGTTGTAAGTGTTTTGTTCTTAAGACTCATCCTGAACAGCTGTCAAAATTTGATCTAAAAGCTGATGAAGGAATTTTTGTTGGATATCCACTTTCCACAAAAGCCTTCAGAGTCTACAATTTGAGAAAAAAGAGTTATCATGGAACCTATCAATGTTTCTTTTGATGATAAGAAGATTACTGGACTTGAAGATTTCGATGATCATGATCAGCTGAGATTTGAGAATGAAGATTTAAATTCTGATTCTAGAAATTCTGAAGACTTAAATACTGATCCTGTAAGTTCTGATGGATTAAGTTCTGACGTCATTGAAACTGTGATAACAACTCCAAAAGAATATGCACCTGTCTAGGGGGAGCAAGCTGAAGATCTTACCACATCTCAAGACTTTCGAGAAGCATCAGAACCTGTCACTTGCTCTTCAAGTTCTGATTCATCTAGTTCTGATATACCAAATTCTGATAATTCTGGAAGCTCTGATTCTTCAACTCCTAAAAAATCAAATTCATATTCTGAAGTCTCAGAGAGCATAACTACAGGGGGAGCATCAGAAAATGCTGATGGAGACAGCATGGATCATGGGGGAAGATCCAGTTCTGGAGATCAACTTCCATCTGCAAGGAAGTGGACTAAAGAACATACACCTGATTTAATCATTGGAGATCTTGAAGCAGGTGTCAGAACTAGAACTGCAACTTTAAATGAATGTCCCTATCATTCTTTTATATCTCAGACTGAACCAAAGAAAGTGGAAGAAGCTCTTCAAGATGCTAATTGGGTGCAAGCAATGCAGGAAGAGTTAAATGAATTTGAAAGAAATAAAGTCTAGACCCTAGTGCCAAGACCAAAGAACATATCAATTGTTGGTACAAAATGGGTGTTCAAAAACAAAACTGACAGTGTATAACACCCCCAAATCCGGGGTCGGGGATCCGGGTTGTCACGAGTTCCATTTCCCTTAATAACACCCAATCTTAATAAACAATCAACTACTCCGTACTGTGATCCCACAATAAACACACACACCACAAGTTATAGTCTCAGAGATGAATATCCAAAAATAACACGAGTCATTTTATTCCACAATTATATGCCATTACACCTTAAAAGGGTTTCTGAATAAATTTACATTTCTTTGCCATTATTACAATTCATAAAGATACATAAGTCTGGTACATCAAAAGTTGAAAGCCTAGCCTATTGGTAGTTCCTACCTCAGCTATAGCGACATCAACGCCTATAGGAAACTACGGAATGTTTCATATCCGCTCGCGAATTGGGAGCTTGGTCCTGTTAATCTTGTCTATCTGATGTTGTGTGATGAAAGAAGAAAGCAAGGGTGAGCAACAAGCCCACCGAAATAGTATGTATAATAATTTACAATATATGAGCATTCTCATAGTACTCAAGAAAGTCTTGGTTAAGAAGAAATGGACCAACTTGATATCTTAATTTGACCAAGTCACAAAATATTCAGTATATACATACATATATACTTTTCAAAATCTTTGAAATCCTCTGACATGTATAATATACACAGAGTTCCAGTTTATAACTGTATAAAAATATCGTTGCAAGGTGATCTCATATATCTAACCTTGTCTCAACGTTTTTCTGAAATCTTTGACATGCATAAGATAATCATTTACTAGATATAAGTTCAAAAGATGAAGTTACAAGATACTCCAATATACTTATATCTTTTCCAAACATTACTTGAACTACCACCATTCAAGTTATAATTAGTTTCAAAAGTTTATCACACTGATGAGACTATAAGATAAGACTTGAATAGATTCAATCTTTGAAATATCATTTGAAAGAAATGAAGTTACGAGATACTTCATTAAGTCCCGATATATATATACACCTATATATATATACATTTCATACACTCCTTGAAAACCTCTGTTATAAAAATTATAAACAGAGTTGCAATATCCAATGAATTTTGGAAAGGAGAAAACCTTGGCATAAACCTGATATCTTGTTGATCAGACAAAGATACCAATAAGTAACCTTTTCTACTAGTAGATGGACGAATTCCCCACTGGTCATCACCCTGGCCGCAATAGGACCTTATGCTGGACTGCCACTCAGCCACTTACGCATTTAATGGACTCCCACTGAGCCACTTACACTTTCATGGACGCCCACTGAGCCCATGTTGCTTATGTCGACTCAATAGATGGACTTACTTCCCGAACGTTGGGTAACTAATCAATTCATTTATCAAAACAGCAACCTCGTTGCGAATATAAAATACACCACAGAGCCGGATCCCTCAGGTTTTGAGAGAGTATTTAAATCCCCTTTGAAAGGAAGATCTTAAACAGAAAATGAGTTTTAGGATCCGCTCTAACTTTTAAAATCATTTTGAAAACTCGAAAACATTTTTAAGAATGTTTGGAGTAATGCTGATTTAATAAAATAAATCAGTCCCAATATATTAGAAAATATCTGAATATTATTATTTAAATAATATTCCCTTAAGGATAATCTCTATATAAACAATTTGAAGTAGAAGTTTTAAAACTCATACTTGAAATGAATATTAAATAACCAAAGATATACTTATACGAAAGTACTATCTTTATTTGAATAATGGAAAATAAGTTTGATTATCGAAACATTATTCTTTAATAAAATAAAGAATAATATTTAGTAAATAAGCGGAGTCATAAGTCCTTAAATGAATATTCAAAAATAATATTCATTAAATAAAATAACGGAGTTATAAATCCTCGAATGAATATTCAAAATAATATTCATTAAATAAATAAAATAAAGTTATCGAATAAACCTTATTCGATTAATAGTTTTGAAAACTATATCAATAAATATATATAAATATATATATATATATATTATACTCGGGAAATCGACTCCCGGTTTAGAAAAATGTTCACCTTTGGGTCCCCTATACTAAGGGTATACGCAACTACTGCTTATCTCTAGCATAGGTATTATGCAATTATAAGCATTGAAATCAACAGATAGATAACCAGATTATGAAACAGACATGCATATATATACCATTTCAGCATGCTTCAATATATCGCAAAATTTTCTAATTAACCAACATGCATATATCACAAGATAATGCATATACATATATACATCACAACAACAGTATAACGGGTAGAAAACTTGCCTGAGTGCTCCGGGGTAGGCTTAAGCTTAGAGTGGGTCTGGTAACCTATGAACAACAACATAAGCCGGAATTAAACCACGGTCCCTTAAGAAACTAGACTTTGACCAATTGAACCCTAACGTTTGCTTATGGTCATTTCTACGCTTATCAAATCACATAAGTCGTTCGAGTACCCTCGGCTCCACCATTTTTAATAAATTAACCGTTACGAATTTTAAGGCGACGCTTTCGCGAATACCCTACCAACTGCCTAGTCCACTTTACATAATTGTTTCATACTCCAATTAGTCATTTAAGGACCTTAACCAAGGTTTCAAAGTAAGGTGAGGGGTAATTGTTCGGTCGCGAAATGCCGTTACTTAAAACAGTCGTTTCTCCTAAACCGTACATCGGATTCAAGCGAACCACATATCAAAACGAAGCTCGTAACATCAACTATCTAATCATGGCAATGGTAAAAACCTAACAGTGAGTTAACGGGTCCTAAAGTTAAGAACAAAAGCAGTCTAGGGTAAATCGGGCATTACGACGGCTATATTTACGCGATTACCAAATTTGTACAACTCCAAATCAATCCACAATCAACCCACAATCATTGTTACAACCTAAATTCATCCATTCTTTACTACAACAGCCCCAAAAACTCAATATTTCCAATTTATACTACTTCTCAATCATGAACTAAGAGCTTACTTAAGTTCATTAACTAATCATCAAGATTTACAACTCCAAAAACATCGCAAAACCAACCCATCTCTAAATACACAATAATCATGCCTCTCATCAACTATACTACTCATACAAGCCCTTAATCATTCAATAATAATGCTAGGTCAAGAGATTATACCTTCCTTGTGAGTAGGAGTAAGTAATGAGCTTGAAACAACCTTGGAAAATCCTTACTAAAGCTTTATCTAAACAAAAACACAAGATCAAAATTTCAAGTTCTTGAAAAACACTATTCACCAAGAACTTTGATGAATTGATTAGCTATGTTAAACATGGAATCTTGAGCTTAAACTTATGGCTCATCTAAGTTATGAATTATGGAAGTTAAAGAAACAAACCTCTTGAATTATGAAGGTGTGCATAATTTGGAATGGAATCCCGATTTTAAAAAATTTCTACTTTGCTTTTCATGGAAAAGCCGAGAGCTTCTTGAATAAAATGAGGGTCAACTTGTATTTTGTGATTTGTTTTTCCTTGGCTTGGTTGCTACCCTTTTGTTTTGATTAATTACCTTTTAACCATGGTGAAATTTGTGTGGTTTATAATCAACCAATACTTCCTTCTCTTTTGGTCATGCTCATGTCATCCTCTTATGTCATCATCCCACACTTGTCTTCTTCTTGTTGGTGTGATGACATCATCATCCACTAACTCTTTGATTAACTCCTAATTACTTGGCTAATGACCGCTGATCTGTTATACGGTTCGCTTAACCTTCGTTCTCGTTTATCGTTTGAGGGATCATACCCGGGATCTTATTACTCGGGTTCCCATAAACCTTTCTCAATATATTATATTCCTTTTATGATCCTCTCTTATAATCCTTGAATTTAAATCCTTTTAATCATGTTACCTTATACTCAATTCTTTCGGTATCTGGTGGATTTTCGGGAAAAAATCAAAGTGTTCGAATTTGGGTTCCGACGATCTTTACATACACTTATATACCATATAGAGTACTAATAAGATCTCAGAATAATAATAAAAGAACCTCTACAAGGTGTGGCATGAAAAGTTTTCTTATTCAGCATAATCAGCAAAATCACTATTTATAAGGGTTACAAAAATTCCTAAAATTGGGGCTATTACACAGTGATGGCATAATTACATGGAATAAAGCAAGACTGGTTGCTAAAGGTTACTCTCAGCAGGAGGGTATTGATTATGATGAAACATTTGCACCAGTTGCTAGATTAGAAGCCATAAGGATCTTTTTGGCTTATGCTGCTCACAAGAAGTTTAAAGTCTTTCAAATGGATGTGAAAAGTGCTTTTCTCAATGGAGAATTGGAAGAAGAGGTATATGTTGAACAACCTCCAGGCTTTGTAGATCCTAAATTTCCCAATCATATCTACAGGCTTGACAAAGCACTTTATGGCCTTAAGCAAGCTCCAAGAGCCTGATATGAGACTTTAGCTCAATTCCTTCTGGAAAGTGGATTTCACAGAGGCACAATTGACAAGACTTTATTCTACCTCAACCATGGAAATGACTTACTTTTGGTACAGATATATGTTGATGATATCATATTTGGTTCTACTAATTCCAAACTGTGTGAGAAGTTTGCAAAGCTAATGCAGTCAAGATATCAAATGAGTATGATGGGAGAACTCAGCTATTTTCTGGGCCTTCAAGTCAAGCAAACTAAAGAAGGCACTTTTATCTGTCAATCCAAGTATACCAGAAATTTACTGAAGAAATTTGGAATACAAGATTGTTCAACTACATCCACTCCCATGGCCACTGCAACCAAGTTAGATAAGGATACTGGTAAATCAGTGGATATTACTAACTACAGAGGTATGATTGGCTCATTACTCTATCTAACTGCAAGTAGACCTGATATCATGTATGCTACCTGTCTTTATGTAAGATTTCAGGCTGATCCAAGAGAACCTCACTTATTAGCTGTGAAAAGAATTTTCAAGTATCTTAAGGGTACAGCTGATCTAGGATTGTGGTATCCTAGGGAATCAGATTTTGAGCTAATTGGTTACTCAGATGCAGATTTTGCAGAATGCAAAATTGACAGGAAAAGCACTAGTGGAAGCTGCCAATTTCTTGGAGGCAGATTGGTTTCTTGGTTTAGCAAGAAATAAAAGTCAATTTCAACATCAACTGCAGAAGAAGAATATATTGCTGCAGGAAGCTGTTGTGCACAGATTCTGTGGATGAAGAATCAGTTACTGGATTATGGGTTAGAATTTTCTAAAATCCCTATTTACTGTGATAATCAAAGTGTTATTTCTATGACAGGTAATCCAGTTCAACACTCAATGACAAAGCACATCAGCATTAGGTACCATTTCATAAGGGAACATGTGGATGAAGGTACAGTGGAATTGCACTTTGTTCCAACAGATCAACAGCTAGCAGATATCTTCACAAAACCACTATGTGAAGCTACTTTTATAAGATTGGTAAATGAACTTGGAATGGTTTCAGGTTCTTTCCCTAAATCTTCGTAGTTTTTTTTCTCATGCATCAGACCTTATAATCAGTGTTTACAGATTGTATTATCGATATGTAATATGTGCTTAATTTAAAAATTCATTAAATGCTGATTGTTATCTGATGTGGATTTATATACTCTCATAAGTGTTTTGAATGTTCTGTGACTATTCATTCTAATGAAGATAACTGTGCTAGATGTTGACCTAGTAGTCTTTAACATACTAAAAATCCCATGTTTGAATTAGTTGTTTATGTGGAAACTCATTAACACAAGCAGATTCTGATATTGAGCTTAGTCAAGTTTACTTTGTGTATCTTATTACTAAGTCACAAACTAGATTCTTGTTTCTTATCTGTCAAATTCTGATGTCAGTAAATCTTAAGAATGAACTAAGTGCTGATAAGCCTCACTTATCAAAAGAAAAGAAAAGAAAATAAAAGAATAAAAGTCAGGTACTCCTTTGAGATCTAGAGTAAAAATGTGGAAGGGAAGACCCAAGTGCATTGCTGGTATTAAGTAATATGCATTAGAAAAGCAAATATTTTTCTTGGTGACTTTTCACACTCTATGATTACTGGAGAAATACTCTGATAATAGCATAAATTCCGATAAGCAGTCGTGACTCACTTACACTGAGAAGCCACTGTAAAAAGGAATTTCAAAAGATGCATAAAATGAGCACAAACAGTTGAGGTGGACTCTTGCATAAATTTGTTCTATAGTAGACATCATGACTGATGATAGATTTTAAGTATTTTTCTTAGTTATGCCTTATTTCTAAGATATACTGAAGTTGATCAGACTTTAATCTCTATCTGATATTTTGCTGAATGCACACACTTTCACTCCATATGAATGATGAAAATTACTGTGGTGATTAAGTTGTTTTTGACAAACAGTTAAGTGTCATTTGCATAAATTCTGAGGACAAATTCTGATAGAAGTTCTGACGATTAAACTCTGAAGAAAACAAGTCAGCATTTATATGAAGAATTAGAGAAAAAGATATTCACTTTTTGAGTAAAGAAGCCATGTTCTAATGACTGTTAAAATCTGATATAAGTTAAGTTCTGATATTAAATCCTAATGGAATCCTTGATGCTTACGTGGCATTTTTCTTTATTTGACTTATTTGTGGTAAAATATGAAACAGTCATATTTAAATCAGAATAAAATTTGGGTGAGATAAAAACAGTCATAATCATTATGGGCTAGTGGTTAACGTGTACGTCTTAAAAAACTGCATGTGCACAGTAATTGTTAATTATTTCCCGTGCCCATTAACTCTTGTTTTAGATCTTTTATTGACTATTATTATTACACATCAGTCTAGGGAGTTGAGGGATCATTATTTTTACCTCTAATTGTTACACACTCCTCGCGTCCCTTGGTATTCTATTGGCTGTTTAAACCGACTATTCTATCAGCCAAAACATCTTCCATTTTCTCACAAACTCATTCTCTTTTTATTTTTATCAACAAAAATGGTTCGTTTCAACCTGTTCTTGAACTATGAAACCTTCAATATCGAGTTGAGTTGTGATGATTGGCAACAGAGTGGCATGTCACTGCCATTCCTGAAGAGATCTGGAACTCAGTTCCACAAGAAGTTCACACAGACCTCTTGTTCTTTTCAATGGACTACCACCTCCATCTTGATCGTCCGGAAGAGGAAAGGAGAGAAGCTCTCCGTAAGCAAAAACGGATCATCTGTGTTGCAGTGCTCTTCGTCAGCAGCAGAAGGAGCTAGTCCATAGGTCTTCTTAGACTAGGACTAAGGCTGTTGATTTTAAGAATCTTAGAATAGGACTATCTTGTAATTTTTGCATGTAATTGATAAATTTCATGAAATGTACTCATCTGATATATTAATGAAATTTCCTTTAATTGCAAGATTTGTTCTTTGTTTATCAAATTATATGACTGTGCATGTTTTAATTGCGATTTATTAATCTTTACTTCATCATTTTTTTAACTTTATCTTGTGATGAATGTTTTGATTTAATAATGGTCAATAATAAATTTTGATGATTTGAGGAAATAATTGAAGCACGAGTTCATGCATCTGAACCTGTGATAGTTGAAGCTGAGAATGTTACTTCTCAGAAAGAAACAGCAGCTCAAAGTTCTGATACTTTGAAAAGGAAAGTTGTAAATTCTGATGCTGCTGAAGCAACTCCTTCATTGGCAAGGAGATTGAAGAAAATGAAGGCAAGGAGGTATTTGGCTAAGGCTATATCAGAAGATACTGAAGAAGCTGAGGAAGGGGATCAGGAATCTCTGATCTCACAAGAACCAATTATCATTGAAGCCCTTCCAGCTCAAGCCAAAGACATTACTAATGACACAGTTCTTACCCCTCATGTCTCTCCTATTAAAGCTACAGATGATGCTAAAGAACAAACTGATATTTCTGAAATAGATATTCATATTTGAATATACCTGAAGTTCTTTATCTGGAAGCTCTATCTACATCAAAGACACCAGCTCTGGAGATAAATTCTGTTGATCAAAATTTAGATGATGTTATTCCTGAATCTCCAGTTGCTTCACACACTATTGAGCTATCAGAACAGAATGAATCTTCCATAAGTTCTAATGACAGTGTTTCTGTTGAGACTCCAGTACCTACTCTGGGAAAGGAAGAATTGGTGAAGAAATTTGTGGAAAAGGAAGCACCTATTCCTTGGGAGGATACTCATAGAGGTGTTGAGTGGACCAAGAAGTGGAATGAATCAGATTTTATTCCATGTTCTAAAATTCTGACAGAGCATATTGCAAAAGCTGATGAGTTTCTCACAAATGTTGATTTCAAGACACAACTCAAGATCACAACTCTGTCTACAAAACATCTTCATGGTCTACATACTGCTACTCATGAAAAGGTTGATACACTCAAAGAACAAGCTGATAAGCTCGATCAGGTGCTCAAGCTTGACAAAAATAGGTATATCAGACCTATTTCTGAAAAAGTTGCAGCCATTGAGAAAACTCAAGAGAAGCAACAGGCCCAAATTGCTGAGGTTCTGGCTAATCAAGCTTCTCAGAAAGCTCAATTGGATGAAATCCAATCTTCAGTTGAACTTCTTCATTCTCTCTTACTTCTTGATGATGCCAAAAAGGGGGAGAAGGTAGTTAAGTCCAAATGCTCACCTACTCAAGAACTGAAGAAAAAGGATGATAAAGGTGATGACCAGGGAAACTCTGAAAAGAGCATAGGTCAAAGAAAAGTTCAAGGAAAATCTTCAATTCAGAGCAAGTCAACTTCTGATGCTGTGAATGCTCAAAGATTGAAGTCAAGTGGTGATAAGCAAATTCTGAGGTCAAGTTCTGATATTCTAATTCAGTCAGGATCTGAAGACTCTCAGAAGTTCTTGAAAACTCTGAAGTTAAAGGGGAAGCAGACTACTGTTTATTATAAAGATCCTAAAATCCAGACATTTGATGAGGAGATAGCAAGAAGATTATTTCTGAAACACAATCCTGGAATGGATTTAGAAACTCTCAAGGAGGAAGAAGCTAGATTTGCTGCTGAGAAGACAAATCCTAAGTCTAAAGCTTCTGATGCAAAGAAACCTCCAAGGCCAAAGGAAAAGGGCATTGTGATCAAGGAAAAGTCAAATTCTGAAACTTCAAAGTTCAGAACTAGATCACAGACTGAGAGTAATCCCAAAGACAAAGGGAAAGGAAAAATTGATGAACCAACCAAGTCACTGGACTTGAAAACTTCTCAAGATCTGATGAAACCAGTGTGTAAAATGGTTCAAGTATCTGATGATAATCTTGTTGAAGATGAAACTGTTCAAATTCTGAAAAGAAGAAAGATAAGTGAAGATTCTAAAAAACCTCTGACACTGCTCAAGTTGTTATTCAGAATAAAGGACAGGAAGGTACAGAAGAAAAAGCAAATTCTGATCAAGCTATCAAGACATCAACTACTGACAATGCTCAAGTTGATTTGGATAAATTGACAACTGCTGATAAGAAGAAGTTGTTATGGAAGAAAGCTACTGCAGTTGAACCAAAATTCAATCTCATGATTAATCAACTTGCTACATTTGGGTTGAAAGCCAAGCAACCTAGAGATAGAGCTGGGTTAGGTTCTGACGAAGAAAAGATTCAAACAGGAGTAGATGTTACTCTAAGAGATCCTTTCATGTTGACAGACAAACCATATGAACAAATCAAACAAAGGCACCTTGACAAGGTGTTGTCTGCTCAAGTTGTGATAGATGCTCATGATAAGGAGAATCTAAAAGAGAAATTGATCTTATTTCTCAATGATGGAAGGACTTATAGATTAGCTGATACTGATATATTAAAGAAGTCTATCAGAGAACTTCAACATATTTATTATCTTCTGGAAGTAAAATCTAATGTTACAAGAAGATGATCAAAATATATTTTGAAGGCTATAAGAGATCTATTCAGAATCTCTGGTACAAAGACTTCTCATTACAGTCCAATGATTACTGAAGGTGATGGAAGGGAAATTCCTATGCTGAAGAATTCTGCTAAGGTGGAAGTTATTCTGAAAGGAAGATGCTAATGTTACAATGAAAACTCTTCATATCCTAAGGTTATCAGACTTGGTGATGGACTTGAAAGAACATCCATTCAAGCTCTCAGAATAGCCATTTATCAAATTGGTGATAGTAATGAAGAAGAACTGATGCAGGTCAAAGCACAGTTAGCTGAAGTTCTGAAGAAAGCTGAAGATAATCTGATAAATGATTTTGTTAAGAATCATTATGGATTCAGGTTGATTCAGTGATGTTGGTAAAGCTGGATATTTTGTAAGTTGTAATTAATAGTCTTATTAAACTCTTATTGCATTTGAACTTAAATGTTTTTGACATTATCAAATCTATTAACTTGTACATTCTTGCATAATTACAAGTTGGGGGAGATTGTTGGATATATTTAAGATGTCATGTCTAATATATTTCATGTTTAGTTTTCAGATCTTAACTAACAGGAAATATCAGTACTTACTGGAATCAGGACTTACTGGAAATCAGGACTTAAGGATATCAGGACTTAGATTATCAGAAGATAATATCAGAAGATGGATATCATAACTTAAGTACTGGAGGACTAACAGTTAAGGAAGGAAGTTGATTCACAGGAAAGAAGATCGAGACTAATATAAGAAGAAGATATGCATGGAAAGAGTTCGAGGACTAGAAGAATTATATAAGATATCTGGTTGATATATTTTAGGAGACATAATTATATTCTATATCAACTAGAAGTTATCTTGTAACTATGTGTCTATATAAACACAAACATAGGTTTACTCTAAAAGAGTTACGATCATCGAGAAGATCATATATTGTAACCTAGCAGCTCTCGTGATATTTGTTCATCACTGAGAGAGAACAGTTCTATTGTAACAGAGTTTGTTATATCTAATACATCTGTTTTCTGTTACTTGTGCTTTAAATCGATTTGATTGTATTCTACACTGTATTCAACCCCTTTGTAAAAACCCCAATTTTTGGAAAATTTTTGAAACCCTTATGAATAGTGTTTTTGCTGAATGAGAAAACTTTTCATGCCACACTAGGTAGGGGTTCTTTTATGGATATTCTGAAATTTTATTGGCACTCTATATGACATATAAGTGTATGTAAAGATCGTCAGAATCCAATTCCGAACACTTTGATTTTTCCCGGAAATCCACTAGATACGGAAAGAATTGAGTATAAGGTAACAGGATAAAAAGGATTTAAATTAAAGGATTATAAGAGAGGATCATAAAAGGAATATAATGTATTGAGAAAGGTTAAGGAAACTCAAGTAGTAAGATCCCGGGTATGATCCCTCAAACGATAAACGAAAACGAAAGTTAAGCGAACCGTATAACATATCAGCGGTCATTAGGCAAACAATTAGGAAGTTAATCAAGGAGGTTAGGGATGATGAGGTCATTCAACCAATAAGAAGAGGGCAAGTAAGGGATGATGACATCATAAGCATGACATAAGGGGAAGGAGATGTGGTTGATTTAAAACCACACAAAGTCAAGGTTAGAAAGGTAATTACCCAAAAACAAAACAAAAACAACCAAGCTAGCCAAAACAAATCAAAGCAAACACAAAATTATTTCATTCCTTCAACATTGTTCTCGGCTTTTTCTTCTTTTCAAAGGAAGAAAAATCAAAAATCAAGTTCCAAGCATTGTTAAATCACAAGGTAATTATCTAAGGTTCCTTGTACATAGATATGGATATCCTATAAGTTTAAGCTTCTAATTCCTTCACAGTCTCTTCCAATAAATCAAGGAAGAAGATGGTGAATAGTAACCTTCAAGAAATAACTTTGGTTTTCTTGATTTTTTATGAAAGTTCCAGGTAGCTTAAGCATAGATCAAAGCTTCCATGGGCATTCCAAGGATCTTTCATTGATTAAAAGCTTCAAGGAAGGTATAACATCTCCAAACCCTAGCTTTACTTTATATATTAGGATGATTTTGATAGTTATGGTAAAGAGTAGCTTGATGCTTGTTGGTTTATAGTTTGGGTTGGAGTTGTAGTGAATTGAATGTTGAAACTTGTTGATTAGTAAAGGACTTAAGTATAGTTTTAAATTCATGATTGAAAATAACATAAATTGGAGAACTTGAGGTTTTGGGGGCTGTTGTAGAGTGATATGGAGGGATGTTGGTTGTATGAATGAATTGGGATTGATTGGTGATTGATTTGGATTGGTTTAAATTTGGGAAATCGCGTAAACATAGCCGTCGTAATGTCCGATTTACTTTAGACTGCTTTTGTTCATAACATTAGGACCTGAGAACTCCCTGCTAGGTTTTGACCATTGCTATGTTTAGATAGTTCATGTTACGAGCTTCGTTTTGATATGTGGTTCGTTTGATTCCGATGTACGGTTTAGGAGAAACGGCCGTTTTAAGTAACGACGTTTCGCGAACAAAACATTACCCCTCGCCTTACTTTGAAACCTCGGTTAAGGACCTTAAATGACTAATTGGGGTAAGAAACAATTATTTAAAGTGGATTAGGCAGTTGGTAAGGTACTCGCAAAAGAATCGCCTTAAAACCCTTAATGGTTAATTTATTAAAAATGGTGGAGCCGAGGGTACTCGAGCGACTTAAGTAAATCGTTAAGCGCGAAAGCGAACATTAGGACTCTAAATGGTTAATTAAAGTCTAGTTTCTTAAGCGACCGGGGTCTAATTTCGACTTATGTTGTTGTTCATAGGTTATCGGACCCACTCTAAGCTTAAGTCTATCCGGGAGCACTCAGGCAAGTTTTCTACCCGTATAAACTGTTGTTGTGATGTATATGTGTATATGCATGATCTTGTGATAAATGCATATTTGTTATTAGCAAATTCTTGCGATATATTGGAGCATGTGATATGGTATATATGCATGCCTGTTTCGTATTCTTGATTTATATATCTGTTGGTTCAAATGCTTATTAGTTGCATAATACCTATGCTAGAGATAAACAGTATTTGAGTTTACCCTTAGTATAGGGGATCAAAAGGTGAACATATTTCTAAACCGGGAGTCGATGTTCCCGAGTATATTATATATATATATATATATTAAATATATATATATATATATGTTGATATAGTTTTCAAAACTATTAATCGAATAAGGTTTATTCGATAACTTTTATTTTATTAAATGAATATTATTTTGAATATTCATTCGAGGGCTTATGACTCAGTTATATTATTTAATGAATATTATTTGAATATTCATTTGAGGATGTATGACTCAGTTTATTTTATTTAATGAATATTAATTATAATATTCATTCGAGGTATTATGACTCCGCTTATTATTTAATAATATTCTTTATTTTATTAAAGAATAATGTTTCGATAATCAAACTAAATTTCGATTATTCAAATAAAGATCATACTTTCGTATAAGTATATCTTTGGTTATTTATTATCCATTTCAAGTATGAGTTTTAAAACTTCTACTTCGAATATTTTAATAAGGATTATCTTTATGAGAATATTATTTAAATAATAATATTCAGATATTTCTAATATATCGGGACTGATTTATTTTAATAAATCAGCAGTACTACAAACATTCTTAAAAATGTTTTTGAGTCTTCAAAATGATTTTTAAAGTTAGAGTGGACCCCAAAACTTATTTTTATATTTAAGATCTTCCTTTCAAAGGGGATTTAAATACTCGCTCAAAACCTGGGGGATCCAGCTCTGTGGTGTATTTTACATTCGCAACGTGGTTGCTGTTTTGAGAAAACAAATGAATTGATTACTTACCCAACGTTCGGGAAGTAAGCCCATCTAATTGAGTCGGCATAAGCGACAGGCCGGGGTACGGTCTATCAAAGTGTAAGTGGCTGGGTGGCAGTCCATCAACGCGTAAGAGGCCGGGTGGCGGTCCAGCACAAGGTCCTAATGAGGCCAGGGTGATGACCGGTGGGGGATTTATCCATCTACTAGTAGAAAAGGTTACTTATTGATATCTTTGCCTGATCAGCAAGATATCAGGTTTATGCCAAAATTTCTTTTCTTTCCAAATTCATTGGATATTGCAACTCTGTTCATACTTTACATGACAGAGGTTTTCAGGAAATATATGAGAGATATATATAGGTGTATATATATATCGGGACTTAATGAAGTATCTCGTAACTTCATTTCATTCAATAATATTTCAAAGATTGAATCTATTCAAGTATTATCTTGTAGTCTCATCTATGGGATGAACTTTTGAAACTAATTATAACTTGAACGGTGGTAGTTCAAGCAGTATTTGGAAAAGATATAAGTATATTGGAGTATCTTGTAACTTCATCTTTTAAACTTATATCTAGTAAATGATTATCTTATGCATGTCAAAGATTTTCAGAAAAACGTTGAGACAAGGTTAGATATATGAGATCACCTGGCAACGATAGTTTTATACAGTTATAAACTGGAACTCTGTGTATATTATGCATGGAAGAGGACTTCCAAGATTTTGAAAAGTATATATGTATATATACTGAATTTTTTTGTGACTTCATCGCATTAAGATATCAAACTTGGTTCATTTCTTTTGTTAGATATATTTGATAATGTCATGGCTAATATGTTTTATGTTTAGCTTTCAGATCTTTCTTGAACAGGATAAATCAGTACTTAACTATTGATCAGTACTTATACTGGAAGTCAGGACTTAAGGATATCAGTACGTATGTTATCAGGAGATAATCATCAGAAGATAGATATCAGAACTTAAGTGCTGAAGGACAATCAGATAAGGACAGTAGCTGATTAAAGGAAAGAAGATCAAGATAAACATAAGAAGAGATATGCATGAAGAAGGAATTCCGTAAAGAATGGAATACTTGGAAAAAAAGATATCTGATTGATATATTTTAGGAAGCAGAATTATATTCCATATCAAGTAGCGATTATCTTGTAACTGTTTAGTATATAAACACAGATATAGGGTTTACACTATAAGTGTTATCATTATTAGAGAAGATTATTCATTGTAACCCTAGCAGCTCTCGTGATATTTGTTCATCACTGAGAGGTAACAGTTCCATACTGTAACAGAGTTTATTGTTTCAATAAAGTTTGTTTTCTGTTACTTAAGTTCTTAAAGTTCGATTTGAGTGTACTATACACTGTATTCACCCCCTCTACAGTGTGTGTGTGACCTAACAATTGGTATCAGAGCCTATATGTTAACATACATACAGTTAAAGATCCAAACACAATCATGTCGGACACAGAAACTCCAACTAAGCCTACCAAAACTGAGGAATCACCGAAGACACAAATTCAGAGTCGGTATGAGACCATCAGAGTTCCCATACTGAGACCATCTGAATATCCCATATGGAAGGTAAGGATGACCATGTTCCTGGAAGCAACAGATCCAGAATACCTTGATAGAATCAAGGAAGGCCCTCACAAACCAACCAAGCTTGCTGTTGCAGTTGCAGGTGAAGTAGCAAAGACCGTACCAAAAGAGAAGAGTGATTATACTGCTGAAGACATAGCATCAATTGCTAAGGATGCTAAGGTACGACACTTACTGCATAGCGCCATTGATAATGTAATGTCAAACAGGGTAATCAACTGCAAGACTGCTAAGGAGATATGGGATGCTCTGGAAATAAGGTGTCAGGGAACTAACACAATTAAGAAGAACAGGAAGACAATACTCACTCAAGAGTATGAACACTTTGACTCAAAGACTAATGAGTCATTGAATGATTTATATGATAGATTTGTCAAACTTTTGAATGATTTGTCATTGGTTGATAAAGAGTATTATCTTGAAGATTCAAACCTTAAGTTCCTGTTAGCTCTTCCTGAATGCTGGGATTTGAAGGCAACGACAATAAGAGACAACTACAATCTTGATGAAACAACTCTTGACGAAATCTATGGAATGCTCAAGACTCATGAGCTGGAGATGGAACAAAGAAGCAAGAGGAAAGGAGGAAAGTCAAGGATAGATGCTCTTAAGGCTGAAGAAGAATTCCCCAAAGTAGCTTCCTCAAAGAAAGACAAGGGTAAAGCTCTTTTCATAATGTCTGATACTGAGTCATCAAGTTCTGAGAGTGATGATGACTCAGATTCTGAAAGCTTGCCTGAGACTGATGCTGATGAGGAGATGATGAAGCTGTGTGCTCTTATGGTGAAAGGAATCACAAAGATTGCATACAGGAAGTTCAGGAAGGGAAAGAAGTTTTCCAGGAAAGGCATAAGTTCTGATAAAAAGAATTTCAGAAGATCTGAAGGCAGAGGAGGAAAGTCTGACAGAGGAGATTACACCAATGTTAAATGCTATAACTGTGGTGAGAAAGGCCACATATCTCCTGACTGCAAGAAGGTAAAGGGTGACAAAGGCAAGGCTCTTGTCACAAAGCAGAAAGTTGGACAGACACCTCAGACTCTGAAAGTGAGGAAAACTATGCATTGATGGCAAATGCTGATAAAGAAAGTGCTGAGAGCAGTTCTGAAGCTGCTAAAACAAAGGTACCTCAGACTACTTATGCTTTTTATACTGATGATATTAATGAGTTGAGAAGATATCTTAAAACCATGTTTGTTAGTTATAGGGATCAAACTTTAACATGTGAAAGATTAACTTCTGAAAATCTTGCATTTAAGAAAAGAAATGATTTCTTAGAAAAAGAGTTAGTCATGTTCCATCAAACTCAGAAGGATAGAGATGATGCTTTTTATGTTAGGAATGAAGTGCTAAAATTAAATGAATCTCTAAAAACTGAGTTAAAAAAGGAAAGAGAGATTATCAGGACTTGGACTAACTCTGGCACAACAACTCAAAATTTGCTAAGTAATGGAAACTGAAAAGAGGGCTTAGGTTATGGAGAAGATAAGAAAGATAAAGGAACTGAAGAAATTAATTCTGTTGATAAGCAAAAGCCAAATTTAAAACATGTTAAGTTTGTAACTGTAAAGTCTGAAAATGAAAAATCAGAAGTTACAAAGGAATCAACTTCTGACAAACTAAAACAGGAAAAGACAGCTGAAATGAACATAGGCTTAATGACAAAGAAGCAGCTTAAGCATAAGCTGAAAGATGTCAAGAATGCAAACAAGGTAAAATCACCTAGGAAAAATAGGAATGGAAAGGAAGGTGTGAATAAAAGCAATGATTATAAACCTGTTCCTGATGCTCCTAGGAAAACATGTCATAACTGTGGAAGTTCTAACCATCTGGCTTCTTTTTGCAGGAAGAATGAGAATATTAACTCCTTACCTTCAAAATCAGGAGTTAAGAGTCAGTCTGTTAGATACAAACCACAAAATCCTTGTTTTCATTGTGGTAGTTTATGGCATTCCATTTATACTTGTAAGGAATATCATAGTTTGTACTATGATTATTATCAAATAAAACCTTCTTTGAAGAAAGTTTCCATTGTTCCTTCTAGTGTAAATTCTGATTCAAAGTCTGATAGTGTAAGTTCTGATAAGAAAAATGTTAACATAAACTATGATGCTAAATCCGCTGCAAATGTTAACAAACTTAATAAGGCCAAAGGATCCAAGCAAGTCTGGGTCCTTAAAATTAATAATTAGTGGTCTTTGTGATTGCAGGGCAATAGGAAAAATATTCTAGTTCTGGACAGTGGATGTTCAGGACATATGACTGGAATTAAGGCCCTGCTATCAGACTTTGTGGAGAAAGCTGGCCCAAGTGTTTCTTATGGAGATGGCAACATTGGAAAAACATTGGGATATGGCAATATCAATCTTGGAAATGTCATAATTAAACAAGTAGCTCTAGTCTCAGGACTTAAACACAACCTACTGAGTATAAGTCAAATCTTTGACAGAGGTTATCATGTTAATTTCTTTGAAGAACACTGTGAAATTGTGAGTAAATCTAAAGGCAAAGTTGTTCTGAAAGGATACAGGCTTGGTAACATTTATGAAGCTAAGCTTTCAACAAGTACTGATGGTTCTGCAATCTGTCTGATGAGTAGAGCATCAATTGAAGAAAGCTGGAATTGGCATAAGAAACTCTCTCATTTAAATTTCAACAATATAAATGAACTGGTCAAGAAAGATCTTGTGAGAGGATTGCCAAACACAGTATTTGCTCCTGATGGTCTTTGTGATTCATGTCAGAAAGCCAAACAAAGAAAATCTTCATTCAAGAGCAAGACTGAATCATCAATTCTTGAGCCTTATCATCTAATACATGTTGATCTATTTGGTCCAGTAAATGTCATGTCTATTGCAAAGAAGAAGTATGCGTTGGTCATAGTGGATGAGTTCACCAGATACACATGGGTGTATTTCTTGCATACAAAAAGTGAAACTGCATCAACCTTGATTGATCATATCAAACATCTGGATAAAATGGTCGAAGATTCTGTGAAAGTTTTAAGGAGTGATAATGGCACTGAGTTCAAGAATTTGATAATGGAAGAGTTCTGCAAAAGCCATGGAATAAAGTAGGAATTTTCTGCTCCTGGAACTCCACAGCAAAATGGAGTTGTTGAAAGGAAGAATAGAACTCTCATTGAAGCTGCACGTACAATGCTTGAAGAAGCAAAGCTTCCAACCTATTTCTGGGCTGAAGCTGTGCAGACTGCTTGTTTTACTCAAAATGCAACACTCATTAACAAGCATGGAAAAACACCATATGAGATGGTGAAGAAAAAGAAGCCAAATCTGAAATATTTTCATGTATTTGGATGCAAGTGTTTTGTTCTCAAGGCTCATCCTGAACAGCTATCAAAGTTTGATCTAAAAGCTGATGAAGGAATCTTTGTTGGATATCCACTTTCCACAAAAGCCTTCAGAGTCTATAATTTGAGAACAAAAGTGGTCATGGAATCTATCAATGTCTCTTTTGATGACAAAAAGATTACTGGTCTTGAAGATTTCATTGACCATGATCAGCTGAGATTTGAAAATGAAGACTCAAATTCTGATACAGAAAATCCTGACAGTCTAAGTCCTGATACTGTAAACTCTGATGGATTAAACTCTGATGTTATTGAAACTGTGGAGACTACGTCAAAGGAAGATGCACCTATGCAGGGGGAGCATACTCAAGATCCTACCACATCTCAAGAAACATCAGAACATGCATCTGGCTCTTCAAGTTCTGATTCGTCAAGTTCTGATAAGCCAAGTTCTGATAGTGCTGAAAATCTAAATACTGAAGAATCCAACTCAGAGAGCATAGTTTCAGGGGGAGCATCAGAAAATGAAAATGAAAATAGCATGGATCATGGGGGAGCATCCAGTTCTAGAGAAAACCTTCCATCTGCAAGGAAGTGAACAAAATCACATACACCTGATTTGATAATTGGAAATCCTGATGCAGGTGTCAGAACTAGAACAGGTACTTCAAATGAATGTCTTTACAATTCTTTTCTCTCTCAGACTGAGCCAAAGAAAGTGGAAGAAGCTCTTCAAGATGCTGATTGGGTGCAAGCAATGCAGGAAGAGTTGAATGAATTTGAAAGTAGCAAAGTCTGGACCCTAGTGCCAAGACCCAAGAATAGATCTGTTGTTGGTACAAAGTGGGTATTCAGAAACAAAACTGACAGTGATGGCATAATTACAAGGAATAAGGCAAGGCTGGTTGCAAAAGGATATTCTCAACAGGAGGGAATTGATTATGATGAAACATTTGCACCAGTTGCTAGGTTAGAAGCCATAAGGATATTCTTGGCTTATGCTGCTCACAAAAAGTTTACTATCTTTCAAATGGATGTGAAAAGTGTTTTTCTCAATGGAGAATTCGAGGAGGAGGTATATGTTGAACAACCTCCAGGTTTTGTAGATACCAAACATCCAGACTATGTCTACAGGCTTGATAAAGCACTTTATGGACTTAAGCAAGCTCCTAGAGCATGGTATGAGACTTTAGCTCAGTTTCTTCTGGAAAGTGGATTCAACAGAGGGACAATAGACAAAACACTGTTCTATCTCAACCATGGAACACTTACTTCTGGTCCAGATTTATGTTGATGATATCATTTTTGGATCTACAAATGACAAACTTCGCAAAAAGTTTGCCGAACTAATGCAGTCAAGATATCAGATGAGTATGATGGGGGAACTTAGCTATTTTCTGGGCCTTCAAGTCAAGCAGAATGAGGAAGGCACTTTTATTTGTCAAACCAAGTACACCAGAAACTTGCTGAAGAAATTTGGAATGCAAGATTATTCAAGTGCATCCACTCCAATGGCCACTGCGATAAAACTGGATAAGGATACCGGTAAATCAGTAGATATTACTGACTACAGAGGTATGATTGGCTCTCTACTCTATCTAACTTCTAGTAGACCTGATATCATGTATGCTACCTGTCTTTGTGCAAGATTTCAAGCAGATCCAAGAGAACCTCACTTAACAGCTGTAAAAAGAATCTTTAAGTATCTTAAAGGAACAGCTGCTCTAGGATTATGGTATCCTAGAGAATCAGATTTTAAACTAATAGGTTACTCAGATGCAGATTTTGCAGGTTGCAAAATTGACAGGAAAAGCACAAGTGGAAGCTGCCAATTTCTTGGAGGCAGATTGGTTTCTTGGTACAGCAAGAAACAAAAGTCAATTTCCACATCAACTGCAAGAGCAGAGTATATTGCTGCAGGAAGCTGTTGTGCACAGATTCTTTGGATGAAGAATCAGTTACTGGATTATGGGTTAACATATTTTAAAATCCCTATTTACTGTGATAATCAAAGTGCTATTGCTATGACAGGTAATCCAGTTCAACACTCAATGACAAAGCACATCAGCATCAGGTACCACTTCATCAGGGAACATGTGGATGAAGGTACAGTGGAATTGCATTTTATTCCCACAGATCAACAACTAGCAGATATCTTCACAAAACCACAGTGTGAAGCTACTTTTACAAGATTGGTAAATGAACTTGGAATGGTTTCAGGTTCTTTCTCTAAATCTGCTTAGTCTTGTTCTGTGTTATCAGACCTTATGCTCAGTATTTACAGAATTAATCTCATTGTGTATTCTGTGCTTAATTGATAAATGTCTTTAAGTACTGACTGTTGTCTGATATATGTTTCTAAACTCTGATAAATGATATGTCTGTTCAAGTACCTATTCTATCCTATGAGGATAACTGTGCTAGATACTTACCTAGTAGTCTTCAATAAACAAATGATTCCATGTAAGAAGTAATTATTTCAGTGGAGACCCTATGACACTAGCAAATTCTGATAATTGAGCTTAGTTAAGTTTACTTTGTATATCTTATTACTAAGTCACAAATTAGAATAATGCTACTCATCTGTTAAGTTCTGATACTAGTAAAACTGCTGAATGTACTAAGTGCTGATAAACCTCACTTATCAAAAGAAAAAGCAAAAAGATCAAAGAATAATATCAGGTACTCCTTTAAGATCTAGAGTAAAAATATGGAAGGAATGACCCAAGTGCATTGCTGGTATTAAGTAGATATGCATTAGAAAAGCAAAATATTTTCTTGGTGACTTTTCACACTCTATGATTACTGGAGAAATACTCTGATAATAGCATAAATTCTGAAAAACAGTCGTGACTCACTTACACTGAGAAGCCACTGTAAAATAGAATTTGAAAAGATGCATAAAATTAGCACAAAACAGTTGAGGTGGACTCAAGCATGATCTCATTCATCAGTAAGTTTCAGGACAATGACAGATCTTTAGCAAAATTTTAGTTATGCCTTATTTCTAAGATGTACTGAAGTGAATAAGACTTTACTCTTTGTTTGTTATTTAGCTTAATGCACACACTAATCACTCCATCTGAATGATGAAAATTTCTGTGGTGGTCTATGTTATTTTAGATAAACAGTCATTATGTCATTTTTGCACAAATTCTGAGGACAAGTTTTAGTTACACGTTCTGATGATTAAGTTCTGAAGTCTATAACTCAGAACTTGTATAAGGATTTACTAAGATGGGCATTCCTTTTTCGAGTTAAGAAATTATGTTCTGATGACTGTTAAGTTCTGGTATAGGTCTAAGTTCTGATTTCTCAGTCTAATCCTTTACTTGGCTTATCTGTGAATAAAATTTGATAACAGTCTCAATTCGAACTAGAATATGTTGAAGTGGAAGATTAATAGTCACTATGATTAGGATTAATGGTATTCGTACTTGAACAGTCCACTGTTTCTTGTTTCTTGTGCGTTTTAAACCATGATTCCTCTTTCCAATGAATGTTATTCTTTTTCAAAATCTAGGGAGACGAGGTAGAATTAATTCTACCTGTCAGCATTCAATTTCTTTGCGTCTCCTGGCATTCTCTTGCCTATATAAGCAACCACTTCACATCAGCCTTCCCATCACACTTTTATCACAAACTCACTCTCATTTTTCATTTATCATCACAAATGGCTGAATTTGGCTTGTTCTACAATTATGGTGATGAGACTGTTCATGTCTTTTTGAATGGAATTCCAACTCCATACCCTATCACCAACATTCCTCACAATCTCTGGATTCAATTTCCAGAGGTTATCAAACGTGATCTGGTGGCCGTTCGAAGAGAACTTCATCTTCATCGTCTCCGCCAGCAAGAGCGAATCATCCGACTCGCCATTCTGTTTGTCGAGAGTAGGACGAAGAAGATGACTTAATCTCGCCTTCTTCCTGTTTTTCTTCATCATCAGCTTTGTCAGGCTTCTTAGCTAGGACTAAGGCTGTTGATGTTAGGTTTAGAAGCTTAGGGAAAATCTTGTATTAGTATTGATGTAATTTCTATTTCATAAATATATTGTCTTGATATATTAATGAAAGTTGTTTTTACTTCAAGATTTTATCTCTGAGTTATTTTATCTTGTGTTGATAAATCCTGATTGATATTCTGATGACCATATAAATTTTGTTTTTTATTAAGTTCTGATTCATTTTCAGCACTTACTTATCTAATTTATCTTGGTCATTTTCATGTGATGTATTTTCAGAATATTAATGATGCAGTGAAAAATAATTCAATCAGTGATAACGGTTTACATTTTGAATTAAAACTGTTTCTTTTGATAAATGGAACGGTTTTTCCTTGAAACTAGGCAAATGGGTAAGTAATGATTCCTGTTTTCTCGAGCCCAGTAACTGTCCGTTATTACTGCATGTCTGACAGGTATCCAACGGTAATATTTTTGTTCAGAGTATAAGTACAACAGAGAGAAGATTTCTTTAATCTTTTATTTTCTTCATATTTTATCTCTCTCCTTACTTTTACTCTCTTTCTCTTTATTTCTCACATTTTTTTTATACAGACATTATCTCAAACACCTAACAGGCATACTTGAATCTCATTTTTTTTCACATGGCACCAAAGGATTTAATCATTGATGGAGCTAAGTTTGTCCCCAACAACTATGTTGCAGTTCTTGATCACACTGAAGCTCCATCTGAATTGCACTTTGTGCAAGATCTTCTTGCACATAGTGAGGTTGGGTATGCATTAACACAGCCTGAATTCTTTTCAAGCCAACAAGTTCTGAGGTTTTGTAGGACTGGACTTTTTGATGATGGTGGTCAACGTGGAACTCCCAGTATTATCTTCCAAGTGGGTGATTCATCCTTTGTAGTCACTCCTAGTACAGTACGCAGGGCTTTACATCTTCCAGAAGATTGTACTTTCTCAATTCCAGAGGACTCAGCCCTTCGGGAGTTAATGGCTGAATTGGGATATGAAAAGAGTCTGACGAAACTTGGACAGTTGAAACGGGCTAATATCAGAAGAGAATGGAGTTTCTTCTTTGATTGCATCACCAAAGCTTTTGGGAACAAATGTTCAAATTTTAATGCTATCCCAATTCTGAGTCAGCACATAGGGTATGCTATTATTCATCAAACTCATTTTGATTTTGCAACTGGAATAATTGGTTTTATTGGGGATAGGATGACAGAGGATCGAGATGTTGTTTATTTTGCTAGATTCTGTCAACTTATTTACACTTACTGTACTGATGAACCTCATTTAGTCAGCATTCAAACCCCACCTTTTAAGGTTGCAAAACGATAATTTAATGACCTGGTAAATGTTGATACTAAGAAAACAGTGGTTAGACCATTACAGATTCCTAAGTCTGTAAAACAGATCCTGGTAAATGTTGATCCTGATACTTATAGCTCTGTTTACTCTGATGTCCAACCAACTCCAAACACCCAAAATCCATCAACCTCAGTACCTACCTCTCATTCTACTCAACCTACCCTCAGAACATATCTCAAATCCTATCTCTCAACTTCACAGACTGCTCGACCTTCATCTTCAGCACCTACTGTGAAATCTTCATCTTCCAAGCCAAAGAGGACAAAGAATGTTCCTCAAACATCTCAAAAGAGAAGGAGGATTGCATTGAGCGATGAATCTGATTCTGAGGAACCGGTTCCTGCTAGAGAACCTGTTGTAACTGAAGCTGAGAAAGAGATTTCTCAGAAGGATTCTGAAATTGGGGGTTCTAGGCTTCTTAAGAGGCTTAGACGAATGACAGTTCCTGAAACTCCCAAGGAATCCAAATCAACAAAGAAGTACAAGAAACAGAGGGCACAAAGGCCAGTTTCAGATGATGAAGAGGAAGCAGCTAAGGAAGGGGATCAGGAATCTCTGATCTCACAAGACAAGAAATTTGCTCCAGTCACTTCTTCTCCATCAACTCCATCTCAGGAAGCTGTATCTGACAAGGCTAACTCACCATCTGTGTCTCTTGTTGATCCAGGCACAAGTGCTGATATTGATGTTCAACACTTGGTTGTGTCTGAAGTATTTCTCTTAAAAGCTCCAACAGCAAATAATCCTTCCACAACACCTGTTACTGATGTTGTTCAAACTCCAGAGTTATCAACAACACCTTCTCTGCATCAAGATGCTGATGATCAGACTTTAGGTGAGCATCAGGATATGGCTGTTGATCAGAACTTAGTATCAGATCAGCAATTAGAGGATGCTGAAACCTCCATTGCTACTCACACTGTTGTCTTATTAGAAGATACTGATTCTTTAAGTTCTGATGCTGCAAATGCTGGAGATACTGGTGATGCTGCTCCAACTATAGATGCTGATGAAGCAGGTCCTTCAGGACATACTCCTCAACAGACTCTTCCTAAGTCTGAACTAATAAAGAAGTTTGTTACCGGGGCTGCACCAGTACCTTGGAGTGAAACTCATGCAGGTCAGGAGTGGACTAAGGAATGGAACTCAGTTTCATGTGTTCCAACTGCAATACATCTTGCTGAGCACTTGACTAAAGCTGATGAAATGTTAAATTCTGATGATTTAAAAACCCAGCTTAGAGTCACTGCATTGAGTATTAAACATCTACAAGGTCTTCATTCAACTACTCATGCAGAGCTACACAAGATTCAGGAGAACTTTATCAAACAAGAACAAGTTTGGAAAATTGATAAGAAAAAGTTCTTTCAACCTACCATTGACAGGATTGCTTATATTGAGAAAACTCAAGAGAAACAACAAGCTCAGATTGATGACATTCTGACAAATCAAGCTTCTCAGCAATCGCAACTTACTGAAATCCAATCCTCAGTGGAATTACTTATCTCTCTTTTACTACCTGCTGATGCCAAAAAGGGGGAGAAGGTAATTAAGTCCAAATGCAACACTAGAAAGCCACTGCAAGGAAAGGATGATGGAAATGATGATCAAGGATACTCTGGAATGAGTAGCGGTCATAGTCAAGGTAGAAGGTTTACATCAAGACAAGCTAGTCACAGGACAAGTTCTGATACTGGGAAAAGAATAAGTTCTGCTGCTGGTAAAAGGATAAGTTCTGATGAACTTCTAGATCTTGATGAGGAAATGTCAAGACAGTTATTTCTTCAAGAAAATCCAGGAATGGACTTGGAAAGTTTAAAGGAAAAAGAAGCTAGACTTAAATCAGAGAAAGTCACATCTAAATCTGAAGCTTCTGGTAAAAATTCACTTCCAAAACTCAAAGGCATT
Organism: Apium graveolens; assembly: GCF_009905375.1. Taxonomy (NCBI): domain Eukaryota; kingdom Viridiplantae; phylum Streptophyta; class Magnoliopsida; order Apiales; family Apiaceae; genus Apium; species Apium graveolens. Next base: position 182,632,075 of record NC_133651.1, read on the forward strand.
GTGATCAAAGAAAGGACACATACTGAAGCAACGTTGGCTAGATCACAACCACAGATAGATCCAAGATCCAAGGGTAAAGAAAAGGTTGGTGAACCTATCAAGGTTTATGTACCTCCTGAGGAAGAAGAAATTACTGATGAAAAGGATGATCTTGCTTTGACTTCAAGAAAAGTTCTTAAAACAACCTCTGACATGGCTCAAGTTGTTCAGAGTCAAGAAATTGTAAGTTCTGATATTCAGAAGAAGCAAGTAACCTCTGACAGAGCTCAAGTTAACTTGATATCAGAAAATAGATCAAAGACACTCCTACCAGGATTCACTAAAGCAAAACAGACTCAATCTTTGAAGACTACTGCAAGTGGTTTTGAAGCAAGAGTAGTTACTGGAAAGGAAGCTAAAGATAAAACTGGATTGGGAAGTGCTGATGAAAGAAGAGTACACAACACTACCAATGATCCAACTTCCTTGAGTGAACCAGGTATTGGAGCAACTCCTGAAAGATTGAATCAACTGGAATCTGTACAGATGGTTTACCATGCCTATTTGAAAGAATACATCATGTTGTATTTCATGACAGATGGTAGGGTTTATCATATAAGACAAAATGCCATTCCATTGAAGTATTTTGAAGAATTGGAGCATGTACTTTTCTTACTTCAAGTGGATGACAGAATAACAGAGACTGCTGCAAACTACTTAAAAGAACAGATTCAGAGACAGAAAAGGCTTTATTCTGTTAAGTCTGACAGCATATATGTTCCAAAGTACAGAGATCACAATGGTGATATTGTTGATATGAAGCCTAATACTGCACAGATCAGAACATATCTTGGTATTAAGGGACTTAAAGATGTTAAAAGGAGAATGATTGATGAACTAAGATATGCTGAGAAATGTTTATTGAAGAACTATCTCAAAACAACTCCTGACATCCGAGAGATCAGAAAATGATGAAGCCAAGTCGAAGATATACAACTGCTTAAATACTGATATTTATACAGACTGAAGTTGTTATCAGAAGTTGAAATTGGTAAAAGCTTTAAGGACTGTAAGTTGTAGTTATCTAGTCTAATTCTCATGCATTTGTACTTAATGTTTTTAACATCATCAAATATCTGTTAAACTTGTATATTATGTTAATTTACAAGTTGGGGGAGATTGTTAGATATATTTGATAATGTCATGGCTAATATGTTCTATGTTTAGCTTTCAGATCTTACTTGAACAGGATAAATCAGTACTTAACTGTTGATCAGTACTTATACTGGAAGTCAGGACTTAAGGATATCAGTACGTATGTTATCAGGAGATAATCATCAGAAGATAGATATCAGAACTTAAGTGCTAAAGGACAATCAGATAAGGACAGTAGCTGATTAAAGGAAAGAAGATCAAGATAAACATAAGAAGAGATATGCATGAAGAAGGAATTCCGTAAAGAATGGAATACTTGGAAGAAAAGATATCTGATTGATATATTTTAGGAAGCAGAATTATATTCCATATCAATTAGCGATTATCTTGTAACTGTGTAGTATATAAACACAGATATAGGGTTTACACTATAAGTGTTATCATTATTAGAGAAGATTATTCATTGTAACCCTAGCAGCTCTCGTGATATTTGTTCATCACTGAGAGGTAACAGTTCCATACTGTAACAGAGTTTATTGTTTCAATAAAGTTTGTTTTCTGTTACTTAAGTTCTTAAAGTTCGATTTGAGTGTACTATACACTGTATTCACCCCCTCTACAGTGTGTGTGTGACCTAACATCTTTTGACCAAGACTTTCATGAGTATTATGAGAAGGCTCATATATTGTTAATCATTATACATATTATTTTGGTGGGCTTGCTGCTCACCCTTGCTTTCTTCTTTCATCACACAACAACAGATAGAAAAGATGAACAGGACCAAGCTCCCAATTCGCGAGCGGATAGGATTGTGGACCCAATGGAACACCCTAATGAGGGACCGGATGATATTCATATTGAGGATGTAGCGGTTGAGGATGTTGTCCCAGAAGGGATTGTTGTTGAGAAGGATCTCGTGGAGGATCCTACCAAGACTGAAGAGATGATCGTTGAGGAATTGATAACCATGGTTAGGGAAACTACCAGAGGTAGGATTGGCCGGTCACTACCGGAGGTTCGTTCAAGTTTGTAAAGATAGTAGCCCCTTTAACGCGGCTTACTCGTAAGGCTGAGAAGTTTGAATGGACAGAGAAACGCGAGAATAGCTTTCAAGAACTGAAGCAAAGATTGGTGATGGCCCCTATGTTGGCATTGCCGAATGGAAAAAGGAGATTTTGTGATTGTATTGACGCTTCGCATAAGGAATTAGGGTGCTCTTATACAGCACAACAAGGTACTCGCGTACGCGTCAAGAAAATTATGGGAATATAAAGTTCGATATCCCCACCCATGAGCTTGGGCTCGTGGCAATAGTTTTGCCCTAAAGATTGGAGGCACTACTTGTATGGAGAGAAGTGCGAGATTTACACAAGCCATAAGTGCTCTAGTGCATTTTCACGCAGGAAGAGCTCAATATGCGCCAGAGGAGGTGATTAGAGCTACTCAAGGATTACGATTATGAGATTCTTTATCATCCAGGGAAAGCCAAAATGGTGGCTAATGCCCTTAGTGTAAAGGAGAGACTCAAGATGATAATGTCTTTGGGGGAGTTGATAAGAGATTTTGAGAAAATGAAAATAGAAGTGAAGGTAACCGGAGCCGGTACCGAAAAGCTGTTTGAGATTGCAATACAGCCCGAATTATTGGAAAAGAACATATTGTGCCAGAAAAAGTGATGAATGAAGGCAAAAAAGCCAACAAATAGATAAGAGATTAATATCGAGAAAGATGATAAGGGAATAATGAGGCATTCCTACAGAATTTGGGTTCCAAATGTTCAAGAACTTAAAGATGAAATCTTAGATGAAAGCTAGTTGAGGAATAAGATTTAGAGCAAACCCTGAACGTGATAGTCAGGGAGGTCGCCATCAAGATAGAAGGAGCCCATAACATAATGGAGTGGAAAATGAGGATTTTAACGTATAAGATAACCCCAAGTATGGGAGAAGATGAAACATTTCATACTAAGGAAACAGAAAGTCGAGTAAGGAAAGGAGACCCGAAACGGTACTTCTATACGGCAATTCATGGACCTGTCTAAACAGAACTTATACTTTATTCCCAACCACCACCTTGAGGAAATAATGTGGTGTGAAATTCTTTCAGGACCTTTAAGTCTCTAAGCTCTCAGAGTTCCAAGGAACAGGTTGACCCAGTCGAGGCAAGTGCCTGGCTAAAGGAAATAGAGGAATCATTTGAGATTCTGAATGATTGACGAATCACAAAAGACTGTTTTTGTCACTTACCCTCCTAAGAGAGTGACCACCCGCTGGTGAAAGGCCAAGGAAGGCACGAAGCAAGAAATTATAATAAACTGATTTAAGTTCAGTTAATTGTTTTCAGGAAAGTACTTCCCAAAGTTATGAAGATAGTGTAAAAGCTTTAGAGCCAGAACAAAGGCAGACGAGTATGATGAATTGTGAATCTAAGTTGTAAAAGTTGTCAAGATTCGTTCTAAGGACACGAATCCAGAATGACGGGATGTTTGAAATCAATGCTTATGTTGTGTTGGTTCATGAAATAATGATAAGAGAAAGGAAAATAAAAAGAAACTGAAGTGGAAAGGAATGTAAAGGCAATAGAGTTTGAGGTATGATAAGGGAGTTGGGTATGAGGATACCCTAAAGACTCATAGCAATAGAAATAGAAAAGTATGCATTCGTCAAGATGAGGGTGATTCACCATGAGTTAAAATCGATGGTTGAAGGCATAAGAGATACATATATTTTATCCCCTGTAAGTTGGGAGGATTCGAGGAAACCTTGAGATAATTCGAAGGATAAATAATGAGACGCGGATAGACTGAGGAGACAAGGAAGTAAGAAATTAGGAAAATTGGATGAAGGGAGTGACCTTCAAGAATGTGAAGTGTAAGACCGGTGGCTCGATACCTAGAAAGGGAGACGCCGGGTATGAAAGATATCTTAACATTGAGGTGACTGTTGAGATAAACAACAAAAGTAAATAAGGAATTATTAAGAAGAGGTTCACGTTGAACACGACCAATATCTTCCAGGACATCCTTGTTATCGTTACCAAATTAGGCAAGAAAAGCAGATAACCGTTGTTATCTTTTAGAGGCCATATTGATTGACCTCATTTTGAATACAGATGTTATTGTGAAATTAGGCATATACTATCGAGGTGAGAATGATTGAATAAGACACCCTTATCAGGGATATATGACTTGATTTATCCATGGAAGGATGCATGTACCTTTTTAAAGGTGGAATTAAGGATAGAACATCGGTAACTTAAAACGAATCCTAGGGGAATGCATAAAGGTTGGCATTTCACCCTTAATAGGGATAGTATGAGTTTTGACAGTATGAATTGGAAAGGATTAAGGTAATAACAACCTTTAAGGATCAGTGGAGAAATTTTTCAGAAGTATATAGACAATGATTCTGGTATTAATAAATGGTATCTTGATATGCCCTGTGCCTAGGGTGTACCAGATGAAGGATTTAAGGATAACCTTAGAGGTTTTACAAGGAGAAAGGTAATATTCAAAGTTCTCAAGAATAGAAATTTTGATGAAGGAAATATGGCGTAATTATAATAATGCCAGGTGGGCACGTGTTAAACCACGAGAAAGTATGGATCGAACCAGTAAAGGTCAAAATTGTTCAGGGCAATTATGGCCTAAGATAAAAGATGTTCCAAGTATGATTGAGAGTCAGTCGTGACAGTGATTAACCTCTAAAGACGGAGGCAATAACTTATGGAAAAATGGTGATATTTTTTTTTTACTCATCAGATTTTAAGGAAAACATCTTCACATAAGCTGTGATTGAAATGAGGTAGAAAAAATTATTTGGAGGTGGTTAAAATGACATTGACTGTAAGGAAATTTTACTATCAGGAAAGGCCAAAGAGGTGGCCGACACTTTAAATGTAAGAGGATAATTATAGGCGCTCGTACGAGAGGAATACAGTGATGATGGTTGAAGCCGGGAAGGTTGTATTACGGTTCGGAAGATTGACATTCCTTCTGATGACTGTGCAATACTCAACCGTAATAGTAGTTAGGTAAAGGTTTAATTTGTGTAATCGCCATGAGCGGGCTATCTATCTTAGAAGGTACTATCTTGAGATAAGCCAGGACCATGTTTCAAGAAGGACTAAACGAACCTTTGAGTTAAGTCTTCTATTGAAGGTATATGATTAAGAAGGGTATTAACCTGCTATCGTTGCTTTGATTGAAACTCTTCTGCAATTTTATCTACTTTCATGAAAGTACGTCAGAGTTTGGAGTGTTCTTCATGAATTATGATTGGTGGTTATGTTAACTCCTTAGAAGTATTCTATACGACATGTATGGACTCCGCATGGTTAGATATTAAGATTTCATGGAAAGTGAATGACGACAGTAGGTCAGTGGTGGACCATAGTAATGCAGCAATGATTCTGCGAGTAATGAGCTGATTACAACCGTGAGAGTTATATTGGAATGGATGTTGAGATTGAGTACCACTAATCGGGTCGTGGTAGTTTATAAGTTATCATTGATAGACTAATTAAGTAGAGTATCTACCTATTGAATATTTATTCCCTCTTGTGAAAAGAGAGTCGTATTACTATATGAGGAAGGTTGTGGTGCAAGCGTAGAATGCTAGTAACGATGATGTCTAGAATGAGATCCCAGATTCGATTTTCGATATCGAGGGAGTTTCAAAGGTGATTGTGTATAAGCTCGAGGAAGAGCAAGGGTCCATAGAATGATGGACGGAATAGCAAAAATATTTAAGCATGTGAAATGCGATGCGATAATACTTGATATATATACACATATGTTTTGTTCTCCTATGACAAACCTCTATAGTTCAGAGGTAGGTTCCAAGCCAGATATTTTGTGGCAGTATATTTTTTTTCATATATACAATTCTCTTCAATTCGTTCTTTTCTCTTCTTTTCATTTCATATAAACTGAGAAGAACAACCCTTACAGAAGGGGAGGTATTGTCGAATGACTATATATCTGTGTGATAGAAGCCGAGTAGGATACCAGCTATTGTTTAATTGCTTGTCAAGTACTAAAGGCTGGCCACCTTCTGTACTAACTATGCAATGTAACAAGTGTTCATGATCATAATGATCTCTCAATGAATTCTTTTACTTCTATATGATGGATCAAACTTTCAAAGATAGAAGCAGCTAGAAAGGAGTAGTATCAGTACGGTGGTATTCCGAATCTAACACATTCGTGATACTAAGGTTGACGTGGTTATTAAAAGGTTATAGAACGCTAACGAGCAAAAGTATAACCAGTATAATATTAGGAACGGAAGGTAGTAGCGCTTACGAACTGGAAAAGAATGGGTATTGAGAAGCAAAAGCTCTAATGATAAAAGCTATACTGAGAGTCTGTGCAATAGACTTGAAAGAAATTGGAATGATCACTTAACACGGATTGAGTTTTCTTACGACAATAGATCATATGTCAGTATTGAGATATCGCCTTATGAGATCCTTGAGGGAAGATAATGTCGATCTCCCTTATGTTAGGATGAAGTTGTAGAGCGCAAGATGCTCGGACCAGCAGTGGTCCAAAGGACCAAGGATATGATAGATCTAATCAGAGGACGGCTGGTAGTAGCCCAAGATGGACATGATAAGTATGTTGATTTGACACAAAAGGACAAAGAATAGGAAGTAGGGGACCTAGTGTTGTTAAAGGTATCCCCTTGCAAACCCTTGGAAAGGATTGTTGAGATTCGGAAAGAAAGGAAAGCTAAGTCCATAATTTGTCGGACCCTTGGATATATTAAGAAGTATTGGGAAGTTAGCATATGAGCTAGCCTTACCCCAGAACATGTAGCAAGTCATAATGTGTTCCATGTGTCAATGTTAAGGAAGTGTAATTTGGATGCCAGATAAATAGGGGCATATGAGCGCATAGACATGCAACCCGACGTAACCTATATAGAGCAACGAGGAAGGGTTATAGATCGAAAAGGGACAAGTGCTTAGGAGAAGGGTTATTAAACTAGGCAGAGTTTGGTGGTAGGACCACAATGTGGGAAAATTTACTCGAGAGTTAGAAAGTGCAATGCTAAGAGAGTATCCCTATTCATTTTCATCTGATTCCGGGACGGAATCCTTTTAAGGAGGGGAGACTGTAATAACCCCAATTTTTGGAAAATTTTTTAAACCCTTATGAATAATGTTTTTGCTGAATGAGAAAACTTTTCATGCCACACTAGGTAGGGGTTCTTTTATGGATATTCTGAAATTTTATTGGCACTCTATATGACATATAAGTGTATGTAAAGATCGTCAGAATCCAATTCCGAACACTTTGATTTTTCCCGGAAATCCACTAGATACGGAAAGAATTGAGTATAAGGTAACAAGATAAAAAGAATTTAAATTAAAGGATTATTAGAGAGGATCATAAAAGGAATATAATGTATTGAGAAAGGTTAAGGAAACCCAAGTAATAAGATCCCGGGTATGATCCCTCAAACGATAAACGAAAACGAAAGTTAAGCGAACCGTATAACAGATCAGCGGTCATTAGGCAAACAATTAGGAAGTTAATCAAGGAGGTTAGGGATGATGAGGTCATCCAACCAATAAGAAGAGGGCAAGTAAGGGATGATGACATCATAAGCATGACATAAGCATGACATAAGGGGAAGGAGATGTGGTTGATTTAAAACCACACAAAGTCAAGGTTAGAAAGGTAATTACCCAAAAACAAAACAAAAACAACCAAGCTAGCCAAAACAAATCAAAGCAAACACAAAATTATTTCATTCCTTCAACATTGCTCTCGGCTTTTTCTTCTTTTCAAAGGAAGAAAAATCAAAAATCAAGTTCCAAGCATTGTTAAATCACAAGGTAATTATCTAAGGTTCCTTGTACATAGATATGGATATCCTATAAGTTTAAGCTTCTAATTCCTTCACAATCTCTTCCAATAAATCAAGGAAGAAGATGGTGAATAGTAACCTTCAAGAAATAACTTTGCTTTTCTTGATTTTTTATGAAAGTTCAAGGTAGCTTAAGCATAGATCAAGGCTTCCATGGGCATTCCAAGGATCTTTCATTGATTAAAAGCTTCAAGGAAGGTATAACATCTCCAAACCCTAGCTTTACTTTTTATATTAGAATGATTTTGATAGTTATGGTAAAGAGTAGCTTGATGCTTGTTGGTTTAGAGTTTGGGTTGGAGTTGTAGTGAATTGAATGTTGAAACTTGTTGATTAGTAAATGACTTAAGTATAGTTTTAAATTCATGATTGAGAATAACATAAATTGGAGAACTTGAGGTTTTGGGGTCTGTTGTAGTGTGATATGGAGGGATGTTGGTTGTATGAATGAATTGGGATTGATTGGTGATTGATTTGGATTGGTTTAAATTTGGGAAATCGCGTAAACATAGCCGTCGTAATGTCCGATTTACTTTAGACTTCTTTTGTTCATAACATTATGACCCGAGAACTCCCTGTTAGGTTTTTACCATTGCCATGTTTAGATAGTTCATGTTACGAGCTTCGATTTGATATGTGGTTCGTTTGATTCCGATGTACGGTTTAGGAGAAACGGCCGTTTTAAGTAACGACATTTCGCGAACGAAACATTATCCCTCGCCTTACTTTAAAATCTCGGTTAAGGACCTTAAATGACTAATTGGGGTAATAAACAATTATGTAAAGTGGATTAGGCAGTTGGTAAGGTACTCGCGAAAGAATCGCCTTAAAACCCTTAATGGTTAATTTATTAAAAATGGTGGAGCCGAGGGTACTCGAGTGACTTAAGTAAATCGTTAAGCGCGAAAGCGAACATTAGGACTCTAAATGGTTAAAGTCTAGTTTCTTAAGCGACCGGGGTCTAATTCCGACTTATGTTGTTGTTCATAGGTTATCGGACCCACTCTAAGCTTAAGTCTATCCGGGAGCACTCAGGCAAGTTTTCTACCCGTATAAACTGTTGTTGTGATGTATATGTGTATATGCATGATCTTGTCATAAATGCATATTTGTTATTAGCAAATTCTTGCGATATATTGGAGCATGTGATATGGTATATATGCATGCCTGTTTCGTATTCTTGATTTATATATCTGTTGGTTCAAATGCTTATTAGTTGCATAATACCTATGCTAGAGATAAGCAGTATTTGAGTTTACCCTTAGTATAGGGGATCAAAAGGTGAACATATTTTTAAACCGGGAGTCGATGTTCCCGAGTATATTATATATATATATATATATATATATATTAAATATATATATATGTTGATATAGTTTTCAAAACTATTAATCGAATAAGGTTTATTCGATAACTTTTATTTTATTAAATGAATATTATATTGAATATTCATTTGAGGGCTTATGACTCAGTTATATTATTTAATGAATATTATTTGAATATTCATTTGAGGATGTATGACTCCGTTTATCTTATTTAATGAATATTAATTATAATATTAATTCGAGGTATTATGACTCCGCTTATTATTTAATAATATTCTTTATTTTATTAAAGAATAATGTTTCGATAATCAAACTTATTTTCGATTATTCAAATAAAGATCATACTTTCGTATAAGTATATCTTTGGTTATTTATTATTCATTTCAAGTATGAGTTTTAAAACTTCTACTTCGAATATTTTAATAAGGATTATCTTTATGAGAATATTATTTAAATAATAATATTCAGATATTTCTAATATATCGGGACTGATTTATTTTAATAAATCAGCAGTACTCCAAATATTCTTAAAAATGTTTTCGAGTCTTCAAAATGATTTTTAAAGTTAGAGTGGACCCCAAAACTCATTTTTATATTTAAGATCTTCCTTTCAAAGGGGATTTAAATATTCGCTCAAAACCTGGGGGATCCAGCTCTGTGGTGTATTTTACATTCGCAACGTGGTTGCTGTTTTGAGAAAACAAATGAATTGATTACTTACCCAACGTTCGGGAAGTAAGCCCATCTAATTGAGTCGGCATAAGCGACAGGTCGGGGTACGGTCTATCAAAGTGTAAGTGGCTGGGTGGCAGTCCATCAACGCGTAAGAGGCCGGGTGGCGGTCCAGCACAAGGTCCTAATGAGGCCAGGGTGATGACCGGTGGGGGATTCATCCATCTACTAGTAGAAAAGGTTACTTATTGGTATCTTTGCCTCATCAGCAAGATATCAGGTTTATGCCAAAATTTCTTTTCTTTCCAAATTCATTGGATATTGCAACTCTGTTCATACTTTACATGACAGAGGTCTTCAGGAAATGTATGAGAGATATATATAGGTGTATATATATCGAGACTTAATGAAGTATCTCGTAACTTCATTTCATTCAATAATATTTCAAAGATTGAATCTATTCAAGTATTATCTTGTAGTCTCATCTATGGGATAAACTTTTGAAACTAATTATAACTTGAACGATGGTAGTTCAAGTAGTATCTGGAAAAGATATAAGTATATTGGAATATCTTGTAACTTCATCTTTTAAACTTATATCTAGTAAATGATTATCTTATGCATGTCAAAGATTTTCAGAAAAATGTTGAGACAAGGTTAGATATATGAGATCACCTGGCAACGATAGTTTTATACAGTTATAAACTGGAACTCTGTATATATTATGCATGGAAGAGGACTTCCAAGATTTTGAAAAGTATATATGTATATATACTGAATATTTTTACGACTCCATCGCATTAAGATATCAAACTTGGTTCATTTCTTTTGACCAAGACTTTCATGAGTACTATGAGAAGGCTCATATATTGTTAATCATTATACATATTATTTTGGTGGGCTTGCTGCTCACCCTTGCTTTCTTCTTTCATCACACAACAACAGATAGAAAAGATGAACAGGACCAAGCTCCCAATTCGCGAGCGGATAGGAAACGTTCCGCAGTTTCCTATAGGCATTGATGTCGCTGTAGCTGAGGTAGGAACTACCAATAGGCTATGCTTCAACTTTTGATGTACCAGATTTATGTATATTTATGAATTTTAATAATGGCAAAGAAATGTATATTATTCAGAAACCCTTTTAAGGTGTATTGGCAGATAATTGTGGAATATAATGACTTGTGATTATTTTTGGATATTCATCTCTGAGACTATAACTTGTGGTGTGTGTGTTTATTGTGGGGTCACAGTACAGAGTAGTTGATTATTTATTAAGATTGGGTGTTATTATGGGAAATGGAACTCGTGACAACCCGGATCCCCGACCCCGGATTTGGGGGTGTTACACCCTTCTACAGTGTTGTGTGACCTAACAAGTAACCAATCAAAATAGCCTAAAATAGCCATTTAAAAATAAAATAAACTGTCAAAATTCTGTCAATTATCCGTCGTGTCATATTTACAAACTGTAAGTATATCCGATGGATAATGTTCAGTACTTTTAACGGCTAAGATTTAGACAATTCAACGGATGAGGATAAAGCAGTTATCCGTCGGGTATAAAGAGATCTAGAAAAGTAATTGATTTTTACTAAGCTATTCTATTACGACGGATGATCAAACTCGATGGATAGTGAGCATCCGTCGAGATGTAAATTTTGACTTAGCCAAGATTTCATCTAAAACAGAAAAATTAATTAAGTTTTTGGTTGTATCAAAAATAATTTAAGTATAATTAAGCATACCTAACTCACTTATCAACCTAGAAAAGGTGGATTCATCAAGTGGCTTGGTAAAGATATCTGCAAGCTACTTCTCACTTGGAATAAAATGAAGTTCCACAGTACCATTCATTACATGTTCCCTAATGAAGTGGTACTTGATGTCTATGTGCTTTGTTCTTGAATGTTGTACTGGATTTTCAGTGATGGCAATTGTACTTGTGTTATCACAGAAAATAGGAATTCTGTCCACTTGTAGAACATAGTCCAACAGTTGGTTTTTCATCCATAAAATTTGTGCACAACAACTACCAGCAACAATATATTCAGCTTCAGCTGTAGAAGTGGAAACTGAATTTTGCTTTTTACTAAACCAGGATACAAGCTTATTTCCTAGAAATTGACAGGTTCATGTTGTACTTTTTCTATCTATTTTACAACCTGCATAATCTACACCTGAATAACCAGTTAGATCAAAACCATAACCTCTAGGGTACCAAATGCCAAGTTTTGGTGTTCCCTTGAGATATCTGAAAATTCTCTTAATAGCTACTAAGTAAGATTCTCTAGGATCAGCCTGAAATCTAGCACAAAGACAAGTAGAAAACATTACATATGTCCTACTAGCTATTAAATACAAAAGTGAGCCAACCATGCCTCTATAGCTTGAAATATCCACAGACTTTTCAGTAGTGTTTAATTCAATCTTAGTTGCAGTGGTCATGGGAGTTCTTGCAGATGTGCAATTCATTAGATCAAACTTCTTTAAAAGATCATAAATATATTAGGTTTGACTAAGGAATATTCCATCACTAACTTTCTTAACTTGTAAGCCAAGAAAATAAGTTAGTTCTCCCATCATGCTCATTTCATACTTACTTTGCATCAATTTGGAAAACTTTTTGCAAAGTTTTTCATCTGTAGAGCCAAATATAATATCATCTACATAAATTTGAACAAGTATACTAGAGTCATTAACATTTCTAAAGAATAATTTTTTGTCAACAGTACCTCTTGTGAAGTGATTTTCTAAGAGAAACTTAGACAAAGTATCATACCAGGGTCTAGGTGCTTGCTTCAATCCATAAAGTGCTTTCAAAAGATAGTAGACATATTCAGGAAAATTTGGATCTTCAAAACCAGGAGGCTGACTGACATAGACTTCCTCCTCCAAGTCTCCATTCAGAAAGGCACTTTTGACATCCATTTGATAGAGTTTGAAATTGGCATGTGCTGCATAGGCTAAGAGAATTCTGATGGCTTCAAGTCTTGCAACAGGAGCAAAAATTTCATCAAAATCTATTACTTCTTGTTGACAGTAGCCCTTAGCAACCAATCTAGCTTTATTCCTGACAACTATGCCAATTTCATCCATCTTGTTTATGAATACCCATTTGGTGTCAATTGGATTCTTTTCTTCAGGTTTGGGTACCAGCTTCCATACCTAGTTCCTTTCAAATTGGTTTAGCTCTTCCTGCATAGCTAAAATCCAATCAGGATCCAACAGAGCTTCTTCTACCTTTTTTGGTTTTTCCATAAAAAGAAAGTTGTTATATAGACATTCTTCTTGAGTTGCTTTCCTTGTTTGAAATCTAGAGGATGCATCACCAATAATGAGCTCAAAAGGGTGAACTCTAGTCCATTTTCTCTGTTGTAGTAGATTAGCTCTAGATGAAGAGGCCTCATTGTTGTCTTGATGTGTGATGGAGTTTTGATCATAAGAAACTCCCTCTGAGTTTCTGGATCTTTGACTTAAAGATGGGGTTCTTTCAGTAAGTGACCTGTTTTGACTCTCAGCTTCTCTTATTGTTCTGACGGATGATGCACTTTGTATCTCGACGGATGAAGCTTATTGTCTACCGACAGATGAAGCATTATATAACTTGACGGATGTTGAGTTATGTGCTTCATTAGGTGTAGATTTTTCTGTATTGTCCTTAGCCACTGTTTCTTGATCACTTTCATCATCACTGTTATCACTAACCATCTCAACATTATCGAATTTGAGGCTTTCATGGAAATCTTCATCTTGCAGTCCTTCAATATTTTTATCATCAAACACAATATATACAGATTCCATAACAATGTTGGTTCTTATATTGTAGACTCTATATGCTTTTCCCACAACATATCCAATAAAAATTCTTTCATCTGCTTTGGCATCAAACTTTTTATGTTGATCAGTTTGATTCCTTAAGATATAGAATTTGCAGCCAAAGACATGTAAGAAATTTAGAGTTGGCTTCTTATTCTTTAACAATTGGTAGGGTGTCATGCACTTTACTTGATTGATCACAGAAATATTCTGAGTGTAGCATGCAGTATTCACAGCTTCAGCCCAAAAGTATGTTGGTAACTTTGATTCTTCTAGCATTGTTCTTGCAGCTTCAATAATAGATCAGTTTTTCCTTTCCACCACTCCATTTTGTTGTGGAGTTCTAGCTGCTGAGAAGTCATGCATAATCCCATTCTCTTCACAAAATGATCTCATCACAGAATTCTTGAACTCAGTTCCATTATCACTCCTGATTCTTCTTACTTTGAAGTTAGGATGATTGTTGACTTGCCTTATGTGATTGATGATGATTTCACTAGCTTCATCTTTGGACTTTAGAAAATATGTCCAAGAGAACTTTGAGAAATCATCTACAATTACTAGGCAATATCTTTTCCTTGAGATGGACAACACATTGACTGGTCCAAACAAATTCATGTGCAACAGTTGCAAAGGATCTTCAATTGTTGAATCAAGCTTCTTTAAGAATGATGCTTTAATCTGTTTTCCTTTCTGGCACGCATCGAACAATCCATCCTTAGTAAACTCCACTTGAAGGATACATCTGACCAACTCTTTCTTGACTAGCTCATTCATGGTCTTGAAGTTTAGATGGGACAGCTTCTTGTCCCATAGCCAACTTTCATTTTGACATGCTTTACTAAGAAGATAAGTTACTGAGTATGCATTTGATGAGTTGAAATCAGCTAGGTACACATTTCCTTTTCTCACTCCTATGAGAACCACTTTGTTGCTCTTTTTATTGGTCATAACACAGGTTTCTGAATTAAAACTGACTGAGTTGCCTTTATCACAAAGCTGGCTGATAATCAACAAATTATGCTTGAGTCCATCCACTAGGGCAACCTCTTCAATGAAGACATTATCCTTTGAAATCAAGCCATATCCCACAATATAACCCTTGTTGTCATCTCCAAAAGTGATACTTAGGCCAGCTCTTTCTTTGAACTCAGTGAGCAGGGTAGAATCTCCAGTCATGTGCTTTTAGCAACCACTGTCTAGATACCAAAGATTCTTTCTATTTTCCTGCACACATCAAAACCAAATCAAGTTGATTTTGGTACCTAGTTTCCTTGGGTCCTGCCTTGTTAGCCTTTTTCTTTGGTTTCTTAGGTTTGACCTCATTTGAATTAGGGATCTCAGATTCATCATTAGTATTCTGAGTTGGACCTTTGAAACCAGTCATTGAAACAGAATTATCATGCATATTTTGGTTTACATGAAAAGGCATGATATTTGTAAACATGTTATTCCAGTAAGGTAAGCTAAATGGCATTTAAGGCATACTAAATGCAGCATAATAATGATTAGGTACAAATGGTATATTAGCAAATTGTGCATTCATATTCTGAGCAGGCATTGCATTCATAGGCATTGCAGACATGGAAGTCATGTTGGAAAAAGAAGAAGGTGCAGGCATGGGAGTAGGCATAACAATTTTGTAATTAACAGACAAGTGGTTAACACTACCACACTTAACACAAATTTTTCTTGGTACATATTTATCAGGTGTGTAGTTGTTATTTTTGTTAATCCTACCTTCTCATTTCTATTGTTTTTTTTACCTTCTGTTTTAACCTCAATCTTTTCCAGTCTGTCATTCAATTGCTTGATAGACATATGACCAACATTAACTTTCTTTTCTTTTCTAACTTGACTTGATTCTCCTGGAATAAAGTTTTTAGAAATTGATCCATATTTCTCATTCAATTTAACTAACTTAGCTTTGCTAACTGATTTACTCACAACCGACAGATGTGGCTCCTTGTCTCTCGACGGATAATCCTTTTGATTATCCGATGGATGATTTTCATTATCCGTCGAGTCCACATCTGTAAAGAGTCCTTCAACCAGATTGGAATCAAGCTTCTCTTTGCTCTTTTTCCAGGCTTATGCCTTGAACTTTAGTGATTTGAGCATGAACATCTCTAGATGATTTTCATGGTTTAATTACTTCTTGTTCTCGTTCAAGTTGCTTTCTTAAAATCTCCTCTTTCTTTAAGGATTCTGTAAGTTTATCTTTAACAACTTTGCATTCTAATTTCAATTTTTTAAACTCAATAAATTGATATTCTAGCACATTATTCCTCTCACTTAAAAATAAATTGTTTTCTTTAATTTTCGCATTTTCCTTGGTGAGGGACTTAAGTGTAACACGCAAGTGATATAATTCAGTAGACATGTCATTTATTGCATCATTACACTCGGCTTTAGACAAATGAGCTAGATTAGTTGTGATTACCTGATTGCTTGATTAACTTGTTTCTGTTTCATCTGACTTGGCCATTAGGGCTACATTGACATAGTTGATATCTTCATCTTCATCCAGTCCATCTGGAGCCCAGTCATTCTCCTGTGTGATGAAAGCCCTTTCTTTTTGCTTGAGCAACTCAAAGTATTTCTGCTTATAATCAATAGGCTCAAACTTCTTTTTATTGGAATCAGACTTTCTACATTCACTAGCAAAATGACCTGTCAAGCCACATTTGAAACATTTAAATTTTTACTTATCAATCATGCTTATTTTTGGCTTGGCCGCTCCAAAATTCTTTTTGAATTTGAGCTTGGAAAATCTCCTGGATAAGAATGCTAGATGCTCATCAATATCATCCATGTCATCTTGGCTCAACTGTTCTTCATTTTTAGCTACCAACCCTTTACCCTTACTTTCACAGACCTTTGATGTAGATTCAACATCTTCCACCTTCACCTCTTTCTCCTTCTCTAGTTCAATAACTAGTGCAATGGATCCTTCCTTCTTTCTTCCTTTCTCCATTTTTTCATCTTGCTCTATTTCAAGCTCATAGGTTTTCAGGATGCCATACAGTCTCTCCACGGTGAACTTCTTGTAATCTTGTGAATTTCTCAATGAGACTCTCATTGGCTTCCACTCCTTTGGGAGAGATCTAAAGAACTTGAGGATAGAGTATTTTGACTGATAGACTCTTCCATGCAATTTTAGAGCATTCAATAGTTTCTGAAACATACTAAAATATCAGTGAGTGACTCACTTTCTTCATAGTGAAAATGCTCATATTGCTAAATCAAGAGTTGCATCTTGTTCTCCCTTACTTGCTCAGTACCATCACAAATAATTTGTACTGTGTCACAAACCTCTTTGGTTGTTTTACAGTTAATGATGTTATCAAACATATCACTATGAACACCATTAAATAGTATGTTCATGGCTTTCTTATCTTTCTTGACTTGTTCAATGTCTAGATCAGACCATTCATGCCTAGGTTTTGGAACTGATGGTTCATTCCCTGTAGCAGCTCTCATAGGGACATGAGGACCTCTTTCAAGGCAATCCACATAAGCTTCATCTTGAGTAAGAAGATGTAGATGCATCTTCACCTTCCGGTGGTGATAGTTGTCTTTATCCAGAAATGGAATTTTAACTCCAACATCCTTTTTTGTTCATCTTGTATTGTTACTCTCTAAACAATACAACAAGAATTACAAAAGGGGGGTTGAATGTAATTCTGGCTAATTTTTGAGATTTTAAAATTGTTCTAACTTAATATATATATATAACAGTGTTTGATTTGCAATAGTGCGGAATGAAAGAGTAATAAAAATTAAAACAATAAGTAATAAAATACAAAGCTTTAAAACTTTCTGGTGGATATATATATATATATATATCAGATTGAGAACTCTGTGATGCTTTGAATAGCACACAGCTGCTTTACAAGTTGAACAAACAAAACTACAGAGTAATTGTTACAGAATACAACTTGATATATTTCTCTAAAAATAAACTTGCTTAGTTATTTGTTCTACTTGCTACACTTGGTTTATATATCACCAAGTTTACATGACAGTAAGACAAGATAATAAAATAAAACTATATCTAGTCTAACTCCATGCTACTTCATTACTTTATTCCAGCATCTTTGAACATCTTCTTAGTTGCATGAAAATGGTAATACTTCTTTGTTCTCAAAATCCTGCTTAACAGGCTGCCACATTCCTTTTGCAAACACCCGACACATGTGACTGTGTTGTCACTATCAATAGCTATCGTGAATAAGATCATTCATCGGGATTATTTTGAACATCCGTCGGGAATATGTTGATCATCCGTCGGGAGCCTTGTAGATCATCCGTCGGGAGTCTATCTGTCACTTGACTCTATTTCACTTATACAGAATTTACAAGACATCTCATATTTACAATTAGCCAACCTATTCTGCATATCAATCTAGTAGTCAACATGACTTAGAGAATCCTACAGAATCTACTAGACTAAAACATGTTGTTTGCATGAATGTGATACAGTACTTATTTGTTACATAAACTACACTCTCGATGGATGTCAAATTATCATTCGTCGGGACTATAAAGTTCATCCGTCGGGACTATATTAGAACATCCGTCGAGAGCTACAAAATTCACTAAGTTAAATCTACTAAGGTGTTTTGTTTAAATTATCATCAAGTTCACAACATATTTCTAACAAAACGCATATTCATAATGTGTTTACCCCATAAACGTATCCTTTAAATGCGTTTTCAGAATTTTTTAATTTTTTTTAATTTTTATAAAATTTATTTTATATTTTGAAATTAATATGAACGTAAATAAAAAATGTGTTTTGTATAAATGAAAATAAAAAAATATATTTTCAAGTAATAAAAAGGACATTTTTTTATATTAATAGATTTTGGGTCATTTTTTCTAGAACTGTGATAAAAAGTCCAATACCCGTGTATTTTCGTATCCAATAACATAACATTCAAGTGGATAAAGGGATGTTAAAATGAATGGAGTGATGGGGAAGGGCATATTTTTCTATTTTATCTAGAGGCGCATAGCAAGTCAAGAAGATGATTACTGTCATCGCATGCATATTCGAACGTGATATGTACCAAATTTAATAACAAACACTCAAAATATCTAACAAATACTAAGCCAACATCTCTACGCATGACGGCATGAACCAACTCTCTCAACACCTCATTAACAAAATTTCCTTTTCAACCCTACTTTTATGTAATGGGACATCTTCTTACTTCGTGTTGCCATTACTTTATCGTTTATTCCGACTTTGATGATAATAGATAAAATGTATGTTTGTATTTATATTATCGTCACAAAAAGCTTTATTCTTCTGTCCTACAACATACATACGTGATCGATACTAGTTCAAGTGTACTATTAAGTACTAAAGTTGATTATATGTTTATTTATTTATTATTATTATTATTATTTAGAATTTCATTTAATTGATCCAATTATTTAATAGACTTTGTTTGTTTGACCGAGGAAAATATGACTTTATGTTGTTTGTTTAGTTTAAAGAAAATATTTTGGAATATAAAATTTTCAGCGTTCGTTTGCTAAAAAAATTTGTTTTTGACATTTATATTCTTTTTCACTAAGCAACAATATATTATTGTTTGCCAAAAAAGAAAAATTCCAATAAGGTCATAAAGTATTTCAAAAGCTTATTTGCAGGAAAACAAACCGACTGGAATGATACTTGTGTGAACATGAATTTTGTAGTGATGAACGTCCGGTCCACACGTGTTTATGGTCTTTCAAAACTCCTGTATGACCAGAGACCATCTCTTCTTTTAGCCTAACTTATTTTTATTTAAAATAATCCTAAAACTCGTGGGATGTACGTTATTTTAAATAATTGTCATTTAATTATTTGTATTTTAATATTTTATTAATTATATTTGATTAAAAAGTAAGTATATTTGAATAAGTATAGCCGGATATATCTTGATATATCATTATATTCTAATAACTATTTATAATAATTAGATTTTAAAATAAGTAAGTTCATACACCAACATGGTAATTATATACTGAAAATATATATTCGATCCAATTAAATAGGTCATGTATTTCAATTATGATATTTTTAATTTACAATTACTTGCATTGTTGATAAGATTTAAATATTTTTCTAATTTATATAAATACTATTATATCTAATTATAAATTTGATTTAAAAATTTCAATGATTATAATTTATGCGATAAATCTACAGCTGATTATAAGTGGAGATTGAAGTTATTTTTTATTAGTGATTTAGACTCCGTTTGGTAGTGTTGTTGAAAACTGCTGTGCAGTAAAAAAAGTGCTGGTGAAAAAAGTGATGTCAGAAAAATTAGATTATTGTTTGGTAATTTTTTTTATTTATGCATATTTTGAGATATAATATATAAAAATAATATTTTTGAGAAGTTTTGATGATGAAACTGATAATTACTTCTTGCAAAAGCTGAAAAAAGGCTTTTTTCAAAAGTATGGGGTATATGATTTTGCTAAGAGCACAACTTTTAGACCAAAAATGCTTTTTCAGACAACAGCTTTTAGAATTTACCAAACACCTTTTTGATAGTTTTTCAATAAAAAGCTGGTGTAGATGTCTATAACAGCAATACCAAACGAGCCTTAGTTTGATATAAGCATGTTAGTGCTAATGTTGATATGGTATATATTCTAAAAAACTTTCACTTTTGGGTTGGAGTTAGTTTCAAAACGTAAATGAAAGTCGAGACATATGCAATCTATCAACTAATGCAGATCTGGAAGTATAAGTTCATGTCTAATTATTTTCTCTGGTAGTTTATAAGAACGTGTGTGAAACCTAGATTATTTTTAATGTTAGGTCCCAATGTGTTTGTAGAAGGGGGGTTGAATACAAACAATACCGAATAATCGAATTTATTACGGATTAAAAAATTGAAACAAAATTCAAGTTAAATAAAAATATTATTAAACTTGACAGGTGTTACAACAATGGTATCGATTACAAGGGATTAATCTCAAATTAATTATCACAAATCTAGAATAAATTCGACATGAACTTTTTCTATTTTTGCAATAAAAAGATTCAAATGCTAAACGCAATTTGAGATTAAGTTCTAGGGATTATGATCCACTAGATAGTTACACAAGAACAAGAGAATGATTTCTAGTGGTTTGGATTTAACTTTACTAACTAGAAATTGTTGATCTTGAATTTGCAGTTGAAGGATGAAATGTTTTCTGTTCTGCTTTTCTTTTGTTCTTGGTTGGTTAAAGTCTGTTCTGTGTCTGGATGATTGTCTGTTGCTTCTGTCTTTAAGTTTTAATCAACAAAACTGAAATGAACTGGCATGACAATCGGCATGACAATCACTTGTACTAGAAAGACAATCGGTATGACTATCTGTTGTACTAACATGACAATCTGATTGAACTAGCAAAACAATCCTCCTTCTAGTAGAACTTTCGGTATGACAATCGAATGAACTAGTATGACTTTCGGCAAGACTATTGAATGAACTGGTATGACTTTCGGTATGACAATTGATTGTCATACCAGTTCAAATAATTGTTTTGCTGAATTAAAACTGATTTTAATTCAATTATAATTCAGAAAATTCTTAATATTAATTCAGAATTAATTAATCAATTAATTCAATTAATCAATAAATTAATCTTTGTAGATTTAATTTATTTTCTTAATTAAATTATATGACTTAATTAATTAATAGAGAATTAATACTACTCTTGAACTGCAACCATTCTTTTGAAAATCTTCTGATAATCACTGTCAATTATGAATCAATTCCACCACTTCAATGTTGACATTCGATGTACTGTCTGGTTCATGAGTGACTAACTTTCATGACGTTTCTTCATGTCTTGACTTTGATAACTTGATTTTCTTCAGATTAAATCCCTGTAATTCTCTGATACCCTGACAAGATCTCTGTCACATGATTAAATCCACAATCTTGATTTATATCACTGAGACTTCATCAATTTCTTGAACTTCTTCCAGTGAAGTAATTCCTCAAGTCTGTAGATGAACCTTGTTTCTGAATCCTTTGACAGATGTTACTTTATGAGATCTCTTTGATGGTAGATCCACTATTTACTTGTTACATTCTTATTTGAGTTGAGTTAAATCCTCGAATAAACAAATAGGCTATGACATATGCCTTTCATTTAATATATTTTTTAAATTATTTATAATTGAAATTTTAAAATATAAAACTTGTCAACTAATATTTAATAATATTATTTGATAATAATTAAACATACACATACATGTATATGTAAGCTATATCCTTGAAATAAGACGTATCTTATAAAAATAATATTATTGACTGTGACATATGTTTTATTGATATTTTTAGTTGTGTATACCGATGATAATAATGTTTTAATTAAAAGATAAATTTTAATATTGATCATAGTAGAAATTACCCTTAATTTAATTTTTGTCTTCTTTTGACACATTAGTTAGTTATAGTCTAAGACTCATTATACCGACTAAATTTAAGTTATTATTTTCATCTTTAATTTAATTTATTTAAGCTCGAATATATGATATAATTATTTTACCCCGTTAAAAGAATATATTATTTTATTTCAATTGGTATAAATATTTTTTTATTTTGATATTTTTTCTTGGAATAATAGTATTAAATTTTTTAGCATTGTTGAATAGTATATAATGTTTTATTTTATTCTGACATTGTTCCATAAAATGACGAATTTTAATAATGCAGATGTAAATAGTATGAAAATTTTAGAAATGGAAGAAATATATAGTTACATAAGCCCATTATTTCAACCAAATCCAAGTATATATATTTAGTTTGTTTGGAATTTTATTTTAGTGTATGTTTATTAAAATTTTGTTTAGCCAGGATGAGTAGTATATTATCTTGGTCCAATTTGAATATTACTTTATTTTAATCCGATGCAAGAAATCAAATTAATCATGTTTAGCTTTTTATTTGTTATTTTAGCCCGGATGAATCGTAAAAAAAAATTAGGACTGAATTTTAGTGTATATTATTTTCTTTTATCCTACACCATTGTACCTGCCAACGAATTATCTTTTAATTTGAATAATATTTTAGTCGGTTCAATAGTATTATTTTTTTTTGGACTCGGGTGAATATTATGTATTATTTCATTTTATCCCAAATTCATTATACATATTTATTTCTAATTATATTTATGTTATTATTTTGTTTCTAATTACAATATATGATAAGATTTTTATTTTTTCTTAAAATAATTAAACTTGAAACATATGTCTATATTTTATGTTATTTGTAATTAAGTAACTATTATGATAGATGTCGCATATTTTTTGATGGATTCTAAATAGAATGGATGTTTATTTTAGCTAAAAAAACTTCAATTTGCGATAAGAGTTTGTTAGGAGGAAGGGTTCAAGGGTGCTAATTAGATTCGACTGCGTATAAGCGTAACGATATGGACTATTTTTCCGGAAGGTTTCTTGTTAAGGATCATGGGTCTCGCGTTGGTTTTTTAATTAATATTAATTAGTTAAATAAGAATAATTAATTAGTTTAAAACACGTGCGATACATGGCTTATTTTAATATTATATAATCTTTTTAATTTAATTTAAGTTGTATTTGTTTAATATTATATTATTAATTTGAATTAGATTCGTAGTCCGTTTTAGTTGGAAAAGGTAATCTTTCCGCCTATTCAATTATATACAATTTTTTTAATCATCGACACACATTTTAAGGTAAATATATATAATATTTTCATCATTCATGTTATTCTCAAACAATCTAACAAAGAATTACAGAAAGGGGGGTTGAATGTAATTCTGGCTACATTTTCAATTTTAAGAACAGTTCTACTTTGACTATATAACTGTGTTTGATTTGGCTAGGGCGCGCACTCAATCCATCTATCATGTCTGATTGATAAAGTCTTTGGGTTCCAGAGTTCCGACCTATAAAAGTGCGGAATGAAAGTATTGATGAAATCAAACACAAAGTAATCAAATACAAGTATTTAAAAACTTTCTGGTATATTGAACTTTTCCACCAAAGATATATATTAAGTAGAGAACTCTGTGTTATAATGTTGTACACAGCTGCTTACAAGTTGAACTACAAGAACAGAGAAATTCTTTACAGATTTTGCTTTTTCTATTTCTCTGGTAATTGCGTACTTACTTGGATAATGTTCTACTTGCTACCCATGGTTTATATATCACCAAGTTACATGATAAAGAGATAAACAAATAAGACAAAATATTTCTAGTCTAATCTCATGCTTCTTCATTTCTCAATCCAGCATCTTTGAATATCTTCAGTTTAGCAATGCTTCTTTATTCTCTAAAACTTGTAATTAGGCTGCCACATTCCATTTGCATACAATCAATGCATGTGCTTTCAAGTCACTATCAACTGCTCTTTTTGAATTTGTTCATCCGTTGAAACTCAGATTGATCATCCGTTGAGACTCTGGTTGATCATCCATCGAGACTTAAGTTGATCATCCATTGAAGCTTAGTGAAACATCCGTTGAGACTGTCTTCATGGAAGTTAACTCTATTTCATTTATACAAAATTATAAGGCATCTGATATTTACAATTTACCAACATATCTTGTATATCAATCTAGTATTCAACATGACTTAAGCATTCTACAACATCTAGTTTACTAAGGCATTATGATATGCAGAAATGTGCTACTAAACTTAGTATTACATAAGCTACTCTTTCAATGGATGTTGAAGTGATCATCCGTTGAAAGCTACAAATATACTAAATAAAATCTACTAAGTGTTTTGTTCAAGTTATCATCAACTACACAACATATTCCTAACAATCTCCCCCAATTTATGTCTACTGGAATTGTAGGCATAAATTAAGAGAAACTTGGTGCTAACAAAACACTCTTTGAATACTGATTGACTTATAGTAGATAAAATTTATAAGTGCTGTAATTTATTGACAAACATATATAGAAAGGATTGTAGAGAATCTCACAGAACATTTTCAAGGTGCTCCTCTAAACTAAGCTTCACATTATTTTCTTCAATTTGGAATTGGAGTTGCCTGTAGAACTCATATTCATCTTTATTTTTCTGATCCAGCTTTTCTTGCATCTCTTTGAGAGTTTCATTGCTTCCAATCTTTAGCTGATCTTTCAGTCTGAAGAATCTCCTGATGCATTTTTCATCTTTGAACTCCATTATCCAGTATGGCCTCAAATGCACCCTATCTCTAGTAAAAGAAATTGTTAATACTCTTGAAAGTGCATTTGGTCCTCTCTAGCTATTCCTTATCCCCTCAATCTTGTTAAGTACCATTTTCTTGGCAACTATGTTAAATCCAAAGTTCTTCTTGATTGAAGAGAAGATAGTCACCAAAGTAGAGTAGCCTTCATTTAGAATTCTGTGAAGGGGCCAAGTCATCTCTCTTCCACCCTTGTATCCGAAGACTAATCTTTCTGGAAGATTTCTGTAAGCATCAATGGCTCTAACTTCATCTATCTCTTCCAGATAAAGATTTATGTCTGAGAATTCTTTAATATCACAAATGAAGAGTTGATCTCCCTTATTGACAGTTGGTTTGGGTGTGGCTAGTGATTTAGATTGAAGTTTGACATGATTGGCTTTCTTGATAGCTCTTTTCTTTGTCTTTATTGGCTTGACTTGGATTGGAATATTTAGATCAGGAAGAGGCAGGTTGTCCCAATCTATAGGTTCATCCTCGGGAATCACAGGTTCACTGTAACACCCCCAAATCCGGGGTCGGGGATCCGGGTTGTCACGAGTTCCATTTCCCTTAATAATACTTAATCTTAATAATCAACCAACTACTGCGTACTGTGACCCCACAATATACACACACACCACAAGTTATAGTCTCATAGATGAATACCCAAAAATAACACAAGTCATTTTATTCCACAAATATAAACCATTTCACCTTAAAAAGGGTTTCTGAATAAATTTACATATTCTTTGCCATTATTACAATTCATAAATATACATAAGTCTGGTACATCAAAAGTTGAAAGCCTAGCCTATTGGTAGACCCTACCTCAGCTACAACGGCATCAACGCCTACAGGAAACTACGGAACGTTTCCTATCCGCTCGCGAATTGGGAGCTTGATCATGTTCATCTTGTCAATCTGTTGTTGTGTGAAAGCAAGGGTGAGCAACAAGCCCACCGAAATAATATGTATAATAATTAACAATATATGAGCATTCTCATAGTACTCATGAAAGTCTTGGTCAAAAGAAATGAACCAAGTTGATATCTTAACGCGACCAAGTCGCAAAATATTCAGTATATATATACATATATACTTCTCACAATCTTTGAAATCCTCTGACATGTATAATATACACAGAGTTCCAGTTTATAACTGTATAAAAATATCGTTGCAAGGTGATCTCATATATCTAATCTTGTCTCAACATTTTTCTGAAAATCTTTGTCATGCATAAGATAATCATTTACTAGATATAAGTTGAAAAGATGAAGTTACAAAATACTCCAATATACTTATATCTTTTCCGAATACTACTTGAACTACCACCGTTCAAGTTATAATTAGTTTCAAAAGTTCATCACCCAGATGAGACTACATGATAAGACTTGAATAGATTCAATCTTTGAAATATTATTGAATAAAATGAAGTTACGAGATACTTCATTAAGTCCCGATATATATCCATATATATCTCTCATACATTTCCTAAAAACCTCTGTCATGTAAAGTATGAACAGAGTTGTAATATCCAATGAATTTGGAAAGAAAAGAATTTTGGCATAAACCCGATATCTTGCTGATCAGGCAAAGATACCAATAAGTAACATTTTCTACTGTAGATGGTTGAATTCCTCGCCGGTCATCACCCTGTCCGCATTAGGACCTCGCGCTAGACCGTTACCCGGCCACTCACGCGTGGATGGACTGTCATCCAGCCTCTTACATCTTCATAGACCGTACCCCGGCATGTCGCTTATGCCGACTCAATTAGATGGACTTACTTCCCGAACGTTGGGCAAGTAATCAAATTATTTTCTCAAAACAGCAACCTCGTTGCGAATATAAAATACACCACAGAGCCGGATCCCCATGATTTTTGAGTGAATATTCATTTCTCCTTCGAAAGGAAGACCTTAAATCTGAAAACGAGTTTTGGGATCCGCACTAACTTTTAAAATCATTTTGAAGACTCAAAAATATTTTTAAGAATGTTTGGAGTAAAGCTGATTTAATGAAATAAATCAGTCCCGATATATTAGAAAATATCTGTATTTTATTATTTAAATAATATTCCCATAAGGATAATCCTTATAAAAATAATTGAAGTAAAAGTTTTAAAACTTATACTTGAAATGAATAATAAATAACCAAAGATATACTTATACGAAAGTACGATCTTTATTTGGAATAATCGAAAATAAGTTTGATTATCGAAACATTATTCTTTAATAAAATAAAGAATATTATTTAATAATTAAGCGGAGTCATAAGTCCTCAAATGAATATTTAAAATAATATTCATTAAATAAAATAAACGGAGTCTTAAGTCCTCGAATGAATATTCAAAATAAAATTTATTAAATAAAGTAAGCGGAGTCATAAGTCCTCGAATGAATATTTAGAATAATATTCGGTAAATAAAATAAAGTTATCGAATAAACCTTATTCGATTAATAGTTTTGAAAACTATATCAATATATATATATATATATATTATACTCGTGAACATCGACTCCCGGTTTAGAAAAATGTTCACATTTGGGTCCCCTATACTAAGGGTATACGCAACTACTGCTTATCTCTAGCATAGGTATTATGCAACTTATAAGCAATTGAATCAACAATTAGATATCAAGATTACGAAACAAGCATGCATATAAATATCATATCACATGCTCCAATACATCGCAAGATTTGCTAATAACAATCATGCACTTATCACAAGATAATGCATATACATATATACATCACAACAACTGTATAACGGGTAGAAAACTTGTATGAGCGACTGGGGGTGGTAAAAGTCCTGGGATAAGTCTGGTAACCTATAAACCACATATAGGTTGGAATTAAACCAAAGTCACTTAAGAATCTATACTTTAACCAATTAGACCCTAACGTTCACTTTCGCGCTAACGATTCACTTAAGTCGCTCGAGTACCCTCGGCTCCACCATTTTTAATAAATTAACCATTAAGAGTTTTAAGGATATTCTTTCGCAAATACCTTACCAACTGCCTAATCCACTTTACATAAATGTTTCATACTCCAATTAGTCATTTAAGGTCTTTAACCAATGTTTCAAAGTAAGGCGAGGGGTAATGGTTCGGTCGCGAAGCGCCGTTACTTAAAACGGTCGTTCCTCCTAAACAGTACATCGGATTCAAACGAACCACATATCAAAACGAAGCTCGTAACATGAACTATCTAATCATGGCAATGGTCAAAACCTAAGAGTGAGTTCTCGGGTCCTGATGTTAAGAACAAAAACAGTCTAAAGTAAATCGGGAATTACGACGGCTATGTTTACGCGATTACCAAATTTTATCCTACTCCAAATCAATCCACAATCAACCACAATTCAACCATACAACCAAACTCCATCCATACATTACTAAAACAGCCCCAACACCTCAAGTTCTCCAATTTATATTATTCTCAAATATGAACTAAAACTATTCTTAAGTTCATTAACTAATAACCAAGATTTACAACTCCAAAAACATCACAAAACCAACTAATCTCTACATATTCAATCACCATGCTTCTCATGAACTATCCTACTCATAATAAGCTCTTAATATTCAATAACAATTCTAGGTTAAGAGATTATACCTTCCTTGGTGAGTAAGAGTAACTAAGGATCTTGGAATCACCCTTGAAAGTCCTTACCAAAGCTTAATCTAACCAAAAACACAAGATCAAACAATTTAAATTTCTTGAAAACACTATTCACTCTCTTCTTAAATGATTTATTGAAAGAGATTGTGAAGGAATTTGGAGCTTAAATTCCTAGGATAGCCATAACTAATCATAAGGAACCTTGGATAATTACCTTGCAATTTAACAATGGTTGGATCTTGGATTTTGAAATTTTCCTCTTTGAAAAACAAGAAAAGCCGAGAGCTTCTCTTGAATAATGAGAGTCAACTTTGTTTTTGTGTTTTTTGATTTGTTTGGCTTGGTTGATCCACTTTTGTTTTGATTTATTACCTTTTAACCATGGTGAATTTTGTGTGGTTTATAATCAACCAACCTTCCTTCCTTTTTTGGTCATGCTTAGTTTATCATTCTTATGTCATCTTCCCATGCTTGTCCTCTTCTTATTGGTTTGATGACATCATCCTCACTAACCTCTTTGATTAGCTCCTAATTACTTGGCTAATGACCGCTGATTTGTTATACGGTTCGCTTAACTTTCATTTTCGTTTATCGTTTGAGGGATCATACCCGGGATCTTATTACTTGGGTTCCCTTAACCTTTCTCAATACATTATATTCCTTTTATGATCCTTTCTTATAATCCTTGAATTTAAATCATTTTTATCCTGTTCCCTTATACTCAATTATTTCGGTATCTGGTGGATTTTCGGGAAAAATCAAAGTGTTCGAATTTGGATTCTGACGATCTTTACATACACTTATATCCCATATAAAGTACTAATAAGATCTCAGAATAACAATAGAAGAACCCCTACATAGTGTGGTATGGAAAGTTTTCTTATTCAGCATAATCAGCAAAACACTATTCATAAGGGTTACTAAAAGTTCAAAAATTTTGGGGTTATTACCGTCTCCCCTCCTTTCAGAATCAGGAAAAAATGAATAGGGATACTTTCTTAGCATTGCACTTTCTAACTCTCAAGTCAATCTTCCCACATTGTGGTTCTACCATCAAACTCTGACTAGTTTGATAGCCCTTCTCCTAAGCACTTGTTCATTTTCAATCTATAACCCTTCCTGGTTGCTCCATATAGGTTACGTCGGGTTGCATGTCTATGCGCTCATATGCCCCTATTTGTCTGGCATCCGAATTATACTTCCTTAATATTGATACGTGGAACACGTTATGAACTTGCTACATGTTCGGGGGTAGGGCTAGCTCATATGCTAACTTCCCAATACGTCTTAATACCTCAAAGGGTCCAATAATTCGTGGGCTTAGCTTTCCTTTCTTTCCGAACCTCATCCATCCTTTCCAAGGGATACCTTTAACATTACTAGGTCCCCTATTTCCTATTCCTTGTCCTTTCATGTCAAATCTACATACTTTTTATGTCCACCTTGGGCTACTACCAGCCGTCCTCTGATTAGATCTATTATATCCTTGGTCCTTTGGACCACTACTGGTCTGAGCATCTTGCGCTCTGTAACATCATCCTATCATAAGGGAGATCGACATAGTCTTCCCTCAAGGATCTCATAAGGCGATATCTCAATACTGACATATGATCTATTGTCGTAAGAAAACTCAATCCGTGTTAAGTGACCATTCCAAATTTCTTTCAAGTTTATTATACAGACCCTCATCATAACTTCTAGCATTATAGCTTTTGCTTCTCAATACCCATTCTTTTCCAGTTCGTAATCGTTACTATCTTCCGTACCAAATTTTATACTGATCACACTTTTGCTCGTTAGCGTTCTATAACCTTTTAATAATCGCGTCAACCTTAGTATCACGAACGCGTTAGAATCGGAATACCACCATACTTGGTACCACTTCATCTCTAGCTGCCTCCATCTTCGAAAGCTTGGTCCTTCATATAGAATTAAAAGAATTTATTGAGAGATCACTATGATCATGAACACTTGTTACATTGCATAGTTAGTACAGAAGGTGGCCAGCCTTTAGTACTTGACAAGCAATTAAACAATAGATGGTATCCTACTCGGCTTCTATCACACAGATAGATAGTCATTCGGCAATACCGCCCCTTCTGGAAGGGTTGTTCTTCTCAGCTTATACAAAATGAAAAGGAGAGAAAAGAACGAATTGAAGAGAATTGTATATGAAAAAAAATACTGCCACAAATATCTGGCTTGGAATCTACCTCTGAACTATAGAGGTTTATCATAGGAAAACAAAACATATGTATCTATATCAATATCCAATATTATGGCATCACATTTCACATGTTTAAATATTTTTGCTATTCCGTCAATCATTCTATGGACCCATGCTCTTCCTCGAGCTTATACACAATCACCTTTGAACTCCCTCGACATCGAAAATTGAATCTGGGGTCTCATTCTAGACATCATTGTTACTAGAATCCTATGCTTGCACCCAACCTTCCTTGTATAGTAATACGACTCTCTATTGATAAAAAGGAATAAGTATTCAATAGGTAGATAATCTACTTAATCAGTCTATTCAACGATAAATTATACATCACCACAACCCGATTAGGGGTACCTAATCTCAACATCCATTACACTACAACTATCACGGTTGTAATCGACTCATTATTCAAAGAATCGTTGCTGCATTACTATGGTCCACCACTGACCTACAGTCGTCATTCGTTTTCCTTGGAATCTTAATAGCTAACCCTATGGAGTCCATACCTGTCGTATCAAATTCTTCTAAGGAGTTAACATAATCACCATTCATAATTCATGAAGAACACTCCAGATGCTGACGTACTTTTATGACATGAAGCAGATAAAATTGCAGAAGAGTTTCAATCAAAGCAACGATAGCGGGTTAATATCATTCTTAATCATATGCCTTCAACAGAAGACTTAACTCAAAGGTTCGTTTAGTCCTTTTTGAAACATGGTCCTGGATTATTCTCAAGATAGGACCTTCTAAGATAGATAGCCCGCTCACGGCGATTACATGAATTAAATATTTACCAAACTACTATTATGGTTGGGTATTGCACAGTCATCAGAAGGAATGTCAATCTTCCAAACCATAATACAACCTTCATGGCTTCAACCATCATCACTGTATTCCACTGGCATGAGCGCCTATAATTATCCTCTTACCTTTAAAGTGTCGGCCACCTCATTGGACTTTCCTGATAGTAATAGTTCCTTATAATCAATGTCTTTTGAACGATCTTCAACTAAATTTTCTACCTCATTTCCAACCACTGCTTGTGTGAAAATTCTCTTCCTTAAGCTCTGGTGAGAAAAAAAAATCACCATTTTTCCATAAGTTATTGCCTTAGTCTTTAGATGTGAGCATTGTCACGACTAACTCTCGATCATACTTAGGACGTCTCTTATCTTGGGTCCTTCTTGTTTTCACCAATTTTGACCCTCATTGGATCGATCTATACTTTCTTATGGTTCAACACGTGCCCCACCTGGCATTATTATAATTATGTCATATTTCCTTCATCAAAATTTATATTCTTGAGAACTTTGAATATTACCTTTCTCCTTGTAAAACCTCTAAGGTTATCCTTAAATCCTTCATCAGGTACACCCTAGGCACAGGGCATATCAAGATACCATTTACTAATACCAGAATCATTGTCTATATACTTCTGAAAACTTTCTCCACTGATCTTTAAAGATTGTTGTTGCCTTAATCCTTCATTCCATACTATCAAAACTCATACGGTCCCTATTAAGGGTGAAATGCCAACCTTTATACATTCCCCTAGGGTTCATCTCAAGTTATCGAAGTTATATCCTTAATTCCACCTTTAAAAAGGTACTTGCATCCTTCCATGGATAAATCAAGTCATATATCCTTGATAGATTATCTTATTCAATCATTCCCACCCAGATAGTCTATACCAATTTCACAATAGCATCCTTATTCAAACTGAGGTCAACACATATGGCCTTCAAAAGATAACAATGGTTACCCGCTTTTCTTTCCTAGTTTGGTAATGACAACAGGGATGTCCTGAAAGATATTGGTCGTGTTCAACGTGAACTTCTTCTTAATAAATCCTTATTTACTTTTGTTGTTTATCTCAACAGTCATCTCAATGTTGGGATATCTTTCATACCTGGTGTCTCCCTTTCTGGGTATCATGCCCCCGGTCTTCACTTCACATTCTTGAAGGTCACTTTCTTCATCCAATTTTCCTAATTTCTTACTTTCTTGTCTCCTCGGTCTATTCGCATCTCATTGTTTATCCTTCAAACTATCTCAAGGTTTCCTTGAATTCTCCCAACTTAAAGGGGTACAATATATATATCTCTTATGCCTTCAACTATCAACTTTAAATCATGGTGAATCACCCTTATCCTGATGATTACATACTTTTCTATTTCTATTGCTACGAGTCTTTAGGGTTTCCTCATACCCAACTCCCTTATCATTCCTCAAACTTTATTGTCTTTATTTTCCTTTCCACTTCAGTTTCTTTTATTTTCGTTTCTATTACAACTATTTCATGAACCAACACCACATAAACATTGATTTCAAACATCCCGTCATTCTGGATTCGTGTCCTTCAGACGAACCTTGACGACTTTCACAACCTAGATTCATGATTCATCATACTTGTCCGTCTTTGATCTGGCTCTAAAGCTTTTACACTATCTATATAACCTTGGGAAGTACTTTCCCGAAAACAATTGACTAAACTTTAATCGTTTTATTATAACCTCTGGCTCCGTGCCTTTCTTGGTTTTTCACCAGCGGGTGGTCTCTCTCTTAGGAGGGTAAGTGACAAAAATAGTCTTTTGTGATTCATCAATCATTTAGAATCTCAAATGATTCCTCTATTTCCTTTTGCCAGGCTCTTGCCTCGACTGGGTCAGCTATTTCCTTGGAACTCTGAGAGCTTAGCGACTTAAAGGTCCTGAAAGAATTTCACACCACATTGTTTCCTCAAGGTGGTGGTTAGGGGTAAAAGTATAAGTTTTGTTTTAGGCAGGTCCATGGATTGCCCAATAGGAGTACCATCCTGGTTCTTCCTATCTTGCTCGACTTTTGTTTTCTCAGTCTAAATATTTCTTCCTACTCCCCATAATTGGGGTCATCTTTTAATTTAAAATCCTCATTTTCCACTTCATTATATGCTGGTTTCCTTATATCTTAATTACGACCTCCCTGATTATCACATTCAAGGTTTGCCCCTAATCTTATTCCTCGTGGGGGCATAATGCTTGGAAAATTTTTGAGAATCTCTGGATATTTGTCTTACTTACTTTACTTAAATCTTTCCCTTGTTCAGTCCTTGCATGATTACAAATTATGAATTCTCAAGTTCTATAAACTTCATGACACTTTCTTAAGTGTTCACAGTGCAATTAACAATATGAACTTATCACAAACAAACTGATCTGAACTGAAATTAACGAATATATACTTAACCATTTGTTCGAGGGTACAACAATTAAACACATTAAAGAGAATTACATCATTTGAGCTGATCGCTTCTATCCCAAAAGTACTACCATAGATAATCTTCTAGTCATTAAAACTAATCATTCATAACTTAGGCTAATCCTCAAAAAGCGGTGTTGCATGAAATCCTTGTCAGATTGCTCAGACTCTGCACACTAATATGGATCAAGAAATGCGGGCACGCACGACATCCCTAACCTGCTCCATTAAAGCGGTGATGAGGTCTAAGATAGTTGCAAGTATAGCTGGATCAATCTGACCCTCAAGATGACCTCTAGCTATAACACGGGTGGTAGCCTCAATCCTTTCCATGCTATAAGCTAGTCCTGCCGGAAGTACCCCGCCCTCAATCCTCGGTGCAGTAAGTCGATCCACCATATCACTCCTAACATTACGGGCCTCAGACAGGCCACCCAAAGTCATATAATAATTGGCGATAAGAGAAGCCTGAGTGGTAGCATCTAGCAGTCCATGGGGTGCAGGTGGTGCAGACCCAGAAGATCCAAATGGATAACCAAGCACGGTATCGGGTGACAATGGTGCAGGAGACAAATGTGGCATTTCCTCAGTAGGTGCTGGGCTCTGTATAGGGGAGGGAACAGGAATTGGTGGAACCTCATGGATGTCTACAGGAACCTCTTGGAGAGGGTCTGATACTGGTATAAATGGTGCCGTGGGAGGCCCCACTCCTTCTGCCCTCATTATCCTTTGTGCCCTTGGTAACTCTTCATCCTCTAGTGCCACCCTCGTGGCCATTCTAGCTCTGGTAGTCGCCCTGACTACGGTCATCAATTCCTCAGCAGTCCTCTCTTTATTCCCGTCAGGACCCTCCACGAGATCCTCCTCAGTAACAATCCCTTCTGGGATAACATCCTCAACTGCAACATTCCCACCATGAATCTCATCCGGTCCCTCGCTAGGGTACTCTATCGGATTCACAATTTGATCTCCAACATGTAATAAAACATCCTCATGCTGATGGTCCTGAACCTCAGGGTTCGGTGCCCCACTGCCCTATATGATAACGAACTATGTTACTACCACGATATTTATAAGGGTTCCCATAAGGGTTTTAACTGTCAGTACTACATTAGGTAGCCCGACTATGAACTTGGCAAGAGTTCTTATTATCTTAGTGAACTTATTATCATAACGCCACATCATCTCTGAGGTTTATAACGCTTGGCTCTGATACCATTTCTGTAACACCCCCAAATCCGGGGTCGGGGATCCGGGTTGTCACGAGTTCCATTTCCCTTAATAATACTTAATCTTAATAATCAACCAACTACTGTGTACTGTGACCCCACAATATACACACACACCACAAGTTATAGTCTCAGAGATGAATACCCAAAAATAACACAAGTCATTTTATTCCACAAATATAAACCATTTCACCTTAAAAAGGGTTTCTAAATAAATTTACATTTTCTTTGCCATTATTACAATTCATAAATATACATAAGTCTGGTACATCAAAAGTTGAAAGCCTAGCCTATTGGTAGACCCTACCTCAGCTACAACGGCATCAACGCCTACAGGAAACTACGGAACGTTTCTTATCCGCTCGCGAATTAGGAGCTTGATCATGTTCATCTTGTCTATCTGTTGTTGTGTGATGAAAGAAGAAAGCAAGGGTGAGCAACAAGCCCACCGAAATAATATGTATAATAATTAACAATATATGAGCATTCTCATAGTACTCATGAAAGTCTTCGTCAAAAGAAATGAACCAAGTTGATACCTTAACGCGACCAAGTCGCAAAATATTCAGTATATATATACATATATACTTCTCACAATCTTTGAAATCCTTTGACATGTATAATATACACAGATTTCCAGTTTATAACTGTATAAAAATATCGTTGCAAGGTGATCTCATATATCTAATCTTGTCTCAACGTTTTTTTGAAAATCTTTGTCATGCATAAGATAATCATTTACTAGATATAAGTTAAAAAGATGAAGTTACAAGATACTCCAATATACTTATATCTTTTCCGAATACTACTTGAACTACCACCGTTCAAGTTATAAATAGTTTCAAAAGTTCATCACCCCGATGAGACTACAAGATAAGACTTGAATAGATTCAATCTTTGAAATATTATTGAATGAAATGAAGTTACGAGATACTTCATTAAGTCCCGATATATATCCATATATATCTCTCATACATTTCCTGAAAACCTCTATCATGTAAAGTATGAACAGAGTTGTAATATCCAATGAATTTGGAAAGAAAAGAATTTTGGCATAAACCCGATATCTTGCTAATCAGGCAAAGATACCAATAAGTAACATTTTCTACTGTAGATGGATGAATTCCTCACCGGTCATCACCCTGGCCGTATTAGGACCTCACGCTAGACCGTTACCCGGCCACTCACGCGTGGATGGACTGTCACCCAGCCTCTTACACCTTCATAGACCGTACCCCGGCCTGTCGCTTATGCCGACTCAATTAGATGGACTTACTTCCCAAATGTTGGGCAAGTAATCAAATTGTTTTCTCAAAACAGCAACCTCGTTGCGAATATAAAATACACCACAGAGCCGGATCCCCAAGATTTTTGAGTGAATATTCAAGTCTCCTTCGAAAGGAAGACCTTAAATCTGAAAACGAGTTTTGGGATCCGCTCTAACTTTTAAAATCATTTTGAAGACTCGAAAACATTTTTAAGAATGTTTGGAGTAAAGCTGATTTAATGAAATAAATCAGTCCCGATATATTAGAAAATATCTGGATATTATTATTTAAATAATATTCCCATAAGGGTAATCCTTATAAAAATAATTGAAGTAAAAGTTTTAAAACTTATACTTGAAATGAATAATAAATAACCAAAGACATACTTATACGAAAGTACGATCTTTATTTGGAATAATCGAAAATAAGTTTGATTATCGAAACATTATTCTTTAATAAAATAAAGAATATTATTTAATAATTAAGCGGAGTCATAAGTCCTCAAATGAATATTTAAAATAATATTCATTAAATAAAATAAACGGAGTCTTAAGTCCTCGAATGAATATTCAAAATAAAATTCATTAAATAAAGTAAGCGGAGTCATAAGTCCTCGAATAAATATTCAGAATAATATTCAGTAAATAAAATAAAGTTATCGAATAAACCTTATTCGATTAATAGTTTTGAAAACTATATCAATATATATATATATATATTATACTCGGGAACATCGACGGCCGGTTTAGAAAAATGTTCACCTTTAGGTCCCCTATACTAAGGGTATACGCAACTACTGCTTATCTCTAGCATAGGTATTATGCAACTTATAAGCAATTGAATCAACAATTAGATATCAAGATTACGAAACAAGCATGCATATAAATATCATATCACATGCTCCAATATATCGCAAGATTTGCTAATAACAATCATATCACAAGATAATGCATATACATATATACATCACAACAACAGTATAACGGGTAGAAAACTTGCCTGAGCGACTGGGGGTGGTAAAAGTCCTGGGATGAGTCTGGTAACCTATAAACCACATATAGGTTGGAATTAAACCAAAGTCGCTTAAGAATCTATACTTTAACCAATTAGACCCTAACGTTCGCTTTCGCGCTAACGATTCACTTAAGTCGCTCGAGTACCCTCGGCTCCACCATTTTTAATAAATTAACCATTAAGAGTTTTAAGGCGATTCTTTCGCAAATACCTTACCAACTGCCTAATCCACTTTACATAAATGTTTCATACTCCAATTAGTCATTTAAGGTCTTTAACCAATGTTTCAAAGTAAGGCGAGGGGTAACGGTTCGGTCGCGAAGCGCCGTTACTTAAAACGGTCGTTCCTCCTAAACCGTACATCGGATTCAAACGAATCACATATCAAAACGAAGCTCGTAACATGAACTATCTAATCATGGAAATGGTAAAAATCTAACAGTGAGTTCTCGGGTCCTGATGTTAAGAACAAAAACAGTCTAAAGTAAATCGGGCATTACGACGGCTATGTTTACGCGATTACCAAATTTTATCCTACTCCAAATCAATCCACAATCAACCACAATTCAACCATACAACCAAACTCCATCCATACATTACTAAAACAGCCCCAACACCTCAAGTTCTCCAATTTATATTATTCTCAAACATGAACTAAAACTATTCTTAAGTTCATTAACTAATAACCAAGATTTACAACTCCAAAAAATCACAAAACCAACTAATCTCTACATATTCAATCACCATGCTTCTCATGAACTATCCTACTCATAATAAGCTCTTAATATTCAATAACAATGCTAGGTTAAGAGATTATACCTTCCTTGGTTATTAAGAGTAACTAAGGATCTTGGAATCACCCTTGAAAATCCTTACCAAAGCTTAATCTAACCAAAAACACAAGATCAAAAAATTTAAATTTCTTGAAAATGAAAGGAATATGTCATAAGTCCAATAATGTATGAGGATTTAGGAATAACTTTTATGTAATATGTTTTGATTTCATTGATATTAATAAAAGACTTGTTTTGTTTTTATTACGGGCTTTATCTATTTAAGTGTTTAAATAAGATATACCATAGTTTAGAGTAAAGCTTTTTATGGATTATGATGAGATCATAATAGTGAGACCTAAAAAGATGATAGCTCTAAAATTAAATAGTTCATGGTCATAGGATTACTAACTGGTAATTAATAATCCGCAAAGATCGGTACACACTATGCTTGCTTCATTGTGAAGGATATCTGTTCTCATAGACATTTGTGTGGTGACACTATAGCTAGTATGTAGGTGCTTATTATAGAATAATTCACTGAACATGACTCGCCCAACTGAAGAACTGATGGAGTTCACTAATGTGTCAGCAGTTGTTCACATAGTGATAATTTTACAAGTATCCTTAGACTTGAGGTCATCATAGTCATCTTGTGTACACTGAACTATGCTTTGGTTTAGTTCTTAGTCTCCAGGGACAATTATTAGGGCTCTT
The DNA here is from genome assembly GCF_009905375.1 of Apium graveolens. NCBI lineage: Eukaryota > Viridiplantae > Streptophyta > Magnoliopsida > Apiales > Apiaceae > Apium > Apium graveolens. Next base: position 182,671,212 of record NC_133651.1, read on the forward strand.
TTGGGTATAGGAATTTGTACACGAAGATAGTGTATGATCAATAAAGGATCTACCCCTTCCAGTGAAGGAAGCGAATGTTCAAGGCTGATCCACTTATGCTAGTTCAGGAATCTCTGGCCAGAGTAAATGAAATTAGAAAGGAGTTTCTAATTTGCATAGAACTAGGCATAGTAAATGGTAAGCAAGTGATTGAATTAGATAGGCTTGACACGAGATCCATGCCTTGTATTTAATCGGGACATTGTAGGGTAGAAGGAGTTTATTGTACGGTAATTATTCACTGAATAGGTTCTTGGTATTCTAAGCAGTGAATTCATATTATCCGGATAGTCGCGATATGCTGAGAAGTATCCCTCACGATGTAGAATAAATGTGATTAATTAATTAATCATATTTAATAAATTAGAGAATTTATATAAATAATGATAAAATAGTTTTATTATTACTTATTTCTACTACCGGCTTAATATTCAACCTACAGGGTCACACCATAAAAAGAGAATGATTTAATGGTGGAGGAATTAATTAATAATGGCTAATAATTATTTATTTATGAAATAAATAATTAATTGGCAAATTTAATAATTGATTAAATGAGATTTAATTGATTATAAATTAATTAAGAAAAGTTCTTAATATTATTAATTAAAGGATTTAATTTTTGGAAATTAAATTAAAAGAGAGAATTATTTCTAAAGTGTTTAGAAAAAGGATTAATGATTAAAAGGTGTTTTAATTATTAATGAGAATAATAAATGGGATAATAATAATAATAATTATGGGAAAATTTCAGCTGAAAATTTTGCCTATAAATACACTATTATAGACCCTAATTTTATTCTAACCCACATCAAACCCGAAAACCCAAAAAGTTTGGAAAACCCAATTCTCTCCACCTCCTTCCTCCTTCTTAACATCGTTTTCTTGGTGGATACCGGTGGAGTGCTTCACACTTGAGGAGCAACTGCTATGGATTTCTGATCGTTGTCTCCGAATTATTTTAAAAGGTTAGATTCGATCCCTCGAATTTTTATTCACGATTTATATGCTTTTATTTGGATTTTATATGTGTAAAAGTGTTTTACCATGCCCCCGCTGCGATTAAAATCCAACAATGGTATCAGAGCATAGGTTGTATGCATATAGATCTATGGTAAAAATTTCAGAATTTTATATGCTTGTATGAATTAATTATGATTTTTACAAGTTATATCATGGATTGATTTTGTCTGATGAGATATCGTTTCTCAGAATTATTTTGAATGTTGATCTGGGTTCTACAAGTGTTGTAGATCGTCTGGGTATTTTTTTTTCATAATTTTATGATGTATAGATTTTTTATTATGAATTTTTGAAGTTCTTGTAATTAAAATCCGTAATTAAATAAGTAAATATATGTATAAATAGTATATATATATATATATATATATATTTGTATCATCTGCATCTGTACTTTGTCTGCTATTGTTTTTGCTGCTGCACGGAATTAAAGAGAAGCACAGACAGAGAAAGTCAGGCATGCACGGAAATCGAGGAAAGCTGTCGGCTGCTGAAAAACAAAAAAAAAATATAGGGGTGTAATGCATTCCAGGAATGCGTTACACACCTGTGGCGCATTCACGGAATGCGTTACACCCTTTAATGGCTTAAAAGGGGTGTAACGCATCACCGGAATGCGTTACAGGGCTTGTAACGCGTTCCTGTAATGTGTTACAGCCCGTCTGTTGATTTTAAAATTGATTTTCTGGGAGTTTCGTAACTCCGTTTTGGGCGTGCAATATACCGTTGGATTCGTTTTTCCGAGATGGATCTAATGGAGTGATCAATTTTAGTTTATATAAAAGTTTTGAACTGTTTATATTCCATGAAGTGTTTTAAAGCTGTTTTTGATCGTTTGAATTGATTTTAAATGCTTCTTGTGATACATAGAGATGTATATTGCTTAGATTAATGTGCTAGATGATATAACATGCCTACCTTGATGTTTATTCATGTTTATATATGTGATATATGCTTAGTTTATCATGCGATGATAGATTTAGGTGGACTTAAATGAACATAAGGCGTTTGTTAGACAACCTAGTATAGTGAAATTGTTTCATAACCTTAATAACAATATTATGAATACAATCATGAGATTCTTGTGTTTATGAAACACGTAATTGAATATGAATTTTTGATATGAGAGAAAGGATGATTCTGTCAACAACAGATTTCTATCTGTAAGAAAGGGTTATTAAGTGACGTCTCTTGACAATGCTCCACCCGATCTGGGAATCATCTGATTATTGATTATTGATTTGAAATATTTAATTTAAAAGGAAGAATTTCTTTATAATATGATTATGATTGTAACGTAATATAATCCCTCTAAAATTAAATAATATCAAGTAGTGATTGGCCAATGACACAACGGGCTTGTGTCGGTCATAGCCTTCCAACATGATAGAAAAGTAGTTCTTATTTTTGAATCATTGTCGGTTCGTGCTACAGCCGAGGGCTTTGATTTCGAAATAAGAAATACTTGTCTATTACATAGAGATGTGTACATTGAATAAGAATCTAAAGGTCGGTACGTGCTACAGCCGTGGGCCTTTGGGGACTGATTCAACTGTACGGAATATTGGGTTAGACTTGACTTAGAATATTGAGTTTGTCGTGCTACAGCCGAGACTCAATTATTCAAGAGGCTAAAGTTTGATTAGGGAATAACATGAGATGTAATTGACAAGAGTTGTCTGCCTATTGAACATTACATGGCAGTTCATGCTACAGCCGGGGTCGTGTAATGGAATGTAGGATCCCTATTCCTACTAGCATTATGAATGCTTAATTTTTCACGTAGGGGGTTGAATAAATTAGGAAAACTAGTGGGAGCCACTTATGAATAAAGACCCGATTCATATAGTGTTTTAAAATGAAATCGAATATTTGCTAAGTGTTGTTATGTGTTTATCATTTACAGATTTACAATATATATTATGTCTTCTACACTATCACTCAGGAGCATACTAGATGCTCACAAATTGACTGGTCCTAATTATGCTGACTGGCTTCGAAACTTGAGAATTGTTCTCAGGATTGAGAAGCTGGAATACGTGATTGACTCACCTAAGCCTACTGAACCTGCTACTGATGCACATAATGATGAACATGTTGTGTATCGTAAGTGGATAGATGATGCAAATATTGCTCAATGCATCATGCTAGCTTCCATGAACATTGAGCTACAGAAGCAACATGAGCATATGGATGCTCACACTATCCTAATGCATCTACAAGAGTTGTATGATGTGGCGGGGAGGACAGCTCGATATGAGATATTGAAGGAGTTATTCGGTTGTAGGATGTCTGAGGGATCATCTGTGAATGACCATGTACTTAAGATGATCAATTTGATTGAACGTCTTGGACAACTTGGTTTTGCCATGGATGGGGAGCTGAGCCAAGACTTGGTCTTGCAATCGCTTCCGAGTTCGTTCTCGCAGTTTGTTATGAACTTTCACATGAATAAGTTGGATGTCAGCCTGCCTGAACTCCACAACATGTTGAAGACTGCAATTTTCCCCCTAAGAAGAGTTCTGTTCTTCTAATTGGTGAAGGTTTCAATCCTAAGAAAAGGAAGAGGAACCCTTCCAAGAAGAAGAAAGTAGGTGAGAAAACGCCGGTTCCACCAAAACCTGAAGACCCCAAGAGTAAAGTCGTTTGCTTTCACTGTAACAAGGTGGGGCACTGGAAGAGGAACTGCAAGGTTTACCTTGCAGAATTGAAGAAGAAGAAGGGTAGTGAGACTATCCCTTCTGATTCAGGTATGTTCATGATAGAAGTGAATATGTCATTAAATCAAATTTCTACTTGGGTATTCGATACCGCCTGTGGTTCTCATATCTGCAACTGTTGCAGGGACCAAGGAGAAGTAGGACTCTTGAGGAAGAGGAGGTGATTCTACTGATGGGAAATGGAGCAAGAGTTGCTGCTGTAGATGTAGAATCATTTCATTTACATATGCCTACGGGCAAGACTATTGTTTGAAATAATTGTTATTTTGTTCCCTCGATTGTGAGGAATATTATTCTCATGTTAGACTTGGCTGGATTTTCATTTATTATTGAGAATAATGAATGTTCTATTCTTAGAGATAATATTCTTTATGGACGTGGTACTTTAAATAATGGTCTGTATAAATGTGACATAATTTACTTCAGATTGAACAAACTAATAAAAGAAAAGGGATGATGAAAATCTCACTTCATAGTGGCACTGCAGTCTCCATTTAGTGGACATGGAGAGAGGGTTGCAGATTTGCTAGGAATGGTACACACAGATGTATGTGGACCAATGTCTACGCAAGCCATGGGTGGATTTTTATACTTCATTACTTTCATAGATGATAGATCTGGATTCGGATATGTGTTTGAAGAAACACAAGTCTGAGGCCTTTGAAAAGTTCAAAGAATATAAGTATGAAGTGGAGAAACAACCAAACATAGTATTATAACTCTTCGATCAGATCGAGGTGGTGAATACTTTAATGGAGTGTTTCTAGATTATCTCAAAGTAAATGGTATAGTCTCCCAGTGGACTCCTCCAGATTAGTATCTGAAAGGAGAAATCGAACTTTGTTAGACATAGTTCGGTCCATGATGAGCTATGCAAATCTTCCAGTATTCCTATAGGGTTATGCATTGGAAACCTCAGCATATTTACTGAATAAGGTGCCTTTCAAATCTGTTCCTCAAACTCCGTATGAGATATGGAAAGAAAGGAAACCGAGTCTTAAACACGTTAAGATTTGGGGATGTCCAGCTTATGTCAAGAAAGTTGACCCAGATAAGCTGGAATATCGATCCGAAAAATGTAGTTTTGTGGGATATCCTAAAGAGACTTTAGGGTATTACTTTTGCACCGATCATCGGGTGTTTGTCTCCAGACATGCTACCTTCTTGGAAAAGGAGTTTATCCTTGAAGGAAACAGTGGGAGCAAAATTGAACTTGATGAAGTTCAAGAAGCACAAACTACTACAGATCGAGTGGAAACACCTGTTCTGACTAAACAACCTTTTGTGGAATAGCCCATTCATAGATCAGGGAGAGTGTCTCGCCAACCTGAGAGGTAATATGGCCTTGTCATTGAAAATGACAATGAGTTGTCGATCATTGATGATGACGACCCTGTAACCTATAATGAGGCTATGAGTAGTGTTGACTCAGAGAAATGGCATAGTTCCATGAAATCCAGAATGGAATCTATGTATACGGTATACAAAAGATAGATTATAGCAGATGGCCAGGTGGAGACCTTTAAGGCCAGGCTTTTGGGAAAAGGATTCAAACAAAGGCAATGGATTGACTTTGATGAAACCTTTTACCTGTAGCCCTGTTAAAATCAGTTCGGATTTTGCTTGTGAATGCTGCTTACTACGACTATGTGATCTGGCAAATAGCCAGATGGTTTTCTTTCCAAGGGAAATGAAAACCTAGTGTGTAAGCTGCTGCGAACCATATGCGGTTTAAAGCAAGCTTCTCGAAAGATGGAACATTCGTTTTGATGAGACAATCAAAGAGTTTGATTTTATCAAAAAACGTAGATGAACCATGCGTCTACAAAAGGGTTAGTGGGAGCGCGGTAACATTTCTTGTATTGTATTGAATTAGAGTTGACACACATAACAACATAGCAGACCCACTCACAAAGCTACTTTATGAAAGTCACTTTGATCGTCATAAAGACAAGATGGGTATTAGATACCAGAGTGATTGGCTTTAGTACAAGTGGGAGATTGAAAGGAATATGTCCTAAGTCCAATCATGTATGAGGATTTAGGAATAGCTTTTATGTAATCTGTTTTGATTTCATTGATATTAATAAAAGACTTGTTTTGTTTTTATTATGGGCTTTATCTATTTAAGTGTTTAAATAAGATATACCATAGTTTAGAGTAAAGCTTTTTATGGATTATGATGAGATCATAATAGTGAGACCTAAAAAGATGATAACTCTAAACTTAAATAGTTCCTGGTCATAGGATTACTAACTGGTAATTAATAATCCGCAAAGATCGGTACATACTATGCTTGCTTCATTATGAAGGATGTCTGTTCTCATAGACATTTGTGTGGTGACACTATAGCTAGTATGTAGGTGCTTATTATGGAATAAGTTCACTGAACATGACTCGCCCAGCTGAACAACTGATGGAGTTCACTCACGTGTCAGCAGTTGTTCACATAGTGATAGTTGTACAAGTATCCTTAGACTTGAGGTCATCATAGTCATCTTGTGTACACTAAACTATGCTTTGGTTTAGTTCTTAGTCTCCAGGGACAATTATTAGGGCTCTTCTGGGTATAGGAATTTGTACACGAAGATAGTGTATGATCAATAAAGGATATACCCCTTCCAGTGAAGGAAGCGAATGTTCAAGGCTGATCCACTTATACTAGTTCAGGAATCTCTGGCCAGAGTAAATGAAATTAGAAAGGAGTTTTTAATTTGCATAGAACTACGCATAGTAAATGGTAAGCAAGTGATTGAATTAGATAGGTTTGACACGAGATCCATGCCTTGTATTTAATCGGGACATTGTAGGGTAGAAGGAGTTTATTGTACGGTAACTATTCACTGAATAGGTTCTTGGTATTCTAAGCAGTGAATTCATATTATCCGGATAGTCGCGATATGCTGAGAAGTATCCCTCACGATGTAGAATAAATGTGATTAATTAATTAATCATATTTAATAAATTAGAGAATTTATATAAATAATGATAAAATAGTTTTATTATTATTTATTTCTACTACCGGCTTAATATTGAACCTACAGGGTCACACCATAAAAAGAGAATGATTTAATGGTGGAGAAATTTATTAATAATGGCTAATAATTATTTCTTTATGAAATAAATAATTAATTGGAAAATTTAATAATTGATTAAATGAGATTTAATTGATTATAAATTAATTAAGAAAAGTTCTTAATATTATTAATTAAAGGATTTAATTTTTAGAAATTAAATCAAGAGAGAGAATTATTTCTAAAGTGTTTAGAAAAAGGATTAATGATTAAAAGGTGTTTTAATTATTAATGAGAATAATAAATGGGATAATAATAATAATATTTATGGGAAAATTTCAGCTGAAAATTTTGCCTATAAATACACTATTATAGACCCTAATTTTATTCTAACCCACATCAAACCCGAAAACCCAAAAAGTTTGGAAAACCTAATTCTCTCCACCTCCTTCCTCCTCCTTAACATCGTTTTCTTGATGGATACCGGTGGAGTGCTTCACACTTGAGGAGCAACTGCTATGGATCTCTGATCGTTGTCTCCGAATTATTTTAAAAGGTTAGATTCGATCCCTAGAATTTTTATTCACGATTTATATGCTTTTATTTGGATTTTATATGTGTAAAAGTGTTTTACCATGCCCCCGTTGCGATTAAAATCCAACAATGGTATCAGAGCATAGGTTGTATGCATATAGATCTGTGGTAAAAATTTCAGAATTTTATATGCTTGTATGAATTAATTATGATTTTTACAAGTTATATCATGAATTAATTTTGTCTGATGAGAAATCATTTCTCAGAATTATTTTGAATGTTGATCTGGGTTGTACAAGTGTTGTAGATCGCCTGGGTATTTTTTTTATAATTTTATGATGTATAGATTTTTTATTATGAATTTTTGAAGTTCTTGTAATTAAAATCCGTAATTAAATAAGTAAATATATGTATATATAGTATATATATATATATATATTTGTATCATCTGCATCTGTGCTTTGTCTGCTATTGTTTTTGCTGCTGCACGGAATTAAAGAGAAGCACAGACAGAGAAAGTGAGGCATGCACGGAAATCGAGGAAAGTTGTCGGCTGCTGAAAAACAAAAATAAATATAGGGGTGTAACGCATTCCGGGAATGCGTTACACACCTGTGGCACGTGTCCCCTAATTTTATTTAAAGTTTTGACACGTATCCCCTGATATCGAATAGTCCGAATTTCTAACTCGTTTTCGCAAATAAAAGTACCGAGGTGTACTCAAAATATTTTCATAAAATTTTGAAAATAATCTTAAAATGTCATAAATATCCCGTAGTTAACAAAAACATAAATTTTGAAATTTTAAAATAATTTTTAAGGTGCACTTTATACCCGCTTTTTAACAATTAAACGAAACAATGTGCGGGTGAAATTAATCCCAAAAATTCCTAAAATAATTTTAAAATTACTAGAATATTATAAACTTAATAAAATATGAATTTTGTGATTTTTTGAAGAATTCTAGAATTAAACATGGATTTTACAAATAAACATAATCAGAAAATCATTTAAAGATAAATAATTAATGAAATATTGATTTCTCAATATAATAAAATCCCAAAAATAATTATTGTAATTATAAAATTATAAAAAAAATTAGAAACAAATCCAGATATTTATAGAATTAAAACCGTAATAAAATCACTTTTAAAAGCGAAATAAAATCGTATGACTCAATAATAAATCACACAATCCAACCCACATATCAACAGTTCACAAATAAATAAATAATAATCAACAAACTGTTGCCAAAATCAATGCACACATTTTATTTAATTATTTATTCAATTATTACACTTTTTAGAATATTAAAAATAAAAGAAAATACACGAGTCGTTATATCCTTTCCCCCTTAAAAAGATTTTGTCCCCAGAATCTAACTCAGCTAAACAAATGAGGATATTTATCAAGCATGTCTGACTCTAATTCCCCAGTAGACTCTTTTACTCGAGGATTTCTCCACAAGACTTTCACTATGGGGATCGACTTATTCCTAAGGATTCGCTCTTTACGGTCTAAGATTTGGACCGGTTGTTCCACATAGGACAAATCTGGTTGAAGCTCAATCGGTTCATATTCTATGACTTGATTCGAATCAGGAATATAAGACTTCAACATAGATACGTGGAACACATTATGAATGTGCTGCCACTGCAGTGGTTACGCTAATTCATAGACAACCTTCCCTACTTTCTTCAAAACCTCAAATGGTCCTATAAATCTGGGGCTATTTTTTCCTTTCTGACCAAATCGTACTAACCCTTTCCACGGTGATACCTTTAGTAACACCAGTACTCCTATCTCGAAGTTCATATCCTTCCTATGCAAATCTGCATTCTTCATTTGCCTATCCTGGGCTACTTCTAACCTTTTCAGAATCAATGCTACCGCATCTCTGGTTTGCTGAACCAACTCGGGGCCTAACACTTTCTTTTCTCCTACTTCATCCCAATACAATGGTGATCTATACGTACGTCCATACAAAGCTTCGTAAGGCGGCATTCCAATGCTGGCATGATAGCTACTGTTGTACGAGAACTCAATCAAAGGTAAGTGTTCATCTCAATTTCCTTTGAAATCCAAAACACATACTCTCAACATATCCGCTATAGTCTGAATCGTTCTTTCACTTTGACCATCTGTCTGAGGATGATAGGCGGTGCTCATGTTTAACTTAGTTCCCAGGCACTCTTGGAATTTGGTCCAAAACCTGGAATTGAATCTCGGGTCTCGATTTGACACAATAGACACAGGAACCCCATGTTTGGTCACTATCTCATCCAAATACAACTTAACTAGCTTTTCCAAAGAATACCTTTCATTGATCGGAAGAAAATGCAATGACTTGGTCAACCTATCAATGATTACCCAAATGGCGTCGTGATTTGTTCTCGTCTTTGGCAATCCCACTACAAAATCCATAGCAATCTCTTCCCACTTCCATTGGGGAACCTCTAAAGGTTGTAACAATCCACTTGGTCGTTGATGTTCCGCTTTTACCGTCTGACACACGTGACATTTACTAACCCAATTGGCAATACCCTTCTTCATTCCTGGCCACCAAAAATTTCTCTTCAAGTCTTGGTACATCTTAGTGCTCCCAGGGTGGATAGAAAACGTAGAGTTGTGCGCTTCATGTAATCTTCATTCTTCAGTTCCAACATATTAGGAATTCAAACTCTAGAGGAAAATATAAACAAACCTTGGTTATCCTTTTGAGTACACAACTTTTCTCCTGTCAAAGTATCCAATTCTTGTTCCATAACAACTTCTTGACACCTTTTGATCTTTTCCATCAATGCTGGCTAGAAGGTAACTTCATATAGTTGCTCCTGAACCTCAATCTCAATCTTTTCCAGGTCTCGAGCTAGTTCGTCCGTAATCTGAACCATATTTAACTTCTCTTTTCTTCTCAAGGCATCAGCCACCACATTGGCTTTGCCTGGGTGATAATTAATTAAACAATCGTAGTCCTTGATCAATTCCAACCACCTTTTATATCTCATGTTAAAATCCTTCTGCGTGATTAGGTACTTCAGGCTCTTATGATCCGTATAAATATCGCACTTCTCTCCAGACAAGTAATGACGCCACAACTTCAATGCGAACACTATAGCTGCTAACTCAAGGTCATGAACTGGATAGTTTTGCTCGTGAGGCTTTAGTTGTTTGGAAGCATAGGCGATAACTTTGTCGTGCTGCATTAGTACGCAACCCAATCCTTTCAAAGAAGCGTCGCTATAAATCATAAAGTTTCCCGTCTCATCTGGCAATGCTAGTACTGGAGCGGACACTAACCTCCTTTTCAATTCCTGGAAACTTTCTTCACACTTTTCCGTCCAAATGAACTTCTCATTCTTCCTGGTTAGCTTGGTTAATGGGGATGCAATCTTAGAGAAATCCTTTACAAACCTTCAGTAATATCCAGCTAATCCAAGAAAACTTCTTATTTCTGTCAGAGTTTTCGGTTGCTCCCACTTGGATACGGCTTCAATATTTATAGGGTCCACTTTGATACCTTCTTTACTCACCACATGTCCAAGAAGCTGTACCTCTGTCAACCAAAACTCACACTTGGAGAACTTTGCATACAGTTGCTTTTCTCTCAACTTCTGAAGGGCAATCCATAGATGCGTTGTGTGATCTTCTAGAGTCTTTGAATATATGAGGATATCATCAATAAATACAATAACAAACTTATCCAAATACTCCTTATACACCCGGTTCATTAAATCCATAAAAGCCGCTGGCGCATTTGTCAATCCAAACAATATTACTAAGAATTCATAATGGCCATACCTTGTCCTGAGTGCAGTCTTGGGAATATCTTCGGGCTTTATCTTCAGTTGGTGGTAACCGGACCTTAAATCAATCTTTAAAAAATAACATGCCCCCTTAAATTGTTCCAATAAATCATCGATGTATGGCAAAGGATACTTGTTCTTTATCGCAATGAATTCGTGAAATTTCTGTGGATTGCGTTGGGGCTAACGCTTGTCTCCCGCATTCACTAGCCAGATCGTTCCTTTCTTTTGCTCTTCCTTCGGTTTGCCTCCACAGGGAGAGGGGGTGTAAAACTCGCACATTGGACCTGGGAGTGGGACTAGTCTAAGAAACTTTCACTTGAACTACCAAGAGATATTTTCAGTCCTTTACTCTAACCAGCTGGTTAGGCCCTAATCCACTAAGTAATCTTGAGCATTCCAGGAAAGAACTAGCTTCCACCTTTTATTTTTTTTATTCGGATCGGATTTCTGTTGACAGCTTGTTTGGCTTCTAATCTAGCAAGGAAGCAGAGGGGCCCGTAGGGTTACCACAGTTGTTACAGACTCGGGTTATAGGTCGAATCGGGCGGCCCCCGCCCGGGAACGTCGAATGATGGAAATGCCCGCCTTGATCAATGCGAAATGACTAGCTCGGCTAGAAAAGAACTATAGTTCTATGTCAATCAAGTAATTCATTCCCCTTCGCTGCTGGGATCGAGAGATTCAATCAAACTTTCGATTCACTCGTGGGATCCAGTCAGTTCGGGGGTGAAAGGATAATTTTTACCAAGTCATTGTTTAGCTCTCTGTAGTCAATGCACAACCTCATGCTTCCATCTTTCTTTTTTATGAATAGCACTGGAGCACCCCACGGAGAAACACCGGGTCGAATAACTCCCTTTTCCAATAGTTCCTAAAGTTGTTTGGCCAATTCCTTTATTTCCATTGGGGCCATCCTATATGGAGCTTTGGAAACTGGTTCAGCTCCGGGCATCAAATCAATGGAGAACTCTATTTCTCGATCAGGTGGTAATCCGGGTAATTCTTCTGGAAAAACTTCAGGAAATTCTCTTACTATGGGAATCTCATCCAAAGTAGGAATCTCTTTCTTCATATCCACCACATGAGCCAAATATGCTTCACATCCTTGCCGCAATAATTTCTTTGCTTGTATTACTGAAAGGAACTTCTTATTCTGCCTCTGTCCTTGATAACTGATCCTTTTATTGTCTGGGGTAACTCTCTTTTTCTTACAGTCAATATTTTCCTTATACAGAGATAACCAATCCATGCATAGAATAACATCGAAGTCTCCTAACTCAAAAGGTATCAGGTCAGTAGGGATAGTATATCCTGAAATCTCTATGAAACATTTATGATAGAATTAACTTACGGGTACTTTATTTTTGTTAGCCACCTCTATGGTCAACGGTTCATCTAAATCTTCCAACATCAATTGCATTTTATTTACCCAGTCCAAAGATATAAAAGATTTAGACGCCCCTGAATCAAATAAAACGTTAACAGGTACGGAATTAAGAGAAAGTGTACCTGCAACTACATCGGAATCATGAGCTGGAGATTTCTTGATCATCTTAAAGGTTCTAGCTCTAGAAGTACTGGTTGCGGGTCCTTGGGACACGCTCCTTCCAATGCTACCTTGGGTCACTGACTTGCAATTCCTAGCAATATGCCCCACTTTGCCGCAACTAAAATAAGTTACTCCTTGAGTCTCATACTTACACTCCGTGGAATAATGACCCTTCTGGCCACACTTGAAGCAGTTGATATTTTCTCGGCATTGCCCACTGTGCTTCTTCCCGCATGTCTTACAATCGATCACTAGCTTGCTAAACCTTATCGGGGTAGAACTAACTGAAGTGGTACTGGGCCTAGCCTGGGGGAAATACTGTCTTCGGAACTTCTTATTCTTATTCTTATTCTTATTCTTTCCAGACCAGCATTGGAACTTCTGGCTTGCTATACCTGATTCTGACCTAGCAGGTCCACTTTCAAACTTTCTTTTTTTCTCACCCTACTCCTTTGCAGCTAACCTCTGGTCACTTTCTATCACTAAGGTAGTCTGAACTACCGAAGTATATGTCTTGAGTTGTAAATCTACAACTCCACTCCTTATTTCTGGATTCAACCCTTGTTGAAACCTCTTTGCTCGCTGAGCTTCCAAACTCACATATTCTGGTGCTATACGGGCCAACTCCGTAAACTTCGCTTCATACTCCGTGACAATCCTGTCTCTTTGCTTCAACTCCAAAAACTCCATCTCCATCTGATTCTGGAGACAGTCCGGAAAATATTTCTCCAAGAACAGTTCTGTGAATCTGGCCCATGGGACAGGACCTTCTCCTTCTAATGCTCGCATAGATTTCCATAATAGTTCGAATCATTCTTCAAAAAATAACTAGCATAATCCGTCTTTAAATCCTCACTCACCTTGGTGAGAGCAAATGCCTTCTCCATTTCCTTCAACCATATCCTGGCAGCAACAGGATCCGCCTCTCCTTTAAACTCTGGGGGCTTCACTGCCTAGAAAGACTTAAAAGTAACAACCTGGTTTGTCCTCTTCATCTCATGCAGCTGCTAAATTTGCACTTGCTGCTGTTGAATTTTCTGTTGTTGTTGCTGTATGAACTGCTGTTGTTGTTGTTGCAATTGTTGTTGCTGCTGCTATAATTGTTGTTGCTGTTGGGCCAGCTGAGTAGACTGCTGACGCAACAAATTCATCAATTCACTCATGGAGGGATCCCCAGCAGATCCGTTATTGGGTTGAAAATTCTTCTTTAGTGATCTCCTGAAACATAACAATCATATATAAGAAAATGGATTGCTCCAAGCAGTTTATACATATGCATCAGGAGAGCGTTGCCACTAAGACAATATCTTCATCCTCAGTTTAATTGGATCCATCCTGAGTGAATGATCATAATCTAGAAATGCCAGCAACAGAAGCAACAATAATAGTAACAACAATAATAACAACGCACAAATATATAAAAACTTAACAACAAAATAAAGCAGCTACGATATAATAACCAACAGGAATCCAACTAGTACAACTGAAATCCAACTGAAAAGAAACCATCTAAATATACATCAAAACTGGTTGTCATAGCAGCCTCCTCCTACTACAAACTGTCACAACATAATATACATATACAAAGAAAACAACTACAGAACTCCTGGAAGCCAACTCTGAGCTCTGTATCTCTCTGCTGCAACCCTGGTCTAACCACTGCCACTGCCACTGATAGATCCTAGCTCAAACACTACCCAGTTCACTAGATCCTGATACTGCACAGCCCTGAACTCTGAGCTAATGAAACGGTCAATGGATCTAGCCCTCTCAACAACCATCTGGGTCAAAGATCGCACACGGGCCTGCACCTCAGGGGAAGGGGCAGGGATGCCCTGGAAAGGTGCAACTGGTATATGGTCAAGCTGAGTAGCCAACCCCGGACTCTGCTCTCTGATAAAAGATCTATTCACCGCTGGGTGAACATGGTAAGGGATCGGAGAAGAGGTACCACTAGGGGCCACAAGAGAAACCAGAGGTCTTGACGAGGAAGAATTAGGACCACAACCGGGAGGAAAATCCCAAACAGCAAACACAGACCTACGTACCCAGCAGGGACGAGCACTAGGTCCAGGGATGTCCCTCGGTACAAAGGGAGAAACTGGTGGGGGAGGCATAGGTGTCTCCTCAGCCACAACATCCATAGTCCTCTCGGAGTCAGAGCTATCCGAGTCTGATGGGTTCTCCCGAGATGGAGAACTAGAGATCACAATAGGCCACTGCCAACATGATAAATATACAAGAAAGACACAACAAGGTCAAGGCAATTCTATCAAAACATTTAATAGATGCTAGGGTAATGTCGTCGGAACCCTCGACTGACTCTAAGGGTTTGCTCCTCTATATGAGTTGCTAACTCAAACCTTAAGACTCAATTATACACCTTTTTAACTAAATCCCTAACCTGGATCAGGGACTTAAACCTGTAGCTCTGATATCATCTGTGACGGCCTCAACCCCGGGGTCAGGAGTTAACGTCACCAAACACAATTACCAGAAATATAAACAACAAGATTATTATTAAAAAAAACTAACTCGACCCCAAACCAAGATCTGATCCAGGTTCAAGTATGATCCAAGCTATAAATTATTACAAACTATTTATTCAAAAGTCTGACACAAACTAACTTATTCAGCAACTCATCAGACCACAAGTGGTCTGATACTAACTACCTCTGAGGAGTCAGGTCCTGAAGGGGCTGAAACACGGTTCTGCCAAGGTCCGATTGGTCTTCGAGGCATCTGCGATATATATATAACAGGTTGTAAGGGTGAGCATAATCTCTCAGCAGTACCAACTTATAAATAACAAGATAAAAACAGTAATGTAAACAATGTTAGGAACAGAGCTGTAATTATGCAAACAACATTATATATTGAAAACTCAGATAACTGGATATCACTGACTAGCATGCTTTTAACAAAACAAAGGTAGTAGTGTGTTATGTAAGTATCAGAGTCCAATTTTAGCATGTTATTCACATTTATAAAACCACTGTATCAAGTACTTATACCCTTACGGGAATCACAAAGCCAAATCAGATATGTAGTGGATATGTAAAAATAGCTGATCAGGCTATCAATACCAGACGGCTCTAACTACCATCCCATTTACTTGTTCCGGAACTCAGAGACTAGCTAGGTCTCTAACCTGCTGGACTAATCGGTTATATAATGCGCGCAACCGAATTAGCCTCTTACGCCACCTCAATAGGCCCCCTGGCCCCAATATATCTCATATCTGACCGTTTTATCCAGTTTTCAAAATACTTGTACCTATCTCATTTCAAAAGTATTCATTTTTTTTTTGCTAAATCAAAATCATTCATTTTAACAACACACATATAAAATCTAGTTTCACAAATTATTTCATTAGAGATAGGTACCTTTCGAAGTTACTTTTCCGCAAACATATTGAAAACAGTGATTTATAACTACAGGGGATACTTAACTTAAAACGTTTATATTCCATTACGAGACTAAAACATTAGTTATTCATACAAACTGAACCATAAAAGAATGGCCAGGGATACTTTCCTTGCAACACTTCCGAAAACCCTAAGTAGCCTTTACTCTGATTTCGGTCCTGGCGAAACTCGACGGGGATCAGAAAAACGAGCCAGAAAAATGGCCGGAGAAGCAACAGAACCGCCGCAGAGCAGCACAGGAGAAAGAAAAAGAAATAATAGAGAAGAAGAAGAGTGAAAGGAAGAGTAGAGATCGAGAGGAGTGATCGGAGAGATTAACAGGGTCGAAGGGGAAGAAACGGGGGGTGGGGTGGGTTTTTTTTGTTTATTATTTTTTTAGCCTCCTGCTAACATGTATCAATTGAGGAGGGTACGTGTCAAAATTTTAATATAAATTTTTGACACGTGTCCCCTAATATCGAATAGTCCGAATTTTTGGCTCGTTTTCGCAAATAAAATTACCGAGGTGCACACAAAATATTTTCATAAAATTACAAAAATATTCTTAAAATGTCACAAATATCCCGCAGTTAACAAAAACATAAATTTTGAAATTTTAAAATAATTTTTAAGGTGCACTTTATACCCGCTTTTTAACAATTAAACGAAACAAGGTGCGGGTGAAATTAATCCCGAAAATTTCTAAAATAATTTTAAAATTACTAGAATATTATAAACTTAATAAAATATGAATTTTGTGATTTTTTGAAGAATTCTGGAATTAAACATGGATTTTACAAATAAACATAATCAAAAAAATTATTTAAAGATAAATAATTAATGAAATATTGATTTCTCAATTTTATAAAATCCCAAAAATAATTACTGTAATTATAATATTATAAAAAAAATTTTAGAAATAAATCCAGATATTTATAGAATTAAAACCCTAATAAAATCACTTTTAAAAGCGAAATAAAATCGTATGGCTCAATAATAAATCACACAATCCAACCCACATATCAACAGTTCACGAATAAATAAAAAATAATCAAAAAACTGATGTCAAAATCAATGCACACAGTTTATTTAATTATTTATTCAATTATTACACTTTTTAGAATATTAAAAATAAAAGAAAATACACGAGTCGTTATAATTAACCTTGAATTCAGCCTCCTTCAATGTAGTTATGACTGGTTGAGTTGAAGAAGTAGATTGGATTGGCATGTATTTTTACTTATCATCATTGAAAACCAGCTTTCTCTTGGATGGGAGTTTGTATCTAAATTTTCTAGTCTGTTTTGGTTTTTCTTATTTTCCTTCCATCAGATTCTCAGTTATCACAGTAGGCAATGAAGCTTCTGTGGGTTCAGGCTTCTTGGCTTGGTTTTTGGCATCTAAAGCAGCTTTCTTTTGTTATTGTTTGAGCCTCACCTTTTCTTCTTTCTTATCCTCTGCAAACTGTGGATGTCCAGCCACCACACCGATTAATTTGTCATTCATGTAGATCTTAGCAATTCTTTTCTTTAGCACTGAGTCTCTAGGATCTTTGAAGAAAGCTATGGACCTTCCAAGAAGCTTCTTTTCATCTGGCTTAGGGATTTCATACATTAGGTCCAATAGATTTTTGTCTGAATTCTTTGGATAATTTCTCTTGGGTTTAAAAATGACACTGGCCTTTGGAGATTTAATAGATGAGGGTTGACCTCTTTCCATGTTCCCCCAACCTCATTTCATTTGCTAAAATTTATCTCAAATGGGAGAAATGAGAGAAGACTTTGTCTTGCTTCTTAGTTAGACCAAACTTTATCTTGATGTTTTCATCAAGCTTCTTTCATTTTTTAATCAGTTCCAACTCAGCTGCTTATACATCAAGCTTCTTCCATTTTTTATTTGATTCCAAATTAGCTCCTACTATCTTGATCAGTTCAATGTTGTCAAGAGGTGGTGGCTTAGAGAAAGCAATTGTTGGAACAATCACCTTGTTAACTTGTATGTTGAGCACTTTCTCCCCCTCACTAGTTGACTCTCCCTGACTAACTGGAATGATAGAGTCTTTCTCCCCCTTTTTGTTAGGTCTCAATATGTTTGTAGAAGGGGGGTTGAATACAAACAATTCCGTTTAATCGAATAAAATGCGGAATAAAAAAAGTGAAACAAAATTCAAGTTAAATAAAACTATTATTAAACTTGAAAGGTGTTACAACAACGGTATCGTTTACAAGGGATTAATCTCAAATAAATTATTCCAAATCTAGAATAAATTCGACATGAACTTTTTCTATTTTTGTAATAAAAAGGATCAAATGCTAAATGCAATTTGAGATTAAGTTCTAGGGATTTTGATCCCCTAGATAGTTACACAAGAATAAGAAAATGATTTCTAGTGGTTAAGATTTAACAATAAATACTAGAAATGAATGTCCTGAGATATTGCAGTTGAGAATAATAAGTTCACTGCTTTCTGTTTTTCTTTCTGTGTTCTTGAGTAGTTGGCTGTATTCAATTCTGTCTGTTGAAAAATCAGCTGCTGTTGTTAAGTAAACAAAACAATCCACTTGATCCAGAAAGACTTTCGGCAAGACAATTCATTTGAACTAGAAAGACTTTCGGCAAGACAATCCATTTGAACTACCAAGACAATCAAATGAACTGGCATGACTTTCGGTATGACTATTGATTGTCATACCGATTGTCTTGCTAATACAAAAGATAGTCTTGCTGAATTAATATAGAATATTAATTCAAAATCAATTCTGAAAATACATAATATTAATTCAGAATTAATTAATCAATTAATTCAATTAATCAATAAATTAATCTTTGCAGATATAATTTATTTTCTTAATTAAATTATACGACTTAATTAATTAATAGAGAATTAATACTACTCTTGAACAACAACCATTCTTCTGAAAATCTTCTGATAATTATGAATCAATTCCACACTTCAATGTTGACACTCGATGTACTGTCTGGTTCATGAGTGACTAACTTCCGTGACGTTTCTTCATGCCTTGACTTTGATACTCTTGATTTTCTTCAGACTAAATCCTTGTAATTAATTGATACCCTGACGAGATCTCTGTCACTTGATTAAATCCACAATCTTGATTTATATCACTGAGGCTTGAACAATTTCTTGAGCTTCTTCCAGTGAATTAAGTCATCAAGTCTGTAGAAGAACAATGTTGCTTAATCTTTTGACATATGTTACTTTGAAAGATCTCTATGACGATAGAACCACTATTTACTAGTTACATCCTTATTTGAGTTGAGTTAAATCCTCGAATAAACAAATAGGCTATGACATATGCCTTTCAATCTCCCCCTATTTGTTTGTTAGACAATAACAATAAATACCTAGAGGATAACTCAACTAACAAATAAGAAAAAGATATAAACAGTAATGCAAAGTAAATAGCAGAATAGTTCTGGATTATATTTAACATTTTCCAGATTCCAAAAGAAATTTACAAGTGAATACAAGATAGATGTTCCTCTAGTCTGAACATATAACTACATTAGTCTATCTTGATTCATAAAGCTCTAATCATATTACATTGAGTTTTGAGCTAATTGAATTCAGTTGTCTTCCCTTCCGAATTCACCTTCTTCTAAATCTTGAAGCAACTCCTTGTCAAAGACACGATCCTTTTCAGAAGTGAAGCTGGCTGGTCTGACTGGTTGAACTCCAACTGACTTTAGCTTATTCTTGAACTGATTGTACCTTATAATATTCTTTTCACAATAAGCTTGAATCAGATCAGCTGCTTGAGTTTTCAACATGGATGAATATCCAGCAGTTCTTAAGTGATGTTCCATCCAGACAAGATGCCTAGCTGAGTAGTCTTTAAGAGATTATGAATCGAGCTGGCAGATTTGAAGACAGTCAGACTTAAAGAATCTTACCTGATGAGGATTGTTGACCACTTGAGGACTAGCTCTGTTGGCAAACTCTTTGAGCCTTTCTTGAAGAACTTCATTCAATTCTGAGCTTCTTTTGACTTTGTTGAGAAGAACCCAAATCTCTGATAAAGAACGATTCTCAAATAGATGAAGTGATACCTTGAAAGATCCTTCACTTTGACAATATACAAATATGCTCATTTCATTTAGAGACATGTCAAAGGCAGCTGTGATCCTTGAGACTTCAGTCTTTATAGCATTCATGTACACGTCATTGTTTGGATTAGAGATCTCCAGCTTGTCCAGAAGATGTAGAAACTGCCTATCATTGTTTGTGCTCAGCTGAGGCATATCAAGTACTCTCCTAGCTTCATCCCATTTTTCACCAATCTTCAGTCTGACATCTCTTCTCCTTTCTTTAGCTTTAATGTTATGAAGACGTTGCTTTTGAAGAGTTTCTGTTCTTTGGATGTCTTTCCTCATGTCAATGATCTGGGATACCTTTTTGAGTTCAGCTTCTTTTCTTTTCAACTCTGATTGTTGCTGCTGAAACTCTTTCTCAAAAACAGGATCCACTGGAGCTTCCTCTTCCCATTCTCCAAAATCACTTTCCTCCTCAGCTTCAAAGAAACCATCTTTATCTCCCAAGACTGATTCAGTGGGAACGTCATAAATATCAAAGTCATCCTGTTCTCCACTATAGTAGACATCATCAGCCTTGTATGTGCCTCCAGCAGAAGAATCTTTTTTATTTCCCTTTCCACTTTTCCCTTTCTTCTCCCCCTTCGTTGAGGAATCCTCTACAGACTTTCCCTTAGATCCTCCATGACCTCCATCACCTCCAGAGCCTGAGCCTCCACCAGACGGCCCTTCAAAGAAAGTCCTTTGTTCTTTATTAGGGCAGTGAGAATTTTTTATCATGAAGTACAAGTGCTTCATCCCTTCATTCAGATGTTCCATACCCGTCTCTATCTTCAGAAATCTGGAAGAATCTAGTGAATGATTCATTTCAACCAAGTCTTCAAGAGAAGTCATTCTTGTATGGAGAGAGCAGAAGTTTGAAATGTCTTCAGCTGATAACGTTGGAGATGCCTGGATTGAGTTAAGCTTTGGTACAAAAGATGTCTTCAAATCTGATATTCCAGTCCTGATGAGAGCCAGCTGATTATTGACAGAGGTGGAAGAAGAAGACCGTTCAACCACTTGTGCTTTGAATGATTTAGCTTCAGCCTGACTTTTTGCAAGTTGTTCCTTGAGATCAGCAATTTGAGCTAACAGATTTTCAGTGTTTGTGTCTGTGTGTGCGTTCACCTGAATATCTCTCCTGTTTGATTCACTCAACTCACGTGCTTGTGTATCTCTCAATATAATTGCTCGTGAGGAGTCTTCCTGATGCTGATCTTCTGTAACTGCATTTAAAATCACCCTAGCCTCTTCAAGAGAGGTCAGTGGTGGTGCAATGGGAATTCGCGAGTCCCGATCCTCAGTCAAACCTATCTTTTCATGTGAAATAGATGTCTGAATTGCTTCAGGGATAGATTGACCGAGTTGCCCTCCACTTTCTCCAGATAAATCTGCGAGTGGAGAATCCCGTGAGGGAGCCAGAGGTGTTGGATCTGGGAGGGGAGAAAATGACTCTATTAAAGGTGGCTGAGAGTCAGATTTTCCCTCAGAAGCATGTGACTGCTCTTCTGCCGTAACTATGGCAGGCACTGTAACCGACTCAATGTGCACTCCTCGCTCCGTGTCCTGAGTATCATCTATTGGTCTGTATGCTTCCATTGTGAGTAATGGAAGTGTGCTTGACTCAGTACAGGATGTCATGGCCCTATGGCGAATTTCAATAGATTCATCCTGTTGAGAGAATGTCTTTAGTAACTGTTCATTGGCCATTTCAAAGTCCATGTCCTGTTGGGAGGACAAGGATGGGCTTTTAGATGCCTCAGTAAATGTTCTTCTTTTCTTGGGTGGAGGCAGAGCTGAGGGTTCATTCACATCCAATAACATACTACTTCCTACTAACCTTCTAGGCAACATTTTAGACAGTGGGGGAGAGGTTGAGATAGGTTGTAACTCTGTGTTTGGCTCTATGACCTGGGATTGAAGCTGTGGTTCTACAACTTCATGGTCAGTCCTATCAACCACTGGGGGTCTTTCAACAGAAGGAGGAATAGTTTGAGTTTGAGGAATTATTACCTGCAGAGGAAGAGCATCTGATGTTTGAGCCTGGGTGGTTTGAACCACTGGAGGTTGAGCTTGCTGTTCATGACCGGGAAGATTGAAGATAGGTAAAGGAATATAAGTGGCCATGAAAGCAGATACAAGTACTGGAACTTGCATGAATTTGAAGGTTGTGTCTTGGCGAGTGTAATCTTTTTGCTTACTGGAGGGGGTTCAGTTACTGAAGAGTTAGCAAAAAGAGCTTTATGCTCAGGTGAGAGAAGATGTTCTGCTATGAGCATGAGAAAATGAGCATAGTAGCATGAAACCCTACGATTTGTAGAATGATCACGTAAAGCAGTAGTGAGACGTCTCAGAAGAATGGGTAAAAGTAGTTTGCCAAATTTGATCCTTTGATTGAAAACAACCGCAAGACCAATATACTGCAGAGTGGAAGTGATGTTGTGAAAGTTGGATTTAGTGCAGTTGGCAAACACTTTAGAAAGTGTATCGAAGAAAATGTCCCATTCAGAAACCAAATTGGATTTAGACAACTTGGTTAAGTTAATCACCCCTGATAGTGAATAGCATGGAAAAAATTTAAAATATCATTTTCAGAGGGCAAATTACAGAAATTGTCCAATGAAAAATTTAACGCTCGATTGAAGACTGTTTCATCAACCACATACTGTGTGTTTGCCACAGTGAATGAAAAAGATTTAAAATCATCGGCCACAGTAGAGGTTGTGCAAATCAGTCTGAGCAGATCAACATTTAAAATCACATTTGATTTAATAGCAGAGCTAACAATCGAATGGTCATTTAAAAATCTAATCCACGGCTTAAATTTTTCCACATCACATTTATCTGGATTAAAATAACCAACAAGATTATGCGAAACAATTTGGAAATTGAGAGCCATTTAAAAATATAATAAGACACACACTTTCAGAATTTTAAGAGTAATATTAAGAAAATTTGAATTAATTAAATTAATTTAATAATTCAAATTAAATCAATTATATCCGAAAAATTTAGAAAGTAATGAATCTCGTTAATGTTCTTAACTCACAAAAGAAGATATGCAAAATCACAATACACAAAACCAAATTGAAATACACAAAAAAACTGATTTTGGGGAAAAAAACGAATTGAAGTATAAAAACAAAAAAATGGGCAGCACTTCTGTATGTATATACGTGTATGTATATATAACAGGAGTGAAGTTTTGTTTGCTGAGTAAAAACTCGAGCAAGAAGTATCAATGGAGGTGGTTTTGATCTGATCGAAATGAGAGAGAGAGAGAGAGTGAAATAAGAGAGAGAAAAAAACTGTTGGAATTTGAAAAACAAGAGAAATGAATGATTTTACAAAAAAAACATTAAGTAGACAACTGGTATGACAATCGAGGAAAGTCATACCGATTGTCTTCCCGATTGTCATACCAGGCAATTTGAGAAAACAAAAAAATAGTAATAATATAACTGGTATGACAATCTGATAGTCATACCGATTGTCATACCAGTATAAAATAAAAACAAATATAAATTTTATTACTGGCATGACAATCAATAGTCATACTGATTGTCTTGCCAGTTATAAAATTAAACTGAATTAAAATTAAACACATATATGTACCAGAATGACTTTCAGCAAGACAATTTCAATTGTCTTGTCGATTGTCATTCTAGTATAAATTAAACTTATGCACAGACATAATACTGGAATGACTTTCAGCAAGACCATTGATTGTCTTGCCGATTATCATTGCAGATATAAAAGACATACAAACACAGAGATATATAATAATCAGTTATAGAAAACTGAAATAAAGACTGATATAAAATAATAAAAATAATAATAAAAATAAAATTGCAGAGAATATTTACAAAATTAAAATATTTCAGAGATAATTATATTGTTAGTCCAAAAATAGATTTCTTTTGAATTTTAGCAAATAAAATTCATAGAAAAATATTTTTTGAGAAAATAAGATATTCTGAGACATTAAAATTAACAAGTTGAATAAATATATAAGATAAGATAATAAAAATTACATAGAAATAAGTAAGAAATTATGGAAAATATGATAAAATAAATTTGCAAATGAATTTTTCATTTATGAAAAATTCATTTGTAAATTCACTCAAGAACAGATTTCAGATATTCACAAGTTTAATCACTAAAGCTATTCAACATACCCAATTTACCAACTAATTTGGTAAATATGGATTCATCAAGAGGTTTAGTGAAAATATCTGCTATTTGTTCTTCTATTGGAATAAAGAATAGTTCAACAGTACCATTCATGACGTGCTCTCTAATAAAATGATACATGATGTCAATGTGCTTGGTCCTTGTATGCTGCACAGGGTTGTTGGTGATGGCTATTGCACTTGTATTGTCACATAGAATAGGTATTTTGTTCAATACAGAGCCATAATCCCGTACCTGATTCCTAATCCACAAGATCTGAGCACAGCAGCTTCCAGCAGCAATATATTCAGCCTCGGCCGTTGAATTTGAAACTGTTTGCTGTTTCTTGCTGTACCATGAGACTAGTCTGCTACCTAGGAATTGACAACTCCCTGAGGTGATTTTTCTATCAACAACACTTCCTGCGTAATCTGAATCTGTATATCCAACAAGGTTAAAACTAGATTCTTTAGGGTACCAAATACCTAGATTTGGTGTTCCCTTAAGATATCTCAAGATTCGTTTAACAGCAACGAGATGAATATCTCTAGGATCCGCTTGGAACCTTGCACATAAGCATGTAGCATACATAATATCTGGTCTACTTGCAGTAAGATAGAGTAACGAGCCAATCATACCTCTGTAGCTTATGACATCTACCTTAATGGAGTTTTCACATGGTCCAAGCTTGACAGCTGTAGTTGACGGAGTCCTTGCTGATGCAGAATTCTCTAGATTGTACTTTTTGAGGAGTTCCTTGAGATACTTGGATTGATAAATAAAAGTTCCATCTAACCTTTGATTTACTTGTAATCCAAGAAAGAACTTCAGCTCTCCCATCATGCTCATTTCAAATTTATTGTGCATTAACTTAGCAAATCTCTTACAGAGATTATCATTAGTAGACCCAAATATTATATCATCCACATAGACTTGGACTAATATAGTATCATTCTTATGCTTTTTAGAAAAGAGAGTTTTGTCTATGACACCTCTAATAAAGCTATTTTCAATAAGAAATTCAGAGAGAGTGTCATACCATTTTCTCGGAGACTGTTTGAGTCCATAGATAGCCTTGAAAAGAAAGTAGACAAAATCCAAATGATCTGGATCTTCAAAACCAGGAGGTTGCTCTACATTACCTCTTCATCCAGCTTTCCATTCAGAAAGGCACTTTTGACATCCATTTGATAAACTTTAAAGTTAGAGAATGCTGCAAATGCCAGAAATATCCTGATGGCCTCTAGTCAAGCCACTAGAGCATAGGTTTCATCATAATCAATGCCTTCAGCTTGAGAATACCCTGTAGCTACCAGTCTTGCTTTGTTTCTTGTAACCACACCATCTTCATCTAGTTTATTCCTGAATACCCACCGAGTACCAACAGCTTTCTTGTGTGTAGGTCTAGGTACCAGTTTTCAGATTTGTTGATGTTCAAACTGATTGAGTTCATCTTGCATAGCAATCACCCAATCTAGATCAGTCAGTGCTTCCTCAATCTTCTTAGGTTCCATCTCAGAAAGAAATCCTGAGAATAGACACTCATTTTGAGTAGCACGTCTAGTTCTGACACCAACATCTGGATCACCAATAATCAACTCAAAAGGATGAGCTTTATTCCAGACAGTCTGTCTTGGAAGATTTGATCTTGATGATTCGCCTTGAAATTCATTGGGATGTTGTGTCCTACTAGTTGATCCTTCAGCATCTCCCCCTGAGTTGTTTCCATGTTGAATTGAAGATTCTCCGTCAGTAGCAGTGGTATCTCCATTGTTGCCAAAGTTTCCATCACCATTACCTTGAGTATCATCATGATTAACAGGTTCTTCACCAGCAACAACCTCAGGTTCTTGATCATGTTCTAATTCTGAATCTGACATATCATCAAACTTTAGTTTCTCAGAAGGATCTTCAGTTTGGATACTAGGGAGTTTAGTGTCATCAAATGTAACATTGACACTTTCAGTTACTTTGAGTTGATCAATGATATACACCCTGTATGATCTTCTTCCATATCCAACAAAAATACCCTCATATGCCTTTACCTCAAATTTACCACGACGATCATCTCCATCCTTGAGCACGAAGCATCTGGCACCAAATACATGAAAGTATTTAATAGAAGGTTTATGTTCATTCATAATCTCATAAGGAGTTTTCATGAAGTCTTTGTTGATTAGAGTTCGATTCTGAGTATAACATGCAGTATTGACAGCTTCAGCCCAAAAGTACATTGGAAGACCTGATTCACTTAACATTGTTCTTGCAGCTTCAATCAATGTACGATTCTTCCTTTCTACCACTCCATTTTGCTGAGGGGTTCTAGGAGCTGAAAATTGTCTTGTAATCCCTTTGTCTGTACAGAATCCATTGAGAAGTGAATTCTTGAATTCTGTTCCATTATCTGACCTTATTGCTCTAACAGGGATATTAGAATCTAACTCGATCAACTTGATATGATCAATCACAACTTGTGGTGTTTCATCCTTGGAGTGAAGGAATAAAACCCACGTATACTTGGAATAGTCATCAACTATCACAAGACAGTAACACTTCTTTGACATAGAAAGAACATTAACTGGTCCAAATAAATCCATGTGCAATAATTGCAGAACACCAGTTATGGAGGATGTGTTAGTGCCTTTGTGACTTGCTTTCTTTGACTTTCCTTTCTGGCAAGCCTCACATAGTTCTTCTGGGGAGAATTCCAGCTGAGGCAGACCTCTGACCAATTCTCTTTTGACAAGAGAATTCATTGATTTGAAATTGAGATGAGAAAGTCTCTTGTGCCATAGCCAACTCTCATCTGACGATGCCTTTGCATAGAAACAATTGACTTCAGGATTGCTTCTAGAGTTCATGTCAGCTACAAACAGATTTCCTTTCCGGATTCCCATCAAGGAGGGTTTTTCATTTTTCTTGTGCAGAATCTGACACTTTAGTTTGTCGAATAAAACATTGTAGCCGTTGTCACAGAACTGACTAATGCTAAGTAGATTGTGTTCAAGTCCTTGCACAACATACACATTTTCAATGATAACATGTCCAGCTAGCAAACAGCTATATCCCTTAGTTAAACCTTTGCTGTTATCTCCAAAGGTAACCACTGGGCCAGCTTTCTCAACCACATTTGATAGTAGGGCTCTATCTCCGGTCATATGTCTTGACGATCCGCTATCAAGAATCCACACTACCGGTTGTACCTGTTTAATGCCTTACAATACAAATGGATTAGACCTTCTTCGGAACCCAAGCTTGGTTGGGTCCGGCATACTTGTAAAATTGGCCTTTATTAGGCAAAACAACATTCTTAACTTTAATGTTCTCAACTTTCTCAATGACTGGACATTTGACCTTGTCAACAGCCTTGACAAATTTTTGTTTAGGCTTAGGCATAAATATCTCCTTTCTAGCTTTAGGAGGACTAGCAGTCTTAGACCTATCATGCTTCATATTATTCACATACTGACGAGGAGTAGTCTTATCATTAGATACATGCTTACCATTAAAATAAGCATACATCAAATTAAAAGCACAAGACATACAATCAGGAACACCACATGCTTTATGAGAGGGATTAACAATAGGCAACTTATGCATGGTAGACATGGCATTTGTGTTATCCAACTCATGTGTGTCTGAGTTAGTCTCATTTGCTTTCACAACTTTGACTGGAACCCTTGACACACTTGACTTGGAAACAGCTTTCTCATTAGCAAGATCTTCAGCATGGATTTCTTCTTGAATAATAAATGAGGTCTCATCAAATGGTTCAGCAATTGATTCTTTATAGAGGGGTTCATCAACACCCTTAAGCACATGTGGTACTTCCCTACCTTTAGCACAGACATGAGGAGGGGAGTTTATGCCTAATTTTCCAATAGCAACATTGTAATCATAACCTATTCCAGATGTTTAATTAACAGCTTGCTTATTATAAAACTCTTTGGACTTCGAACAAGAATTAAAGTAAGCTTTAACCTTAGCCTCAAGACCAGTGATCTTGTCTTTGAGAATAGTTTCGAGTTGTCTATAACAGTCAACTCTATTCTCTAGAAAAGATACTTTTTCTTTTAATTTATCATGATTAATGTGCACAAGTCTTAATTCATTGACCTCTTTATTAAGGTCTTTGATTTGTTGATTTAATATATCATTATCACAACGAGCACAATCTAAGGAACCTCCTAGATGATAAACTAATTTAGCATCAGTAAATTTTACCTCTTTTCTTGACGATGAGGTGTTTGCATCACTAGCCATGAGAGCAAGATTCCCAACTTCTTCATCTTCACTATCAGTATCATCCCAGCTTCTTCCCTTTGCCAGGTAAGCCTTGTCAGATTTACTCTTCTGATTAGAATCATAAGAGTTCTTCCAAACTTATTTTGGCTTCCTGCATTCTGTGGCAAAGTGTCCCAATTCATTGCAGTTGAAGCATCGAATGGTGCTTCGATCAACCATCCCTGTTTTGTACCCACCACTGCTGGTGTTAGAGGATGAAGATCCACCTTTCTGGAATATGTTGTAGTTGGACTTGTACTTGAACTTGGGATTCCTCTTGAATCTGACATTGGAGAATCTCTTGACAATCAGAGCCATTGACTCATCTTCCAATTGCTCCAGTTCTTTCAAGGAATAAAAATCATCTCCTTATTGATTTGTAGTAGAAGGATCAAATTCTGCTACTATCACATTTTCTTCAACCTTGGAAGACTGTACCATTCTTTCTGACTGTTGAGATTGTTGTTGATATTGTGGTTTTTATTGTTGTTCTTCAGCTACTAGAGCAGTAGACGTGCTGCCCACTCTTCCTTTCCCGTAGACTTCCTTCTGCTGAATCTGCTCCAACTCATAAGTCTTTAACTCACCATAGAGCTTTTCCAAAGAAATCTCACTCAGATCTCTTGCTTCTCTTATGGCAGTGATTCTATGTTCGAGATGAGTTGGCAGTGTTAAAAGGAACTTTTTGTTGACCTCCCTGATGGAATAGTATTTACCATTAATGTTCAGGTTGTTGATCAATGCATTGTACCTCTCAAACACTTCAGTGATTCCTTCTCCTAGATTGGATTTAAAGTATTCATACTCAGAGGTAAGGATTTCTAACTTGTTCTCCCTAACTTCCTCTGTGCCTTCATTAATAACCTCAATAGTTTCCCAGATGTGTTTGGAATTTTTACAGTTCATCACATGTCTATTCATCAAGTAATCAAGGGAATCTACTAAAATTAATTGAAGGCTAGCATCCAGGGAGGCTTCTTCTTTTTCAGCAGGAGAAAAATCCTCAGGATCTTTCACATAAGTTCTAGCTTTGGTAATCACCACATCATTTTCCATTACCTCTGGTTCAATAACCATCGGAATTTTTGGACCCTTCTTTAACACTTCCAGATATTTGGAATTTGCAACTTGTAAAAATAATAGCATCTTCTTCTTCCATATAACATAATTTTCTTTATCGAATAGTGGAATTTTAACGGTTCCAACTTTTTGTGTAGTCATTATGATTTTTTGAGTAAATAAAAATTCAAGGAGTGAAAGAATCACAAAAGTCTAGGATCTTGATTTGTTCGTTAATCAGAAGGCTCTGATACCAATTGTTAGGTCTCAATATGTTTGTAGAAGGGGGGTTGAATACAAACAATACCGTTTAATCGAATAAAATACGGAATAAAAAAATTGAAACAAAATTCAAGTTAAATAAAACTATTATTAAACTTGAAAGGTGTTACAACAACGGTATCGTTTACAAGGGATTAATCTCAAATAAATTATTCCAAATCTAGAATAAATTCGACATGAACTTTTTCTATTTTTGTAATAAAAAGGATCAAATGCTAAATGCAATTTGAGATTAAGTTCTAGGGATTTTGATCCGCTAGATAGTTACACAAGAACAAGAAAATGATTTCTAGTGGTTAAGATTTAACAATAAATACTAGAAATGAATGTCCTGAGATATTGCAGTTGAGAATAATAAGTTCACTGCTTTCTGTTTTTCTTTCTGTGTTCTTGAGTAGTTGGCTGTATTCAATTCTGTCTGTTGAAAAATCAGCTGCTGTTGTTAAGTAAACAAAACAATCCACTTGATCCAGAAAGACTTTCGGCAAGACAATTCATTTGAACTAGAAAGACTTTCGGCAAGACAATCCATTTGAACTACCAAGACAATCAAATGAACTGGCATGACTTTCGGTATGACTATTGAATGTCATACCGATTGTCTTGCTAATACAAAAGATAGTCTTGCTGAATTAATATAGAATATTAATTCAAAATCAATTCTGAAAATACATAATATTAATTCAGAATTAATTAATCAATTAATTTAATTAATCAATAAATTAATCTTTGCAGATATAATTTATTTTCTTAATTAAATTATACGACTTAATTAATTAATAGAGAATTAATACTACTCTTGAACAGCAACCATTCTTCTGAAAATCTTCTGATAATTATGAATCAATTCCGCACTTCAATGTTGACACTCGATGTACTATCTGGTTCATGAGTGACTAACTTCCGTGACATTTCTTCATGCCTTGACTTTGATACTCTTGATTTTCTTCAGACTAAATCCTTGTAATTAATTGATACCCTGACGAGATCTCTGTCACTTGATTAAATCCGCAATCTTGATTTATATCACTGAGGCTTGATCAATTTCTTGAGCTTCTTCCAGTGAATTAAGTCATCAAGTCTGTAGAAGAACAATGTTGCTTAATCCTTTGACATATGTTACTTTGAGAGATCTCTATGACGATAGAACCATTATTTACTAGTTACATCCTTATTTGAGTTGAGTTAAATCCTCGAATAAATAAATAGGCTATGACATATGCCTTTCACTTTTGTTAGCATCAAGTTGAGTTGAGGTTGAGATTTGTGCAGCCACCAGTTTTTGAAGAAGCAGTGTTTGTTGAGCTTGATGGAGGCGGATTTGAGTGATTGGGGTTTCCAGGGTCTTGAGCCTTGTGTCCAAAGAGTCCACTTTCTTGACTAGATCAAATTTTTTCCTAAGATATCTGTTGATATCTAACATTGTTGTGTTAGGAAAGGTAGCCTCCAATCTTGCAGTGATGTCCTTTTTGACTTGACCAATTTCTGTCTTAAGCTCAGTTACATCTTGAGTTTGCTTTAGAGATTGAATTTGGTGAAGTTGAAGAGACTCAAGGTGTGATTGAAGAAGTCTCTTGGTGTTGGCATTTGTAGTAGCTTGAAGAGCTGTCTGAGTCTGTTGAATTATGTGAAAGAGAGTTGATTTGAAATGGTGTTCATCACATTCTTTGCTAAACATCCAAGATGGAGTGTTTGTACTTGAGCTAGGGTCTGCTTCTCCCCCTATGTGCATGAAATCTCCTTCATCACCGAATATGTCCTCAGAACCACCAGTTGGATAATCAAAGTCATCACCAGCTGTGGAGGGCATGGCAGTGATTACATCCTTGGCCTTTTGCATTGAAGCAGTTGTGTGCACCAAGATGAGAATTCTCTCAGTAGCCTCATTGTCATATTTATTCAAAACTTGATAAGATGGAACAGGGTGAGTAAATGTCTCAGCTTCATAAGAAACAGAGTCTAAGACAGCTTGATAATCTTGCTGAAATAGTTGTTTCTTTTTAGCCTCATTGACATCCCTTAACTCACTAACAATGGGCTCTTCCCATTCTTCAGTACCTGCTTTTCTCTCACGATCTCTCATTTCTTGCACCAAGGGCTCCCCTTGGCTTCCCACCCCCACACCCTCACCTTCACCTACTAAGGTGGGACTCCACTCACTCACTTTTGCCAAGCTGGAAGAAATAACTTGCATGTTTTCACTATTTTCCTCTCCTTTTTCTTGAGAGTAACTCAGCCTCTCACTCTGTTCACTCCCTTCTCTCAATCCTAAAAATGATTTTGCAACTACTAGGTCATCTGCACTTGTAACAATAGTTGAAATTTGAGGTGGTGCAGTGATATTCAACGGATGAGAGACATCTGTCGAGTTAGTAGTTGAGAGTTTCAACGGATGACTGCTGTTAAGCACATCCGTTGAGATACAATCACTAGTCGACGGATGAACAATATCTGTCGATATAGTAGAAATGACAGAGTTTGGAGTAGAGACTACTATAGAATCTGTGGTGATTGATTTGATATTCTGCACAGATTTCTCAGCAGAATCGGAAAGAAATGGCAAGTGAGCCAACAAATCATCTAAAAGATGATGCTCATTTGCTGTAGATTTTAGCTTCTCCATAAGGGTTAGAGATGGGGAATCAGGGATTGATGTATTAATCATATCCACATCCAAAGAATTTGTAGGTGAGTTTGGTGTGTGACGTGCTTCTATTATTAAAGATTTTGGATGTGACTCCACATATGCAGGAGTCACATAACCCTGACTTTGAGAAGCTGATGTAACTGAGTCTTTGACTGTAGTTTGCACAGTGTGTGCACCCTGTGTATCCCCAAGTGTTCTGGATTTCTTCTTTCTAGCATAAGTTTGGAGTGAGCTTGTGTCCCTAACCCTATTGGCATGTGCTCTTGGTTGAGAGCTTGTTTCAATAGTAACATCATTTCGGGAGGATGAAACTAGTAATGAGCTTATATCCTTATTAAGCACTACAGTTTATTGGGAAACTACAGTGTGGCTAGGCTGGATTACACACACCTCTCCCTTCTTATTCTTAGGGTTTCTTTTATATTCAACCTATCCTTCACCAGGCTTAATTCCCTTCACACGCCCCTCTTGGTTCTTAGTGGATGTTACAACTAGCTTCTTTTGAGAGAAACTAGAGGGGGCTTTCTTTGACTTGGATTTTGAAATTCTTGGTTTTGTAGCTTGGGTAGGCACCTGTTTGGTCACTATCACAGGTGCCATGGCCACAGTTGATTGCAAAGAAATAGGTGGTTGAGAAGTAGCAGGGACAGAATTATTTACCTCACTTACCTGAGGCTGTTCCATGATTGGCATGTAAATAAGGGGAACATCCTTGTGGTGATTTTCCCTGTTTAAGTCAGCAATAATTCTTTTCTCTTGGACCCAACAATCTAACTTGTTTGTTGGGTTCTCAATTGAGAGATCCTCAGAAACAAATTTAGCTAACATCATAAAGAATCTAGCATAATAGATGTTCTTAGACCTCTTCTTTATATATCCTAACTTACTCCCTAATTCATACATGACAGAAGTACTGAAATTAAAATACTTATCACTTAAAAGCATATAAAGCATGTTAACAAGTGAATAAGTCATAGCATCAAAGTTGCTAACTTTTCCAGAATACACCTTAATAAAAGAATCACACAAAAAGCTCATTCTTTTCTAAGACCCATTTTCCTAACATCACTTAACTTAGTGGCATTAAGAGCATAACCCATAGAAATTAGCATGTTACTCACATCAGTGTCTGTGTGTGGAGCAAGTGTGTTATTCTCAGGCAATTTAAAGCATTTTTCAATTGTATCACACTTAATACAGTGTTCATTACCATTGATGGTGAAGGTAATGGTTTTGTCCTCTCAGTTGAACACTCCTGTAGTCTACATTTCCTCGACAACTTCCCAGAAAATTGTTGGAGGCTAAAGCATGGCATAACTCAGTTTGCAGTTCAGGATGAAGTCCATCATTTTTTGATAGTCTTCAGATGCCGAAATTTGCTTGTTCACTAAAGCCACAAAGTTGTTCTTTTCATAAACGTGCCCAGTTGAGGATATGATTTTGACTACGGGTGCCATTGCTATGATTGAAATTAGTTGCAGAAAGGGAGTATTTGCTTTTGGAGAAGAAGAGAATTAGAAGAATTGCTTGAGAAAGATAAAAGTAAAAATAGAAATGAAATAAGCTTTTATACTTACTCAGAAATAAACTGTCAAAAATTAAAAAGTAAAATAAAGTAACCAATCAAATTAGCCCAAAATAGCCATTTAAAAATAAGAAAAACTGTCAAAATTCTAAAATTATCCGTTGAACTATACATACAGGCTGTAAGTAAATTTGACGGATAATGCTTAAAATTAACGGCTAAGATTGAGTGCAATTTGATGGATAAAGAAAAAGTACCCAGAGTAATGTTTGATACCTCAACAGATAATGAGTTTCAACGGGTGTTCATTTTCAACGGATAATGAACATCCGTCGAGATATAAATTCTGACTTAGCCAAAATTTCATCTTTAACAGTAAGTATCAAATTTTACTCTGGCTGCATTTCAATTTGTTTAGACATCAAAGTAAATTAAGAGTAAT
The DNA here is from genome assembly GCF_009905375.1 of Apium graveolens. Lineage (NCBI taxonomy): Eukaryota > Viridiplantae > Streptophyta > Magnoliopsida > Apiales > Apiaceae > Apium > Apium graveolens. Next base: position 182,705,811 of record NC_133651.1, read on the forward strand.
TAAGCATACCTAACTCACTTACCAACCTAGTAAAGGTGGATTCATCAATTGGCTTGGTAAAGATGTCTGCAAGTTACTTCTCACTTGGAACAAAATGAAGTTTCACAGTACCATTCATGACCTCTTCTCTAATGAAGTGGTACTTGATGTCACTGTGCTTGGTCTTTGAATGTTGTACTGGATTTTCAGTATTTGCAATGGCACTTGTGTTGTCACAGAAAATAGGAATCTTATTCACCTGTAGACCATAGTCCAACAATTGATTTTTCATCTATAAAATTTGTGCACAGCAACTACCAACAGAAATATATTCAGCCTCAGCTGTAGAAGTAGAGACTAAATTTTGCTTTTTACTGAACCAGGATACTAGCTTATTTCCTAAAAATTGACAAGTTCCTGTTGTACTTTTTCTATCAATTTTACAACCTGCATAATCTGCATCTGAATAACCAGTTAGATCAAAACCAGAATCTCTAGGATACCAAATGCCAAGTTTTGGAGTTCCTTTGAGATATCTGAAAATTCTCTTAATAGCTACTAAATGAGATTCTCTAGGATCAGCTTGAAATCTAGCACAAAGAAAAGTAGCAAACATTATATCTGGCCTACTGGATGTTAAATACAAAAGTGAGTCAACGATGCCTCTATAACTTGAAATATCCATAGACTTTTCAGTAGTGTTTAATTCAAGTTTAGTTGCAGTGGCCATGGGAGTTTTTGCAGATGTGCAATCCATTAATTCAAACTTCTTCAAAAGATCATAAATGTATTTGGCTAATTAATATTCAATCACTAACTTGATTGACTTGTATACCAAAAAAAGTAAGTTAGTTCTCCCATCATACTCATTTCATATTTACTTTGCATCAATTTGGCAAACTTTTTGCAAAGTTTTTCATCTGTAGAGCCAAATATAATACCATCTAGATAAATTTGAACAAGTATACCAGAGCCATTAACTTTTCTATAAAATAAGGTTTTATCAACAGTACCTCTTATGAAATGATTTTCTAAGAGGAACTTTGACAAAGTGACATACCAGGCTCTAGGTGCTTGCTTCAGTCCATAAAGTGCCTTCAAAAGGTAGTAGACATATTCTGGAAAATTTGTATCTCGAAAACCAGGAGGCTGACTGACATAGACTTCCTCCTCCAAATCTCCATTCAGAAAGGCACTCTTGATATCCATTTGATAGACCTTGAAATTGGCATGGGCTGCATAGGCTAAGAAAATTCTGATGGCTTCAAGTCTTGCAATAGGAGAAAAAGTTTCATCAAAATATATTCCTTTTTGTTGACAATAGCCCTTAGCAACCAATCTAGCTTTGTTCCTGACTACTATTCCATTTTCATCCATCTTGTTTCTGAATACCCACTTGGTGTCAATAGGATTCTTTCCTTTAGGCTTGGGTACCAGCTTCCAAATTTATTCCTTTCAAATTGGTTTAGCTCCTTTTGTATAGCTAAAACCCAATCAGGATCCAACAGAGCTTCTTCTACCTTTTTAGGTTCTTCCTGAGATAGAAAGCTGTTATACAGACATTCTTCTTGAGTTGCTTTCCTGATGTACACTTTTGAAGATGCATCACCAATAATTAGTTCAAAAGGGTGATCTCTAGTCTATTTTCCCTATTGTGGTAGATTAGCTCTAGATGAAGAGGCCTCATAGTTGTCTTGATGTGTAACTGATTTTTGATTGGAAGAAACTCCCCCTGAGTTTGTGGATCTTTGACTTGAAGTTAGGGTTATTTCTTCTTATGATCTGTATTGGCTTTCAACTCCTATTGATGGATCAACGGATGTTGATCTTTGCCTTTCGACGGATGATGCAGATTGTCTTTCGACAGATGATGCACTTGGTCTTTCGATGGATGATGAGTTATGTGCTTCATTAGTTGTATATTTTTCTGCATTATCTTTAGACATGATTTCTAGATCACTTTCATCATCACTATCATCAAAAATCATCTCAACATTGTCAAATTTGAGGCTTTCATGGAAATCTCCATCTTGTAGTCCTTCAATCTTTTTATCATCAAACACAATATGTACAGATTCCATAACAATGTTGGTTCTGAGATTGTAGACTCTGTATGCTTTTTCAACTGCATATCCAACAAAAAATCCCTCATTAGCTTTGGCATCAAACTTTCCATGTTGATCAGTTTGATTCCTAAAGATATAACATTTACAGCCAAGGACATGAAGAAATTTTAATGTTGGTTTCCTATACTTGAACAATTGGTGGGGAGTCATGCACTTTGCTTGATTAACCAAATAAATATTCTGAGTGTAGCATGTATTATTTACAGCTTCAGCCCAGAAGTATGTAGGTAACTTTGATTTTTCTAACATTGTTCTTGCAGCTTCAATAAGAGATCTGTTTTTCCTTTCCACCACTCCATTTTGTTGTGGGGTTCTTGCTGCTGAAAACTCATGCATGATCCCATTTTCTTCACAAAATAATCTCATCACAGAATTCTTGAACTCAGTACCATTGTCACTCCTGATTCTTCTAACTTTGAAATCAGGATGATTTTTAACTTGCCTTATGTGATTGATGATGATTTCACTAGCTTCATCTTTGGATTTTAGAAAATATGTTTAAGAGAACTTTGAGAAATCATCCACAATTACTAGGCATTATATTTTCCTTGGGATGGACAATATATTGACTGGTCCAAATAAATCCATGTGCAGTAGTTATAAAGGTTCCTTAGTTATTGAATCAAGCTTCTTTCTGAATGATGTCTTGATCTGTTTTCCTTTTTGACAGGCATAACACAATCCATCATTTGAGAATTCCACTTATGGAATGCCTCTTACCAAATCTTTCCTGACCAGCTCATTCATAGTCTTGAAGTTAAGGTGGGACAGCTTCTTGTGCCATAGCCAACTTTCATCTTGACTTGCCTTGCTAAAGAGACAAGTAACAGATTATGCATTTGATGAGTTGAAGTCAGCTAGATACACATTTCCTTTTCTCACTCCAGTGAGAACCACTTTGTTGTTTTTCTTGTTGGTCACAACACAGGCTTCAGAATTGAAAGTTACTGAGTTGCCTTTATCACAAAGCTGGCTGATACTCAACAAATTATGCTTGAGTCCATCCACTAGGGCAACTTCCTCAATGATGGCATTATCCTTTGAAATCAAGCCATATCCCATAATATAACCCTTGTTGTCATCTCCAAAAGTGATACTTGGACCGGCTCTCTCCTTGAACTCAATGAGCAGGGTAGAATCTCTAGTCATGTGCCTTGAGCACCCACTATCCAAATACCAAAGATTCTTTATGTTTCCCTGTACACAATAAAATCAAATCAAGTTGATTTTGGTACCAAAGTTTCCTTGGGTCCTGTTTTGTTAGCCTTTTTCTTATATTTCTTAGGCTTGTTCTCATTTGACTTAGGCATTTGAAATTCATCCTTAGTCAATTGAGTAGAACCCTTAAAACCATTCATCATTGCAGAATTATCATGCACATGTTGTGTACATGGAAAGGCATATTTTATGCAAACATGTTGTTCCAGTAAGGCATACTAAATGGCATTTGAGGCATAGTAAATGCAGCATAATAAGGATGTTGTGCAAATGGCATATTAGCAAACTGTGCATTCAAATTATGTATAGGCATAACATTCACAGGCATTGTAGGCATAATAAGAAATAAGGGAGGTGCAGACATGGGAGCAGTCAGAGCAAGTTTGCAATTAACAGATAAATGATTAACACTACCACACTTCACACAAATTTTTCTAGGAGCATATTTATCAGGTGTGTAGTTGTTATGTTTGTTCATTCCTACCTTCCCCTTCCTATTGTTTTTCCTTTTTGATTCTGTTTTAACCTTAATTTTCTCCAATCTGTCATTCAATTGCTTGATTGACAAATGCCCTACATTGACTCTCTTGTCCTTTTTCACTTGACTTGTTTCTCCTAGAACAAAGTTTTTAGAAACTTATCCATATTTTTCATTTAATTTGCTAGCTTGGTTTTGCTAACTGGCTTACTTTCACTCAACGGATGTGGTTCCTTTTCTTTCGACGGATAATCCTTTTGATCATTTGACGGATAACGTTCATCATCCATCAAATCCACATCCGTTGAAAGTCCGTCAACCAAATTGGAATCAAGTTTCTCCTTTCTCTTTTTCCAGGCCGCATCACAGAAAGATTATATACTTTAAACTTTAGTAATTTGAGCATGGACATTTCTAGATGATTTTCATGCCTTAATTACCTCTTGTTCTCGTTCAAGTTGCTTTCTTAAAAAAAATTATTTCTCTAAGGATTCAGTTAGTTCATCTCTGGCAATCTTGCACTCTAATTCCAATTTTTGAAACTCAACAAATTGAGTCTCTAACACATTGTTTCTTTCACTCAAAAACAAATTATTCTCTTTAATTTTAGTGTTTTCTTTAGTGAGAGATTTAAGTGTAACACGCAAATGATATAACTCAGTAGACATATCATTTATAGCATCATTACACTCAACTTTAGATAAATGTGCTAGATTAGTGGTGATTACCTAATTACTGGATGAACTGACTTCTGTTTCATCTGATTTAGCCATAAGTGCTAGATTAACATAGCTTGTATCATCATCCTCTTCTAGTCCGTCTGCAGCCCAGTCATTTTCATGTGTGATGAAATCCCTTTCCTTTTGTTTGAGAAACTCAAAATATTTCTGCCTATAATCCACAGGCTCAAACTTCTTTTTTCCACAATCAGACTTTCTGCATTCACTAGAAAAATAACCTACCAAGCCACACTTGAAACACATAAATTTAGACTTGCCAACCATGTTTCTGTTTGACTTGGATGCTCCAAAATTCTTCTTGAATTTGAGCTTGGAAAACCTCCTGGATAGAAAAGCCAGATGTTCATCTATGTCATCCATGTCATCTTGACTAAGATGTTCTTCATGTTCAGCTACTAGCCATTTTCTGTTGCCTTCACAAACTCTAGGGTTTGGTGCGGATTCAATAGCTTCAACCTTTGTCTCCTTCTCTTTCTCTTGCTCAGCAACCAATGCAATGGATCCTCCTTTCTTTTTTCCTTTCTCCAACTTCTCATCTTGCTCTATTTCAAGCTCATAGGTTTTTAGGATCCCATACAATTTGTCCAAGGTAAATTTCTTGTAGTCTTGAGAGTTTCTTAGTGAGACTATCATAGGCTTCCATTCCTTTGGTAGAGATCTAAGGAATTTGAGATTTGAGTCCTTTGTTTGATAGACTCTTTCATGCAATTTTAGAGCATTCAGCAGTTTTTTAAATCTATTGAAAATGTCAGTGAGTGGCTCACTTTCTTCACTATAAAAATGCTCATATTGCTGAATCAAGAGTTACATTTTGTTTTCCCTTACCTGCTTAGTTCCATCACATATGACTTGAATTGTATCCCAAACATCCTTAGCAGTTTTGCAGTTTATGATATTGTCAAACATGTCACCATCAACACCATTAAACAGAATATTCGTGGCCTTCTTATATTTGTGGACTTGCTCAATATATGGATCAGACCATTTTGCTATAGGCTTTGGGATGGATGGCTCATTTCCTGTAGCAGCTCTCATAGGAACATATGGACCTTTCTCAATACAGTCCATATATCCTTTATCTTGAGATTGGAGATGCAGGTGCATCTTCACCTTCCAATGGTGATAGTTGTCTTTGTCCAGAAAGGAATTTTTACTACAACATCTTTTCTGCTCATCTTATTAGTTGTTGTGATCTTTAAACTCTTTGTTCTTCAAGAGCTTGCCCTGATACCAATTGTTATTCCCAAACAATCTAACAAAGAATTACAGAAGGGGGTTGAATGTAATTCTGGCTACTTTTTTAATTTTAAGAACAGTTCTACTATGACTATATAACTGTGTTTGATTTGGCTATGGTGCAGAATTGAAAGGCATATGTCATAGCCTATTTGTATATTCGAGGATTTAACTCAACTCAAATAAGAATGTAATAAGTAAATAGTGGATCTACCGTCAAAGAGATCTCGCAAAGTAATATTTGTCAAAGAATTCAGAAACAAGGTTCATCTACAGACTTGAGGAATTAATTCACTGGAAGAAGTTCAAGAAATTGTTCAAGCCTCGGTGATATAAATCAAGATTGTGGATTTAATCAAGTGACAGAGATCTCGTCAGGGTATCAATTAATTACAGGGATTTAATCTGAAATCAAAGTCAAGACATGAAGAAACGTCACGGAAGTTAGTCACTCATGAACCAGATAGTACATTGAGTGTCAACATTGAAGTGGTGGAATTGATTCATAATTCTCAGTGATTTTCAGAAGATATTCAGAAGAATGGTTGCTGTTTAGGATTAGTATTAATTCTCTATTAATTAATTAAGTTATATAATTTAATTAAGAAAATAAATTATATCTGCAAAGATTAATTTATTTATTAATTGAATTAATTGATTAATTAATTCAGAATTAATATTAAGGATTTTCAGATTTTAAATTGAATTAAAATTCATTTAAATTCAGAAAGACAATCTTTTGTACTAATATGACAATCGGTATGACAATCAATAGTCATACCGAAAGTCATGCTAGTTCATTTGATAGTCTTGCCGAAAGTCTCTCCAGTTCAAAGGATAGTCTTGCTAGCTATTGGGATTGTCTTGCTAGTTCAAAAGGATAGTCTCACCGAATGTCCTACCAGCTAAAAGGATTGTCATGCCAGCTCTATTCAAGTCTGTTGATTTGTTAAAAAGGAAAGCAGCAGAACAGAAGTCAGACAATCCACACAGAACACAAGTAAACAAACAAGAACACAGCAGCCGCAGCAAATATATCATCTCTTCTCTGCTAAATTCAAGATCACATTTCTAGTTTATAAAGTTAAATCCAATCAACTGGAAATCATTCTCTTGTTCTTGTGTAACTATCTAGCGGATCAAAATCCCTAGAACTTAATCTCAAATTGCGTTTAGCATTTGAATCTTTTTATTACAAAAATAGAAAAAGTTCACGTCGAATTTATTCTAGATTTGTGATAATTAATTTGAGATTAATTCCTTGTAATCGATACAGTTGTTGTAACACCTTTCAAGTTTAATAATATTCTTATTTAACTTAAATTTTGTTTCACATTTTTATTCCGCATTTAATTCGATTATTTGGTATTGTTTGTATTCAACCCCCCTTCTACAAACACATTGGGACCTAACAATTGGTATCAAAGCCTTCTGATTAACGAACAAAACAAGATCCTAGACTTTTGTGATTTTTCAACTCCTTGAATTTTTATTTATTCAAAAATTCATAATGACTTCACAAAAAGTTGGAACCGTTAAAATTCCACTATTTGATAAAGAAAATTATATCATCTGGAAGAAGAAGATGCTCTTGTTTTTACAAGTTGCAAATCCCAAATATCTGAACTTGTTAAAGAAGGGTCCAACAACTCCAATGGTTATTGAACCAGAGGTGATAGTAGATGATGTTGTGATTACCAAAGCTAGAACCTATCCAAAAGAGCCTGAGGATTTTTCTCCTGCTGAAAAAGAAGAAGCCTCCTTGGATGCCAGCCTTCAGTTAATTTTAGTTGATTCTCTCGATCCCTTGATGAACAGACATATGATGAACTGTAAAAATTCCAAACACATCTGGGAAACTATTGAGGTGATTAATGAAGGTACAGAGGAAGTTAGGGAGAACAAGTTGGAGATCCTAACCTCTGAGTATGAACATTTTAAATCAAATCCAGGAGAAGGAATTACTGAAGTGTTTGAGAGGTACAATGAGTTGCTCAACAACCTGAACATAAATGGAAAATATTATTCAATCAGGGAGGTCAACAAAAAGTTTCTTTTAACACTGCCAACTCATCTTGAACATAGAATCACTGCCATTAGAGAAGCTAGAGATCTGAGTGAGATTTCTTTGGATAGACTCTATGGTGTGTTGAAAACCTATGAGTTGGAGCAGATTCAGCAAAAGGAAGTCTACGGGAAAGATAGAATGGTCAGCACATCTACTGCTCTTATAGCTGAAGGTCAACAACAATAATAATCTCAACAGTCGGAGAGAATGGTACAGTTTTCCAAGGCTGAGGAAAATGTGATAGTAGCAGAATATGATCCTCCTACTACAAATCAATTCAGTGATGATTTTTATTCCTTGGAAGAGCTGGAGGAATTGGAAGATGAGTCAATGGCCCAAATTGTCAAGAGATTCTCCAATGTCAGATTCAAGAGAAATCCCAAGTTCAAGTACAAGTCCAACTACAACAGATTCCAGACAGGTGGATCTTCATCCTCTAACACCAGTAGTGGTGGATACAAAATAGGGATGGTTGATCGGAGCACCATTAGATGCTATAACTGCAATGAGTTGGGACACTTTGCCACAGAATGCAGGAAGCCAAAGCAAGTAAGGAAGAACTCTTATGATTCAAATCAGAAGAGTAACTATGAAAGGGCTTACCTGGCAAAGGGAAGAAGCTGGGATGATACTGATAGTGAAGATGAAGAAGATGAGAATCTTGCTCTTATGGCTATTGATGGAAAAGCTTCATCATCAAGAAAAGAGGTAAAATTTACTGATGCTGAATTAGTTTATCATCTAGGAGGTTCCTTAGATTGTGCTCGTCGTGATAATGAACTGTTAAGACAGCAAATCAAAGACCTTGAGAAAGAGGTCAATGAATTAAGACTTGTGCACATTAATCAAGACAAGTTAAAAGAACAAGTATCTTTTCTAGAGAATAGAGTTGACTGTTATAGAAAACTCGAAAATATTCTCAAAGACAAGATCACCGGTCTTGAGACTAAGGTTAAAGCCTACTTCAATTCTTGTTCGAAGGCTAAAGAGTTCTACAGTAAGTAAGCTGTTAATCAAACATCTGGAATAGGTTATGATTACAATGTTGCTATTGGAGAATTAGGCATAAAATCCCCTCCTCATGTCTGTGCTAAAGGGAGGGAAGTACCACATATGCTTAAGGGTGTTGATGAACCCCTCTATAAAGCATCAATTGCTGAACCATTTGATGCGACCTCTTCTGTTATTCAAGAAGAAATACGTGCTGAAGATCTTGCTAATGAGAAGGTTGTTTCCAAGTCGAGTGTGTCGAAAGTTCCAGTCAAAGTTGTGAAAGCAACTGAGACTAACTCAGACACACATGAGTTGGATAACAAAAATGCCATGTCTACCATGCATAAATTGCCTGCTATTAATATCTCTCATAAAGCATGTGGTGTTTCTAATTGTATGTCTTGTGCTTTTAATATGATGTCTGCTTATTTTAATGGTAAGCATGTTTCTAATGTTAAGACTACTCCTCGTCAACATGTGAATAACAAGAAGCATGATAGGTCTAAGACTGCTAGTCCTTCTAAGGCTAGAAAGGAGACATTTGTGCCTAAGCCTAAACAGAAATTTGTTAAGGCTATTTATAAGGTCAAATGTTCAGTCAGTGAGAAAGTTGAGACCATTAAAATTAAAAATGTTGTTTTGCCTGACAAAGGACAATTCTACAAGTATGCCGGGCCCAACCAAGTTTGGGTTCCGAAAAAGGTCTAATCCATTTGTAGTGCAGGGCATTAAACAGGTGTAACCGGTAGTGTGGATTCTTGACAGTGGATCATCAAGACATATGACCGGAGATAGAGCCCTGCTATCAAATGTGGTTGAGAAAGCTGGCCCCCTGGTTACCTTTGGAGATAACAGCAAAGGTTTATCTGAGGGATATAGCTGTTTGCAAGCTGGATATGTTATCAGTGAAATTTTGTATATTGTGCTAGGTTACTATCAGCAAGCAGTATCTAACATATAGCACCAGTGACGAGACTTGAGAATATTACGACATATCAGGCACCTGCTGCACATTACACTTGGAATTGGACTCTAGTAAGATGTGTACAGGTGTACTCCTGGTTGGTGAGTCAAAAGAGGAAGTCAGTGCACCACAGTTCATGGACTTTGCAGCTGCAGATCTATTGGACTATGCAATCTCTTCTTCACAATCTCACTTCAGGTTGGTATGAACTAGTGTACTACTCAAGCAATCGTCAAGGACATGGTATGGCACTCTAACTGAAGTTATAATTTAATATGAACTAGTAGAGTCGTCATATTTATAACTCTCTTATCACTAGGCACAAACATATTGTTTTATATGTGCAGTGAGTTTTAGGAGAAAATCAAACTTCTTTCTACATTAGTGATTTCTTATTTCATGTAAAATCCTTTGAAATCACTATTGTACATCATCTCTCTTAAAAGATTAAATGTATAATTTTCATTCATTATAGATCTTAAGTACATTTTATCTCTATATTGCCCTATGTTCTGTGATACAGGTTCAGTCTCCAATGGCTTTCTTTCATTGACAGTCATGAGGTTGAAAACCCACAACATATATCCCAGACTGTAAAGATAAATACAGAAAAAAAACCAACCAACACTCTCTTACCACTAAATGTAGTATGAATGAGCGTGAGGGAGATAGTGCCTTAGTGCACCACATAAGGAAGGTTCTGTAGTCAACCCAGTAGCTCTGTCTCCTACATAGATGAGTAGTATTTAAACTGAGACAACTGCTAGCCCCCATACATCTTCTCAAAAAGATGTAATGGCTGAAAAGGCACAAAAACAGTTACTAGATTCATTCTCTCAATAGGGTGCATCTATTGAAATTTGCCTGTCGGCCAGGGTATCCGATGTAGTGTCACCGCCTCAAATATAAACAATTCTTGATGCACAAGGAAAGGTTACACACACAAAGGATGAGTTGACGGAAACAAGAGTTTTGACCATTTTAAGGTCAGATTCGATTGTTCAAGGTTCGTTAATGGACCAATTGCCTTTACAGGTGTTAGGAGAGGATACTGATCCAAAAGCCATATGTCAGTGGTCAGTGTCTACCTCCCCAGGCTTAAATCCCCTGGATGCATCTGCGGATAGTGGATCTGACATAGGTGCAGATCGGCAACTTGTTGACAATGATTCAGATATTACCTGATGAGTCACAAGGAAATGTCTTCACAGACATTAGAAGGGAACTTTGATCTTTATGCTAAATTCTTTGGATCATTGTTTACCTTCCCAGAATTCAAATCTGGAACCCTAAAAGGGAAACTAGCAACTTGTAGATTATGACTCAGATTCATCTGACGAGTTTAACAAGGATGGGGATTTGCGAACTCCCATTGCACCACCTGTGACTTCCTTAAGGATGGCTAAGGTGATTTTCCTTGCAGGTACAGCTGAATGTTGGAGCTATGAGTGGAGTGATACACTTGTGAGAATGAGTGTAAACACGAGTGGAGTGAAGAGTGAAACACATGTGAGGTACACTAAACAGAATCACACACTCACAGTGAGGAAGAAAGAGAAACTACTTGTTATTTCTTTTCCAACCAAGTGAAATATGAGAACTCCTTCAGACGACGGCATACATTCCTTCTTTAAGGGGGAGATAAAAGCTTAAGTAATAGTTTGGAGGATTCATCAACTAAGGGGGAGAAATAGCAGGGAGGAAGAAAAATGTCCTACACATGTATACTACACCACACCATTGTTGTTTGTAACTACGGTCGCTATTGTACGGGAGAGGTGGTAAACACAAGGTGATTTTCTAGTAAGGGAAGAAGCTGTTCTCAAAAGGGGAGTACCATTGGTTTTTATCTGCGGATCCTATTATACGGGAGAGGTGGTAAACGAAGGTGATCTTCTTTAATCAGTTGATTCTCATAGGGGGAGAAGCAAGACAGATATGCGCTTCTCAACAGGAAATGTGGTTGTACAAAAGAAGATGAAACTACTTGAAGATACGTTCAGTCTAGAGGAACATCTATATGGAATCTGGAAAATGTTAAATGTTATCCAGAAATTTTCTGCTATTTACTTTGCATTTTTGTCTATATCTTTTTCTTATTTGTTAGTTGAGTTATCCTCTAGGTATTTGTTGTTATTGTCTAACAAACAAAAAGGGGGAGATTGAAAGGCATATGTCATAGCCTATTTGTATATTCGAGGATTTAACTCAACTCAAATAAAAATATAATAAGTAAATAGTGGATCTACCGTCAAAGAGATCTCGCAAAGTAATATTTGTCAAAGGATTCAGAAACAAGGTTCATCTACAGACTTGAGGAATTAATTCACTGGAAGAAGTTCAAGAAATTGTTCAAGCCTCTGTGATATAAATCAAGATTGTGGATTTAATCAAGTGACAGAGATCTCGTCAGGGTATCAATTAATTACAGGGATTTAATCTGAAATCAAAGTCAAGACATGAAGAAACGTCACGGAAGTTAGTCACTCATGAACCAGACAGTACATCGAGTATCAACATTGAAGTGGTGAAATTGATTCATAATTCTCAGTGATTTTCAGAAGATATTCAGAAGAATGGTTGCTGTTTAGGATTAGTATTAATTCTCTATTAATTAATTAAGTCATATAATATAATTAAGAAAATAAATTATATCTGCAAAGATTAATTTATTTATTAATTGAATTAATTGATTAATTAATTCAGAATTAATATTAAGGATTTTCAGATTTTAAATTGAATTAAAATTCATTTAAATTCAGAAAGACAATCTTTTGTACTAATATGACAATCGGTATGACAATCAATAGTCATACCGAAAGTCATGCTAGTTTATTTGATAGTCTTGCCGAAAGTCTCTCCAGTTCAAAGGATAGTCTTGCTAGCTATTGGGATTGTCTTGCTAGTTCAAAAGGATAGTCTCACCGAATGTCCTACCAGCTAAAAGGATTGTCATGCCAGCTCTATTCAAGTCTGTTGATTTGTTAAAAAGGAAAGCAGCAGAACAGAAGTCAGACAATCCACACAGAACACAAGTAAACAAACAAGAACACAGCAGCCGCAGCAAATATATCATCTCTTCTCTGCTAAATTCAAGATCACATTTCTAGTTTGTAAAGTTAAATCCAATCAACTGGAAATCATTCTCTTGTTCTTGTGTAACTATCTAGCGGATCAAAATCCCTAGAACTTAATCTCAAATTGCGTTTAGCATTTGAATCTTTTTATTACAAAAATAGAAAAAGTTCATGTCGAATTTATTCTAGGTTTGTGATAATTAATTTGAGATTAATTCCTTGTAATCGATACAGTTGTTGTAAAACCTTTCAAGTTTAATAATATTCTTATTTAACTTGAATTTTGTTTCATATTTTTATTCCGCATTTAATTCGATTATTTGGTATTGTTTGTATTCAACCCCCCTTCTACAAACACATTGGGACCTAACAAGAATGAAAGTATTGATGAAATCAAAACACAAAGTAATCAAATACAAGTATTTAAAAACTTTCTGGTGGATTGAACTTTTCCTTCAGAGATATATATTAAGTAGAGAACTCTGTGTTACAATATTGTACACACAGCTGCTTACAAGTTGAACTACAAGAACAGAGAAATTATTTACAGATTTTGCTTTTTCTATTTCTCTGGTAATTGCTTACTAACTTGGATAATGTTCTACTTGCTACCCTTGATCTACATATCACCAAGTTACATGATAAAGAGACAAAAAAATAAGAAAAAATGTTTCTAGTCTAATCTCATGCTTCTTCATTTCTCAATCCAGCATCTTTGAATATCTTCAGTTTAGCATGAAAATGAAAATGCTTCTTTGTTCTCTAAAACATGTAATTAAGCTGCCACATTCCATTTGCATACAATCAATGCATGTTACTGTCAAGTCACTATCAACTGCTCTTTTTGAATTTGTTCATCCGTTGAAACTCAGATTGATCATCCATTTAGACTCTGGTTGATCATCCGTCGAGACTTAAGTTGATCATCCGTTGAACTTAGTAAAACATTTGTTGAGACTGTCTTCATGGCAGTTAACTCCATTTCATTTATACAAGATTACAAGGCATCTGATATTTACAATTAACCATCATATCTTGTATATCAATCTAGTAGTCAACATGACTTGAGCATTCTACAACATCTAGTGCACTAAGGCATTATGATATGCAGAAATGTGCTACTAAACTTATTATTACACATAATCTACTCTTTCAATGTATGTTGAAGTGATCATCCGTTGAAAGCTACAAATACACTAAATAAAATCTACTAAGTGTTTTGTTCAAGTTATCATCATGTACACAAAATATTCCTAATAACTGATTTTCAATTTTTTTATTAAACTTTAAACATTAAATTTTTATATTGAATAAATAATATATTAAAATAATTTATAGAAATATACTTTGAAGAATTATTAAAATACGTGTCAAGCCTTGTCCCCATGTACACAGCTCAATCTGATAGAGAGAGTAACCAGTTGATTATTAATTATTATAATATTAATATTTTATTTTGTTAAAAAGAATTGTGCATGTTGTTTTTGGAAAGAATGAAGGTTTTTGTTAGAAAAAATTGAAAAAGTAATGTGTTTCAGGTGAATAAGGTGATTACTGGTTATTAATGATTAGAATAATTGGTCGAATTATCTTTGATCATAATTTTTATTTAATTTGGATCAATTTTATAATATATAATATATTTTTTCAGCAGGAATGAAAAATACATATTATTTTGTTTTAACTTGGTTCAATATTATAATATTTTTTAACCGGATCACTATTATTTGTATTTTTGTCTTAGCCTAAGATACATTATACCAATCTAATTTATTTAATTATATTTAATTTGCTTTAAATTTTATTTGAACCTGGGTCAATATAATATTTTTTTAATTATAGAGAACCCGCAGTCGCTACCTTTTAGATGCACACTAGGTAAACCTACAAGTTCACACAATAGTTAAACATGTATGGAAAGTGTAGATTGCTTTGTTTTAACTTGAGATAATTATAGTGAGCGACAAATTATCTTCTGTTAGGACAAATATAGATATCTATAATTGATAAAATAATATCTATTTTAAAGTTTAATTAATTAATAATCAAATTGTTATAGTAAATATTGTTTTAAAATTTATTTTAATAAAAATTTGATTAGTAGAATAACTTGACTATTTTTATCAATATAATAATAATAATATAGATCTCAATATTAATTAAAATTTAAGTTGGTAGAAAAAGTTAATTTTAATATTAATTAGAAAATTACAAAATTCTTCGAGAAAAGGAGAAAAGAATGATATCTAATTCATTATAAATTAGAACTTAAATTGATAGAGATCATTGATTTCAATTTTAATTAAAATTAAAATTAACGGACCGAATAACCGAACTTCAAATATTACGCATATTATAATATTGTATGTATGTGTAGAATAATATTAAAAGCATGTCATGTACGACTAAAAAAATATTGATCTAAAGAAATTGGCACCAATGGAGGGGATATCATTTGACGATGCTATGAAATTGGGGGATAACTTCGATTCATCTGAACGGCCAAGAAGTTGAGGACATGTGGACTAGCGATGATAAAGATTTAAAAGGGTTCTAAAAAGAAAAATTAAAATTAAAAAGTTTAATCTAATAATATAAAATATTAAAGTAAGGGTAATGAAGTAATTTTAACAAGTACTGATCGATCGACTACGAAACTTTTAATGTTTCGTCTATTATAATATAGTATAGATATATTTAGTTTGCTTAAATTTATTTTAGTCTGAAATAACAATTAGAATATTATAGAATTCAGTATAAATTAAAATTTAAATTGGTAGAAAAAATTGATTTTAATATTAATTATAATGATATAAAGTTCGATATAAAATAGAATTTAAATTTGTAAAGCGGCAGAAATAGTTGACTTCAATAATAATTACTAATTATAATTAGAAATGACCAACCGACCAATCAACCGATAAAGTAGAATTAGAATAACTGAGTTAGGGTGATTAAGTAATTTAAGCAAGTACCGACGGACCGACTACCAAAATTTTAATATTTCGTCTTTTGTAATAGAGCAAATTTCTAGTTTAGAATCCGTTCGATGTACGATTTTTTTTTATATTACCTCCTCCGTCCCAAATTATTTGTTCATTTTAATTTTTACGCGTATTTGAAGGTGTATTGACACATAATTTTATTAATTATTTTTAATGTTTTTTAAATAAAAGTTTAAATCAACTAAAGGAGCGTAATTGTGTAAAAACAAGCAGATTGAGATACAGAAAATATCAGGGCAAACACATATTTGATACTAACTGAAAGAAAAGAAGACGATTTACCTTGTATGGACCTTGACTCTTCGAGTAATGAGGATTTGAGACTGACACTTTGACACTTTTAGAGAGGGTTTTCTGTTCAAAAGTCAGATGGATTTTACTATGGTAGGAGGCATGTGATAATTTGATGTAAATTGAAAAAATAAAAATTAATTTTATAAAATTTATTAATAAAAATAATTTAATAATTTCAATAAGTACCGACTGACCAACTACCAAATTTTTTATATTTCGTCTATGATAATACAGTATTGTATCAATGTTCAGTTTACATTTATTTGTATATGTAATTATTCCATAATCTAAAATTTGAAGTTGTGGTGACACGTTTTGATGGACAGGGGACTATAGATGCAAAAAAAGTCTCACCGGGCCGGGCTTTGACCTGATGTTAAAAAACACGGGCTTTGATCGTATCAGGATTTTCGGGTTTTGACTTTGACCGGACCGGACCGGACCGGGCCGGACCGGGATTTCCGAAAATGTCAGAGCCCGTTTGGACCCTCGAGACGGGTCTAACCGGGCTTTTTCGGATTGGATTGGGCCGTGATTTTTTTCTAATTTAAGTCGGATCTAGTTTTATTAGAGATTCCGAAAACTACATGTATTAGCAACTAGATCATCGTAAAGATGTATTAGTTTGCATGGAATATTTTATGAAAACATTATTTCGTTGAAAATATTAAAGTTCGGCAAAATATAAACATGTTTATAAAATAATATGTTTTATCAAATATTATCCAAATATATATAATGTACTTACTATATTTTCTTTCATTAATCCTGCAACAAATTATATAAATAATATTATTAATCACATATATATATATATGTGTGTGTTTAAAGTATTATTTATATCTATAGTAAATGTAAATTCATAAATATATAAGAAGATATATTAGAATAATCAAATTTTAACCGTGTTTTTTCGGGTTTTTAATCGTGTCAGTCAAAGGACTGGGTCGGGTCGGACTTTACCTAAAAATATAGGGTCCGTCGAGGCCGTAAGTCCGGGCCGAATTTTGACCGGCGGGTTTGACCAGGTTTTGACCGGATCGGGACGTAATAGATTTTCGGACCCGAATTTTTTTACATATCCGGGACGCGTATCGTGTTCTCTTTGCTGGAAGTAGTCCATGCCAATTGGCATATGGATGGCCACACTTTCACGGCATACAAATTGACCAAATGCTTGGACGCATGGTTCTCGTTAAAACAATTTTTTAATAATTAAAACTAACTTATTTACCATAATTAAAACAAATTGACCAAATGCTCCAAGTTCTTTAACAAGGACTCGGTTCCTCTCTGTTTCATTGATTAATCCAACTCGAGCTCAATGTCAAATATAAAAATGTGTGTTAAGCTAACGAGATCAAGTCGAGCTATTAATATGCGGCTCGAATTCTATTCAACATCAATTGACTCATTAAATTTGAAAAAAATATTTAAATAGATACTGATTTTTCATGGTGTACTCCTGACGCTTTAAATATAAAATTATAAGCCAAAGATTAGTGAATTATTTGGGATTGAGTAGACTCGAAACCTTTAAACCTCTTTTTCCGTATAAAGTTTTACTTGTAATATATTGGTAATTTTGACCTCAAAACCTGCTTTTATTCGATGAAATCTCGAGTGCGGCATTAAGGAACTCGAATTTAATCACATTTTTGTATGCTAAAGGAGCTCTACTCGTGTTGTTAAGGAAAAAAATTAAGTTCAACAGATAAAATTTGGTTCAACTCGATTCATTTAATACTCTGCTTGCAAATTGCAATTAAACATAAATGGGAGAAGTTTATTAAATAGCTCCAAATGGACTAATTAAAATCAAATGTATGCGAACAGTAAATAAATAGATTATGTTTTATTGAATAAAATAAAATATATAGGCGGAGGAAAAGACAAAAGGGGACGATGATACATAATGATTGATGGGAAGGGCAGGCACAGACGGGGAGAATGTTTAATTGGTACTCCTCAATTCATCCCTCTCATTTTTTTAAATTTTTCTTTGTGAAATATTTCTTTCAATTATTTATATTTTAAAATTTTCTAAAAATAATAAAAAATTTATAATTTTTAAAATAACTAAATCTAATACTTATCTCCACTATACCCACTTTATATATATATATAATATTAATCGATCCCACTAATTTACTCACTTCTATAACTTTCTTACATTAATTTATTATTTTTTTTAAATTTCGCGTCCAACCAAAATATAAATATATGGGAGGGAGAGAGTGAGTATTTTTCTTTTTGGGTTTGTTAGTGTATCTTCGTAGGCGCATGTAAAATATTAAAAGTTATAAAATCGGCTTATTTTAATTGATGGAGATTTTATGTATGTAGGGAGTTCATCATTATTAAAGAGGAGTGGCCAATCAAATTGTGTTAAATTTATAAATTTAGTGTTTAGTGTGTTCATGGGAACACTATAAAAAAGCTGTTTTTTGCTAAATGTGTTTATTTGGTGCTTTATTGATTCATTTTTATACATTTGAAATTTATCACGATAAAGTTTTATAATATATAAAATAATTATATTTTATTTATAGTTATTATTTTCTTCACTATAACCACTTTATATATTAAAATTATGATCGATATCATCTTTTTACTCACTTTTTTATTTTTTCCAAAAAAATATATTTTTTCTTAATTTTTCGTACCTAAACCAACCATATACGATTTAAGGGAGGGAATAAAACCTTACAAGCTACGACCACCCTTTATAAACAAACAAGCAAGCAGTAACATATAATAACTTAAATTAAATAAATATATAAAGGGGGTGGTGGTTCCCACAATTACTCCGGCGTTGGGGGGTATTATTACGCAACACTGCATACAACAAAAGCTAAAGCTAAAGGCTCCAGTATCCAAGATCCCAACACCACCTGCAGGAGTAGTGGTATAAAGGAGATAAAGGTGGAGAAATAAAATAAAGAGGGTGGAGAAGGGATATAAAGGATGAGAAAGTGAGTAAGGATATTTTGTTTGCTATTAGTCCAGTCCTGTGTTTTGAGATTGAGAACACCCCCTCGTCTCCTCTGTCAAACATCATCTGAACAACAACATTAAGTAGACCAGGTTTTTGGTTTTTTTTTTTAGCCAAACCACTTCTTAGTTTCTTTGCTTCATCTCCTCTTTGGTTCAATTCAGAACCCATTCTCAGAGCTAGATTCTTCATCCATAAGGCAAGTTTACTCTTTCTATTTGTACATACATCCCGTATTATCTCATTTTTCTTTATATGTTTCCAGGGTGCAAGAGTACTTCTAGTTTACGAATTCATATGTGTACGTGCGTGTTATGGTAACAAGTAAATGCATTATATTCTGTGTTTTCTATATTATTATGTTAGACTTCCAATAGCTTAGGATCACAATGTTGTACATAGAGCATCTCTCCTGGTTGCCACCCCTTCCAAGGATTTCTGTATAGAGCATTTTTCAAGATCGGCACTCTTCAAGATGTGTCAACTTTGACACCTAATTAAAAATATTATTTTTTATATTCTTTTTTTTTACATTATTTTTAATCCTATTTTTTAAGAAAACGGTTGTCATCTCAAGATTTCAACTTCAATAATTTAAAAAACATGAAAAATATAAGTATAATAGAGAGATACAATATTTTTATGTAATATTGAGATCACAAATAAAATTAGCATCCTATTTTGGAAAATAACTCTTGACACCCAAATTAGCATCTCATGTCAACCACGATTGAGCATTCAGTCGGTTAGGTCGAAAATTGAACCGAACCGAAATAACCGAAAATTGAAATAGTGATTTTCTCGAAACTGAACCAAACCAAAGTTATTTAAGAATCGACCGAATAATCGAAGAATTGACCGAGTAATCGACCGATTTACATCGGATTATTCGGTTTTCAAAAACCGAAATTTTTAAAAACCAATTTTTTTCAATAAAAGATATTATATATTTATTATAAAACTACTGGTATTAATATTATATATTTATTATAAAAATATTTTATATAAAATATAATACTCCCTCCGTCCCTCCTAAATGTTTACATTTGGGTGGGGCGCGGAGTTTAAGAAAAATGATAAAATAGTGAAGAAAAGTTGAAAAAGTGAGTAAAGTAGTGGGACCGATTAATATTATATGTATAAAGTGGGTATAGTGGAGGAAAGTAGTGGATGTAGTTAATTTAAAAATTATAAAAACTTTACTATTTTTGGAAAATTTTGAAATGTAAACAATTGGAAGGGCCGTCCCAAAAAGGAAAGTGTAAACAAATGGGAGGGACAGAGAGAGTATATATATATTGCGGTCAAAACCAAACCGGTATTTAAGAAAACCGAATCAAACCGAATTTAATTCTGTTCAAATCAAAAAACCGAATTTTTGGAAAAAATTCAAACCGAACCGAAATTGAGCGGCTCGGTTTGATTTTTCGGTTTCGATCGGTTTTGCTTAGCCAATGTCACCGTTCATCGGAGATGCTCCAGAGGGAAAAACGAGAAGCATAAACACGTGTGTCTACTATTTGTACCATCTTTTTGTATTTTTGTTTTGTGTGTTTACATTGAAGATGGTTAGATAGATGATGCAAATTCTAGAACGCTCTAAAATATATTTTAAAATATTTTATAAATAGTATTTTAATCTGAAACTAAAATTATCTAAATTTTATAATTAATATGTACTGAGAAGGTGTAATTGGAAAATACTAAAGTTTTAATTAATATTCGAAATACCAAAATTTCTAGAGCTAATAGTCAGTAATATGCCAAGTTATATATATGGTAGTCTTGTATTTGGTGAGTGCTACATATATCACAATCTTTTCTTCTTCTTTTTTTTGAGAAATACATATATCACAATCTTGTATTGCTAGGAACTGAAAAGTAATATATGTTTCCTGAAAAATACCGTTAAAGTTTGCCGTCTTTGATCCTTATAATTAATTTTTCCTTGAAACTCCTATCCTCCACTACTTTACTTAAGTGGGGATGAAGGCTCTAATTCACCTAAAATAGTGGAGTAAATGATAGAGTTGAAGTAAAAAAAATTAAACACAACAAACTTTAATAGTTATTAGAGAAAATTTTAGGAAAATATTTTATTTTTCTGGTTAAATAGGAAAGCAGGAATATTGGATATTCTCAGTTGTTTCTTATAACCACATTGATATAGTAAAATTGACAATGAGGGCTTTATTCTGTTTTTCTTTTTTTTCTTTTATAAAAATGGGGTAATCATTGTCCACGAAAAAGAACACATGAAAAAAGAGCATGTGTGTGTGAGAAACTAGAATTGAGTTTGTTATTATTAGTGCTTGTTTGGTTTGTAATAGAAAGTTATTTATCATAAAAAGTTATATTTCGTGAGGAAATTACAATGGCTAAGAAAATATTGTCTGTTTGATATATGGATACTTACTCAAACTGGAAAGTATAATTTACTAAAGGGGAGGTTGATGAGCAACTTTACTTATTTTTGTTAACATGGAATATATGAAGTTTCTGGTGTTTTATTGTCAACCGAAACGACCTCTTAGTTTTATGATCCGTGAATATTGTTGTGTCTAATTTATTTTATTTATCCCATCTTTGGCCACGGGAATTTGTTTTTCCCGGTACCAAATATGCCTTTAAATAACTCTTATTTTACTCCCTATTTCCTTTTTACGTTTTAAGCTCTGTTATAAAAATCGGCCGATTTTTCAAAAATCGCCGATAAATCGCTCAAAAATTAGTCAAAAATATTTGTCCGATTTGACCGATTCCCGATAAATCGCCGATTAATCATCCGATTTTTTAAAAATCGTCCTATAAATCGTAAATCGGTACCTCAACCGAATAGTTTCGATTTCCGAAATCTGTAACACTTTTAACACTTCCATGCACTTTTTAGCTGTTTTAACGGTAAATGTTATATTCTTTTTCATTCCAAAATTTTCCTTTAATGAATATTTTTTTACTAAAATCATAATTTAGAAATTTAATACTTAAAATATAATTTTATTTATTCCGTCAAAACATTTTATAATATGTGACATAAAATCAAGTTATTATTAAATAAAACAAAGAGAATATTATTCTTATTATTATTAAGCTACCGCTCCATTGTTGATAATTTCAAGTGCTAGTCAACTGTTACCACCAACTATGGGTGGTGAATTCAATATTCAGTGGCAAGGATTATTTTCAAGATTTGAACGCTGTATCTTTATAAAATAGACTACCTAGACCTAGTACCTGTGAAGTAAACTACTCCCTCCGTCTGTCTTTTTAATTTGTTAGCAAAAGAAGTGAACACATAAAATAGGAAATATGTATAGAGCAGTAAAAAAGAGATTGAAAAATGGGTGAAGTGGTGAGACCCATTAATTTTTAATATATAAAAAGAAGAAAGAAGATGGTGGGGTAAAAATAGTGTGAAAAAAGAGAAAAAATGGGAAAATAGGGGACCATTAACTATTTTTGATAAGTTTTGAAATGTAAACAAATGAATGAGACATTTTAAAAAGAAAACCGTAAAAAAATGAAAACGACGGAGAGAGTAATACTCTACGGTCTATAATTGTATACAGTTTTTTTTAAATTCTCGATACACATTTCAAGTTTAATACAAAATATATTTAAATAATTTATTTTTAAACTTTTCTTTTATTAAACTTTAAACAATAAATTTTTATTTTAAAAATAAAAATAAAAATTATTTAGCTCGGACACCGGGCACCCGTCAGCCGTCACCCAATGAATACATAGGGAGTATTCCTTTATTTCTGGTGCGTTTGTAGTACAGATACTATAACCCTTTTCTTGGTGGGAATCTTAACAGATTATATTTTATTTATATATAAATTTCTCAACTTGATTACTTATTACGAGCAGCATTATAAAAATTCATGATTTTTTAAAAAATCTCCTATTAATCCCCGATTAATCTTTGAAAAATATTGGCCAATCTATTTTTTGAAATCCAATTAATATTTATAAATTATTTTTGAATTATATATTTCATAATAAATAAGGTAAATATATTAAATATTAATAAAATATTTAAATATATCCGATTTTTGTTTTGATTAATCCCTCCAATTAAATCTCCAATTTGCCGATTAATCCCTAATCGATAACTAAACCAATTAGTATCGATTACCGATTTTTACAACTATGATTACAGGGGTTATGTCAAATATGTTTTTCATTAATCTTGTACAAATGAATTTTTTTTTCTGATTGGCTGAGTCACATGTAAATGTTTAATGACAACTCTTGATCAGAAACATTGATTGGCCTTAGTTTTATAAGTAGACGATCTATTCAACCCTGGATTTACTGTAGATTTATCATTTTTTTAGGGAGGTTGGTAGTTGACAAATAAGTGACTTTAATGAGTCATATTAATGAATGAGTTAAAGTAATTCTACTAATTATCTGGCTACCCTAGCAGTTTTACTTTGCTGTGTTTACAAACTATTATGGTGTAACTAATTATGCTTTTGTAAAACAATAGTAAAACACTAACTGATTTACTTTTTTGTAGCTATCTTTCTTAAAATTTCTGACAACATTGGATCTAACCTTTCAAAACTTCTCCTTTGCTTTACATGTTTGAAATTGTTTGGTACATTTCACACCAAACATTTGATGAACTAGTTGCATAATACATGCATTCTTGTTTGACTACAAGTTATTGATATCTTTATATGTTTCAGCTAGATGAGAAGGAGCTAGTGGGATAAAACATCATTATTCCACTAGCTCTATGCAGCTTAAAAGTTGTTTTGGCATTTAAGAAGAAGATCTGGATGGAAGGCGATATGAACAATTTAAATGACCGTTATGCCAAGCTCATGGGAGATTCTTGGTGGGCACAGTTTCGCCGTGGTTCTAACCCTTGGATGGCTAGATATGTCTATGGCTTAATATTTCTTCTCGCAAATTTACTTGCTTGGGCGGTACGTGATTATGGAAGAAGTGCTTTGTCAGAAATGAAGAGTAAGATACCGAATTCATGAGGTCAGGAATCAGGATGTTTTATGTTTTTAGTGTTATTAATTTGTTCATAATTTGTGATTATAGGATTAAAAGAATGTGATGGTGGGGAAGATTGTTTAGGTGCTGAAGGCGTTCTAAGAGTGAGCTTGGGATGTTTTGTATCCTTGACATTTTTATTTTTTATTTACTTTTTTGGATCTTATGTTTTTTATTTACTGATTCACATTACTTTAATTTCCTGAGGTTTTCCAAGAATACATTTCATAAATCTGAAACAATGATAGGTTCTAAGTTTTCAGGCATTCCCAATGAGTTTGGCCTTGACAATTCACTAGATTTTCTATTTCATATTGTTTCTTTGTACTGCTGGTACCTCAAAGTTAAATGAACGTCAAGATTTGTGGCATTCTGGGAGGTGGCCTGCTAAGGTTGTCCTAATTATTTTCTTAATGGTGCTTCCGTTCTTCATTCCTTCAGTAGTCATTCAGATATATGGTTAGTTTCGTTTCTTTCACATTTTTGAAAACTTAGGTAGCTATTTCTTTTTCTTTACAAGTTTCTGATAAATCAATTCTTTGACAGGGGATATTGCACATTTTGGTGCTGGGTGAGTACATAACATAATACATATCATCTTCTGTTTCTGACTTCGTATACTGGAATATTGAATGAACTTTTACATTTTTATGCAGGGTGTTTCTAATGATTCAGCTAGTTAGTATTATCAGCTTCATTACATGGCTAAACGATCGTGTTCAGTCGGACAAATTTACTGAGAGATGGTGAGTATCTTCCCTTACAACTGATGCAATTATGTCTTCTTACTTGAACAGATATTAGAAAAAGATTATTACCCAAGTCAACTCGTCATACAGTAGATGAGCTTGTTCAGTTAACAGCTTATGGAGGCTAAATGCAGTTGGAGAATATAATATAAATTCCTTTTCTTCAGCACACACATAAATATGATTCAAATGCAGCACAAAAATAAAAAGTGAAGCTCCATTCGGACCCCGGGCATTGCTTACCGTTTTGAGCTCCATATGCATTTAACTGAACTAGCCTTATATCTTATAAATGTGCTTGTCTCTTCCATTAATCTTAGTAATAAAATGTGCAATTGAGTACTGAGATGGCAAGATTTGAATTGCAGCCACATTCATGTGATGTTACTTGCAACTATTGCCTATGTTATATGCATATGTGGGATAATATTGATGTTCATCTGGTATGCTCCTCAACCATCTTGTCTCCTCAATATTTTCTTCATCACCTGGACTCTAGTACTCCTCCAACTCATGACAAGTGTATCTCTCCATCCCAAAGTAAGCACAATTTTTTTTTGGCCAATTTGCACCAAACTTGTCACAAAATAAATCCCCACTGGCCTAAATATCTTTCTACAACTGTATAATCCAGGTGAATGGTGGTTTCTTAACTCCCGGACTTATGGGCCTTTATGTGGTGTTCCTTTGCTGGTCTGCGGTTAGAAGGCATGTAACACCTCCAAATTGTAACTTCTGTATTCTCGACTTGTTTAACTATTTAATAGAATTACTCACTAAATAACATATAAAAATTTTGCTTGCAGTGAGCCTCCGGAGGGAAAATGTATAAAAGACACAAATGCTGGGCCTCAAGGAGACTGGCTATCCATAATTGTAAGTAGGAATTTTGGAAATATGACAATTTACAAAATATATGACCCTCCTGTGTATAAGAAATTGATATGCTTCTTGTATTTCCAGAGCTTTGTAATTGCAGTGATTGCTATGGTTATAGCAACATTTTCAACTGGGATTGATTCAAAATGCTTTCAGGTAATACCACTAAACCTTTTTTCCATTCATTAAAGGACTTGCAACCTATACATGCACACATCAAAACACCCACGCATAGATAGAAACGTGACAGTTGACAGTGGTGCAGTTCAAGAAAGATGAACCAGAGGAAGAAGATGAAGTTCCATACGGCTACGGATTCTTCCATTTTGTCTTTGCAACTGGAGCTATGTACTTTGCCATGCTGTTAATTAGTTGGAACACTAAACATGTCAGCCAAAAGTAAGTTCCAAAATATACAAAATTTAATTACTCTATATAAGTGAATGTCTCTGTAAATTATTGAAAATAAATTACTCCTAGATAAGGACTAACATTAGCATTTGTCATCTAACAGATGGACAATTGATGTTGGATGGACAAGCACTTGGGTTAGAATTGTAAACGAATGGCTGGCAGCCTGCATTTTTAGTAAGAAAATCTATCCCTATGCTCGTTAATTCGAAGTAACAAAGGTTAATTAAATGACAAAAACAACCCCCAATGTATCTGATTTCGTACCATTTCAATCGAGATTGTTTAAAAAAAAATAATAACGGCGAGTGATTTTTGCAGTTTGGATGGTGGTAGCTCCGGTTATATTGAAGCACACACGAGCAGCTGAACCATCAGGAGCAGTTTAAAAGAACGGCAAGACCAAAAGACACTAACCAGAATCTAGTAGCCTGATTTGTTCATTCTATCAATTGCGAAATGTAGTGAATCAATGATGTACACTTCAAAGTTCGAATTTTTAGAGGCATACCTCGGGTTTTATGATCTGGAAACACAAGGTTGTACCTATTATTGGGGCTGTCAAAAAAATTCGAAAAATCCGATATTCGTCCGAAAAATCTACATCCGTATCCGAGAAAAAGCAGATATTATCAGTATCCGAGAAAAAACGTGATAGGTCCCGAATTATCGTAGAAGAAGGATTGAATATGATAATTACTAAATTAAAAATTCTTTCGAATCTTTAGCGGATATAGATTTAGTGCTCGGTTAGTGGTTTTGTGTTCTTGAGAGAAATAGTGTTTGGAACGATAAAAGTAAGGAACACGGGATATTCGGGGAAATATATATTCGTATATAAATCCTCGAAGGTGTTGCTACACTCCGGTAAATAAATTAACCGATTACAATCTAAGAACAACAAAGTTCCTAACTTCTAAAAAAATTTACAAATCAAATCCTATAAAATGATCTAGCTTTTGTTTGTAATAGGATTTAGTTACCGGGTAACGATTATAATGCCCCTATGAATATACAAGAATTAAATCGGACATTATAACATTACTCCGGTGAGAAGTTAAACGGATATACAAAAAGTTTGAACTTCTCTTAAATCTTTGCTGCCATTTTCACTACTCTCTTGGGAGAGAAGATGAACAGAATGAATGGCTCAATTTCTTCTACTACAAAATGTAGTCTTTTATCCAATAAAATTGTGTGGCTGAGGAGAGAAGTTTTATGTGATGACCAAGGTTACAGGTTTTGTGGCGACCAAGTGGAGTTTTTGTTCTGTGACGACCAGATAGCTCTTGGAGAGATTGCCTTATTATTTCAACTCCCCTGTGGAGACCACAGGGGCACCTTTTGTTTATTTCTCGGTGGCGACAGTGTATCACAAGTACATGAATGTACTTAAACAATCAAACAATCTAACATTCCTGTGGCGACCAGGATTCACTATGCCATAAGTGGGCTATTGTAATGCCTAAATGGTGTTACAATAGGCCCTAAAAGCGTTATAATAGGTCTATTGTAACACTATGGGGCGTTACGTATACGAGCATTACAATAGACACCCTAATGTAACACTTTAGTGACCTATTGTAATAAAGAGGAAAACGTTACAATAGGCACCTACTGTAACACTAACATGTCCAAATGTAACGCAAAATGAGTGATACATTAGGTTCAATCTAGATTACAGAAGTGGCCCCACACGTGGGACCCGCATAGCCTATTGTAACAGTCGATTTTATCTATTGTAACACCATTTTTTGTAATTAAATAACATTAGCATTTGTAATTCAACCCTATATATAAACATAAATTTTACTAGAAAATGAAGATGTAATAGTTAATTTTAAAAAATTTTAAATACATGTTTTGTGGAAAGAACAATCTCATTAGCAACAAAATATCAAAGTTGTCGTACATAACAGTCTTAATTTCTAAGTCATACTATTACATAAGAGTCTCATCTTCGAACCATACTAATCAATAGAGTCTCTACATACACAGAGACACACAAATCTTGGTTCATGTTCAAAAGTCAGTACTAATATCAGCCGCTTTAGAAGAATGACAAAAGGCACACTTATGGTTGCATGCTTCTGAAGAGTCTTCACGGCCTTTCTTTAAAGCATTACATTGTTCAACGAGTTCTGCCATCCGCTTCCTACTGCCTTGTAAATCAGATTTAAGTTTTCGATACACATTCCTTAGCTGATAAACAAGTAAAAATTGAGATTTGTTAAAAGAAGGGATTATTATATTTACAGAAAAATAGGTTGTGGAAATTTTGGTGAGGAACTGAAACATAAAGTTTACCTGATTTCGTGCGCAACTACGGAGGTTAATAACACGTGCTATACAACTACAGAACCGAACAACACGATGCATTTACAAAAGTTAAATAATAAATTTGCATTGATATACCACTGTGGTTAAAGGCGCAACGAGGTGCACTATGAGCATATACAAGTAGTTAATAACACGTGCTATACAAGTACTCATAAAAGAAGCCTCTACTTTTGACAAAGGAAACTAGAAAAGGACTTGCAAGGAGACAGGATGTAAACTTCAGAAAGCAGATAAATTATCATACCGCATATGTTATAGCATATTCATCAGAAGTGCTTGTTCCTCTATCCAACTCATTCAGGAGGACCAAAATTTTGCAAAACAAATGTTGTTTCTGTGCATTCAATGAGGAAGGTACCTGGAGGAGATATGAAAATTAAATAGTACTCAATAATTCTGTTTTGTCAAGATTTACCTGTTAATCAAGTATACGCATGGGTGCCAATAAGACATAAGAATGATAAACTTCCAAACGTTTTTATGATGTCCATTATAACCCACTTATATATAAAAAATTCTTAAAATGATATATACCTTTTTATATCATTCGGTAACCTTTTTATATACCTAGCAATAAATAAATGAAACAATGCCAATGTTGAATTCAAAAAGGATACAGTATTACCATGCAAATACAGTGTACTGAACCTGAAAAGTTATTAATAACTATTGATAAGATACTCATTTCACTCTATAAACTTAGATTGGCTTAGTCTGCCGTTCTTAATATTTTTCGGTAACCAACCTGTCCAAATATTGGGTGGACCTATAGATGAGGAGATTGTGTAGTTAATTTTAGGGATGGAAATGGGTTCGGCCCGGTTCGGATTTGATTAAAAACAAACCCGAATTAACCATAAAAAAATTAAAACCAAACCCTAATCATCAGATTTCAGAATTTGGATTGGCTCGAGTGTAAACAAAACACGAATAAATACACAAAATCTCGTCCAAATAATTAACCTAAACCAAAATCCAATAACCATATATAACATACATGTTATATAAATTTCTAGTATGGATAATAATACATATTAAATTTATCCATTCGTCCAATATATATTGACTGCATTTTTTATTTTATTTGTCCCAAAATGAATCTACACATTCAGTTATTAAGTTTAATTAACACCTTTATTCCTTCAAAATCAATAACAATTTTACCCTGGTAAATAGAAGAACTAGAGTTACATTTAGAATGTGATTTTGCTCAAAATTTGTGGTATAAGTTATTGGCTAATTCTGGCGTTTGTAGTCTGCTCATGTCTTCCTCGTAATTAATATTGTGTCATTCAGATGGGAACCAAAATATATCTAGAAATGGAACTACCTTGATTTTTGCCATCTTCTGGGTTATTTGGTTATATGGCAGAATTTTCAAGGATGTTTCGGGTTCGGCTGATGATTGACACATTTAAGTGTTAGGTGGCTATAGTCTATCGTTCCAAATGTTTCGAAATTTTATCATTTAACTAGAGCTTGGAGCTACTTTTTCTATAGCGATTAGTTTCTAATTGTTCTTGTATTCTCGGCTTACCTTTGCATTAGGTAAACAGTCTCAAGATTGAACAACATAAAGACAACTTTGACAAATAAACTATATTTTAGGCAGTTAGCAATTCGCCTAATATGATTTATGTAAGGTAAATTTTGGCCAATGGACAAGAAAATGGGACACAAAGAGGATAATGTATATAATTCTGGTTTTAGATTGGGTTTGGTTTTCAGTTCATTTTATTTAACAAACAAATGCAGTCCTAAAACCCTAGAGTTTAAGAAAGAAAACAAATCCAAAATTGGATCTGCGTCGGTACAATCAGGTCAAAATGCATCAAATATTGCCATCCCTAACAAAATTACAAGGAGAGCATATATTTTATGTATCACCTCTTGACAGTGAAGCGTATAATTGTTCCAACTTGATCTTGTGTTGCTTCTGCAATCTGTTCACATAATATCTGTTTCCCCTTTTCTGCAACAAAACATATTAAGTTAAAGGAGAAGATAATATTACAAATTTCATATCAAGTACATTAAATATACGCATATTTGTTAATCACAATCAGTCAAGTAACTTACAATCTTGTATCTAAACTCTTTAGGGATATCCTCCTCTATTATGACGGCAGATGAAAAACCAAGAACAGTGACATGAATTGCCTGTTGACGAAGTTTAACCACCTTTCCTTCTGAACATAATAGAATAACAGATAACTATAAGCATAACAAAATACATATACACATGTCATTAAGGTAAATGGAAAGGTTTACATATATTACCTAAAAGCATATTGGGCTTTGGATTAAAAGGCAGCAACTTTGACTTCAGTTTTACACCGAAATATGGATGACTTCCTGGAAGAAGTTTCCCCAAAGTACCAATAATATCTAAATCATAAGTCAATAAAATACCATCCAAACTCTCGCTAAACCTGTAGGATAATATAATACAAACGATGTGTGTATGAGTGGCACATTCTTCAATATATAAATAAAAACCATGTTGTCACGTAGAATGATGATTCCAAACAGCAAGCATAAACAAAAATAAATAGTTCTCACTAACATCAGGGTTACTCCTCTTGCGATAGTATGTACTGCAGATAATTTTTTCACAAATGACTTAATGAAATGCAATAAAGTCTATACACTCACCAGTAAAATCAAAAAATAACTTAAATAACCTAGAACTTTGACCACCTATAAGAATTTAACACATCTCCTCAAGGTTTCAAATTTTGGACGGGAATCAATTTAACCAATGACCCTTAAAATATTCATGTTTACGTTTACAATACACTTGTGTGTGCCGTGTGAAGAAAGATCATAGTGAAAGATCAAAGTTAAAAGTAAAAAAAAAGGCACAAGGTTCCAAAAGTTTCAACCTTTACGGGAATTTACAAATAATCGAATAAAAATGAATGTGCTAGACACTACTAGTGCGAAAAATCAAAAAATGTCATACAATTTTTAAAAATCACAACCTTTAGATAAATCAAGCTAATTGAGTTAAATGTTCATATATGTATATACCTACATATACATACCCATGTATGTGACAAAATAGAAATGAAACAAGAAAGGGGAATTGGGGAATTTTCTTAACTAATAACAGATACATGTATATGTTTGTGAAGAGGGAGAGAGAGGGAGAGAGGGAGGGAGGGAGGCAGGGTACATACCCGTGTATGTGACAAAATAGAAATGAAACAAGAAAGGGGAATTGGGGAATTTTCTTAACTAAGAACAGATACATGTATATGTTTGTGAAGAGGGAGAGAGAGAGAGAGGGAGAGAGGGAGGGAGGGAGGGAGAGCGAGAGAGAGAGAGAGAGAGAGAACCTTCCGGGAACAAGTGAAGCCGAGAGAGGAGGCTGAGAGAGCAGAGGCTGGGAGTGAGGGTTTGAGGATGTGTTTTCATTTGGGGGGGAAATACAGCCCAAATATTTCGCTTAGTAAATTGTGCATATTTTATATTTTTTTCTAAATTTTAGTTTTTCTTTTTATTTATTTAATTGTTATTGATTAAATAGGAAAATAAAAAAGTCTCTGAATTTATGTATAAGAAATTCTAGATTTAAATCATATTATATGTTACATTGATCATTCACTAGTAAATCAGAATATAATATAATACTAATTTATGATAATATTTCAATTTTATTTTTTTTTATAAAAATTAAAAAAGTATCTAATGTAACACCACTTGTTGGTGTTACATGTTGTGCAACACCGGAAATTCTTCGCAACACTAGATTTATGGCTATTGTAACACTGCAAGAGAGGTGTTACAATAGGCCAAAAATCTCTTAACTAATGTAACGCTCCTTGTAACACTTGAATTACAGTAGCCCACTTATGGCGTAGTGAATGTCAGCTGTGAATTCCTTTTATTAGTTTTTCCTTTTTCTATTTTCTTTTTCTTTTCTTTTGTATTTTCTTTTTCTTTTCTTTTTAAGTTTAAATTGTAACTAAATTAATTTATAAAATAAACTTAAATATAACTTATATAAATAAACTAATTTAAATTTATAAAATAAACTTATTTAAAGTTTATAAGATAAATTAATTTAAGTTTATTAAATATATTATATTAAAGTCCTTTAAATAAATTTATTTAATTTACCAATTAAACTTTGAGTTTCACAAGTCCCCTGAGTTGTTTAGCTTTATACCCCGCACACCAATTCTCGTACTTTAACAGACAAACGTTCAATCCAAGTGCGTTCCTCAACTTAATAATTCTTCTATAAATAATACTGTTAGGAATATATGTGCATTAGTTTGATGATATGTTTAACAAAACACTTAAGTAGAAATTTAGTGTCAGTAGCCTCAACGGATAAGACCACTTTGGCTATCCGTTGATGGTGTAGCTTTACTTAGAAATAAGTCTAGTATTGTAGCATATCTCAGTCTCTGTATTTAAAATGTAATTCTTAGAAGTTGAGAGAAACTATAAGTCATGTTGACTACTAGATGATATGCAGATAGGAAGGCCAATTGTAAATATTTCATGCCTTGTAATTTTGTATAAATGAAGTGGTATCAACGGATGACTTAAAGACCTTCAACGGATGAGAAGCTAAGCTTCAACGGATGTCTCTAAAGCTTCAACGGATAACATCCTTCAACGGATGAGAGCATCAACGGATAAATGCATCAATGGATGAAAGCTTCAACGGATAACATCCTTCAACGGATGAAGTCATCAACGGATGAAAGCTTCAACGGATGTTCTGCTAATTACCCGTTGATAAGTGGTAGTTGTACCTACAAACAGAGGCACATGGGTTGACAGAGAAAAGTGAGATGTGGTAGCCGAATTTCAGGATCAACAGAAAAAGCAGCCGTTCTTCTTTAGTACAAAGATGCAATAGTCAACAAAGTACTTGAGTGAACAGGAAAAGAAGCAAGTGAAGAACTTATTTTACTATTGTAATTTTATATTGTTTTTCACTTGTACACTTGGTAATATATAAACCAAGAAGATGCTAGTAATTAGAAAGAGATTTTCCAGAGCTGTTAAGAAATATCTTGAGAGAAAATTCATCTAGTTTGTACTAGGATGCAGCTGTGATCAACATTGTTGAACACAGATTTTCTAATATACCATCTCTGGTGGAACAACAAATCCACCAGAAAAGTTTTTAAAGTTTGTTGTGTTCTTTACATTTTGTGTTTGAATATATATCTGTCTGCATTAGCTCAAAGCAATTCATACACTTATTCATCTAGAACACACTGCTTTAATAAACTTCTCAAAACCTGAAAAAGTTTTGAGATTTACATTCAACCCCCCTTCTGTAAATCTCATTGTTAGTCCTCTAGGAATAACAATTGGTATCAGAGCAGGCTCTTGACATACAAAGAGTTTAAAGATCTTGGAATCTAACAAAGATGAGTAAGAAGGATATTGGAGTAAAGATCCCAGTTCTTGACAAAGACAGTTATCACCACTGGAAGGTGAAAATGCACCTTCATCTACTCTCCCAAGATGAAGGTTATGTAAACTGCATTGAGAATGGTCCTCACATTCCCCACAAAGTAGCCACAGTTGCTACGGCCACAATTGCTGTTGGTCAATCCATTCCAAAACCTAGAGCAGAATGGACAATGGAAGACACAGAAGAAGTCCACAAGGATAAGAAGGCTATGAACATTTTGTTTAATGGTCTTGACAAGGATATGTTTGATAATGTGATAAATTGTTCAACTGCCAAAGAGGTTTGGGACACAGTTCAGTTGCTGTGTGAAGGTACAGAACAAGTAAAAGAGAACAAAATGCAGCTTCTCATTCAACAGTATGAGTACTTTCATTTTGAAGAGAATGAATCTTTAAATGACACATTTAATAGATTCCAAAAGCTGTTGAATGGACTGAAGCTGTATGGTAGAGTGTACCAGGTGAAGGATTCAAATCTTAAATTTTTGAGATCCTTACCAAAGGAATGGAAACCCATGACTGTTTCCTTAAGAAACTCTCAGGATTATAAGGACTTTACTCTTGAAAGATTATATGGAATCTTGAAGACTTATGAACTAGAGTTGGAACAGGATGAGGTATTGGAGAGGGGGAGAAAGAAAGGAGGTTCAGTTGCATTGGTAGCTGAAAATGAGAAAGAATGCAGAAAAGAAACTGTGAGATCTACATCAAGCTCCAAAGATGGTGTAAGAAATCCAGAATCAGACAAGGGTAAAGAGCAAGTTGCTGAAAATGAAGACAACTCCAGTCAAGATGACTCTGATGGTATTGATGAGCATCTTGCATTTCTGTCCAGGAGATTTGCAAAGATGAAGTTCAGGAAAAACACTAGAGCCACTAAACCCTATAAGAACATGGTGGACAAATCCAAGTTCAAGTGTTTTAATTGTGGTATAAGTGGACACTTTGCAAGTGAGTGCAGAAAGCCAACCTCTGAAAAGAAGAAATTTGAACAAGTAGATTACAAAAAGAAATATTTTGATCTACTCAAACAGAAGGAAAGGGCTTTCATTACTCAAGAAAAGGACTGGGCAGCTGATGGAGATGAAGAGGATGAAGATGTGGATTATGTCAACCTTGCTCTCATGGCTGATTCTGAAGAAAACGAAGTTAGTTCATCAAGCAATCAGGTAATCACTACTGATTTAACACAGCTTACTAAAGAAGAGTGCAATGATGCTTTCAATGACATGTCTACTGAATTGTATCATTTGCGTGTGTCTCTTAAATCTCTTGCTAAAGAAAATAGTAGGATCAAAGAGAACAATCTGTTTTTAAGTAATAGAAATACTGTGTTAGAAAATAAGTTGATTGACCTAGAGAAAACCAAATTGCATTGTATATCTGTTGAAAATGAACTAGCTGAATCAGTTAAGAAAGTAGAAATACTTTCCAATCAATTAGAGAAAGAGCAAGAGGTGATTAAAGCCTGGAAAACATCTAGGGATGTAAGTGCTCAAATTGCCAAAGTCCAAGGAATTGAATCATTCTGTGAAACTGCCTGGGATAAAAATAAAAAGAAACTGGAATTAATTGATGGACTGTCAACGGATGTGGAATCAACGGATGATGAAAGTTATCCGTTGAAGGAAGAAAAGGAACATCCGTTGAAGGTTCCTCAATTAAAACAGGCAGATGTTTCTAAAAGAGAAAATCTAAAGAAACTCAACAAAAAGTTTGGTTCAACTTCAAAGAACTTTGTCAAAGAAGAAGCAAGCACATCCAAAGATGTCAGAAAGGTGAATGTAGGGCACATGACCTTAGAACAGTTAAACAATAGGCTCAAGATGGTTGAGGATAAAAAGGAATCCAAAAGGAAATCCAACAGAAATGGGAAGGTAGGAGTTAACAAACATAACAATTACACACCTGACAAGTATGCTCCTAGAAAAAGCTGTGTGCATTGTAGTAGTGTTAATCATCTATCTGCTAATTGTAAATCTATTAAGAAATCTCCCATAACTGTACCCTCTTCCATGCCTAACATGTCTGTATCACCTCTACATGCTATGCCTGTTATGTCTCAACAAAATCCTTATGCACATTTTGCAAACATGCCATATTTTAACAATCCTTATCTTGCTGCATTCAGTATGCCTCAAATGCCATACAATATGCCAATGTGGAATAACATGTATGCACAATCCATGCCTAATAATTCTATAAATGTGCTGGATAATGTTGTGACTAACCCTACACCTCAACCAACCACATCTAAGACCAAGGTTGACTCAAACTCACCTAAGTCTAAAGATGCAGGAGGAATGAAGTCTAGGAGAAAGGCTAACAAGAATGGACCCAAGGAAACTTGGGTACCAAAATCAAATTGATTGATTTTGTGGTGTGCAGGAAAATAGAAGAAATCTATGGTACTTGGACAGTGGCTGTTCAAGACACATGACTGGAGATTTCTCCCTGCTCACAGAGTTTAAAGAGAGAGCTGGCCCCAGCATAACCTTTGGAGATGACAGCAAAGGGTTTACTATGGGATATGGCTTGATTTCAACAAGGAATGTCATCATTGAAGAAGTTGCATTAGTTGATGGTCTCAAGCACAACTTACTGAGTATCAGTCAACTATGTGATAGAGGGAATACAGTTTCCTTCAATTCTGAAGCCTGTGTTGTCACTAGTAAGGAAGACAACAAAGTGGTTCTAACTGGAGTTAGAAAAGGAAATGTGTACTTAGCTGACTTCAACTCTACAGATGCAGAATCTATTACTTGTCTCTTCAGCAAAGCAAGTTCAGTTGAGAGTTGGCTATGGCACAAGAAGCTATCCCATTTGAATTTCAAAACAATGAATGATCTAGTCAAAAAGGACTTAGTAAGAGGAATTCCTCTTGTTGAATTCTCAAGGGATGGTCTGTGTGATGCTTGTCAGAAAGGCAAACAAAGGAAAGCATCATTTCAGAAGAAGCTTGAAACAACAATTGATGAACCATTACAGCTGCTACATATGGATTTGTTTGGACCAGTCAATGTATTGTCAATAGCAAGAAAAAGATATTGCTTAGTGATTGTAGATGATTTCTCAAAGTTCTCATGGGTCTGTTTTCTTGGATCAAAGGATGAAGCAAGTGAAATCATTATCAATCACATCAGGCAAGTCAACAATCATCCTGACTTGAAGGTTAGAAATATCAGGAGTGACAATGGAACTGAGTTCAAGAATTTGACATTAAGGCTGTTCTGTGAAGAAAATGGAATCATGCATGAGTTCTCAGCTCCAAGAACACCTCAGCAAAATGGGGTTGTTGAAAGAAAGAACAGATCTTTAATTGAAGCTGCCAGAACAATGCTTGAAGAATCAAAGTTACCAACATATTTCTGGGCTGAAGCTGTTAATTGTGCCTGCTTCACTCAGAATATTTCATTGATCAATCAAGCTAAAGGCATGACTCCTTATCAGTTGTTCAAGAGAAGAAAACCAACTCTAAACTTTCTTCATGTCTTTGGATGTAAATGCTTTATACTGAGGAATCAATCTGACCATAAAGGGAAGTTTGATGCAAAGGCTGATGAAGGAATATTTGTTGGTTATTCAGCTGGAAAATCTTATAGGGTCTACAATCTAAGAACCAACATTGTTATGGAATCTGTGCATGTTGTGTTTGATGATAAAAAGATTGATGGACTAACAGATGAGGGACATAATGAGAGACTCAAATTTGACAACATTGAGATATATTGTGATGATAGTGAAGAGGAGACTGATGGAGATGACACTTCAAAAGGGATTCAAAACATGCCCCTGGATAATGCACAAAATACTGCATCCATTGATAGAAGCAATGCAGTATCCGTTGAAAGACATAGTGCATCATCCGTTGAAGTACAAAATGAAGCATCCGTTGATCATAGTTCATCAACGGATAATCGATTTACATCATCAGTTGATAGAACTCCAAGTTCCCTGCAAAGGACCAACAACTCAGGGGGAGTTTCAACTAGTCAACACTCTGTCTCACATCATGACAATACTGAGGCCACCTCATCTAGAGCACATCTTCCACCACAAAGGAAATGGACCAAGAATCATCCCTTTGAACTGATCATTGGTGATGCATCATCTAAAGTGCAAACAAGAAGAGCTACTCAAGATGAATGTCTGTATAGTAGTTTTCTATCTCAGGAGGAACCTAAGAAAGTGGAAGAAGCTCTATTGGATCCAGATTGGATATTAGCTATGCAGGAAGAGCTAAACCAATTTGAGAGAAACCAAGTTTGGAAGCTGGTACCCAAACCAAAGAACAAGAGTCCTATTGACACAAAGTGGGTATTCAGAAACAAGATGGATGAAAATGGCATTATCATAAAGAATAAAGCCAGACTGGTTGCTAAAGGCTATTCTCAGCAAGAGGGAATAGATTTTGATGAAACATATGCTCCTGTTGCAAGACTTGAAGCCATCAGAATATTTCTAGCCCATGCAGCCCATGCCAATTTCAAAGTCTATCAAATGGATGTCAAGAGTGCATTTCTAAATGGGAAATTAGAGGAAGAAGTCTATGTAAGTCAACCTCCAGGATTTGAAGATCCAAATTTTCCAGACTATGTGTATTATCTGTTGAAAGCACTCTATGGACTGAAGCAAGCACCTAGAGCCTGGTATGAAACCTTATCAAAATTTCTTTTGGAGAATCACTTCACTAGAGGTACTGTTGATAAAACTCTCTTCTTTAGGAATGTTAATGGCTCTAGTATACTTGTTCAAATTTATGTAGATGACATAATATTTGGCTCTATAGATGATAAACTTTGCAAAAAGTTTGCTAAGCTAATGCAAAGTAAATATGAAATGAGCCTAATGGGAGAACTAACCTATTTTCTTGGTTTACAAGTTAAACAAGTTAGTGATGGAATTTTCATTAGTCAAACTAAATATATTCATGATCTTTTAAAGAAGTTTGACTTAATGGAATGCTCATCTGCAAAAACTCCCATGGCCACTGCCACCAAACTTGAATTAAATAAGACTGAAAGGTCTGTGGACATTACAAGTTATAGAGGCATGGTTGGTTCACTTTTATATTTAACTGCTAGCAGACCAGATATAATGTTTGCTACATGTCTGTGTGCTAGATTTCAAGCTGATCCTAGGGAGTCTCACTTAATTGCTATCAAGAGAATTTTCAGATATCTCAAGGGTACACCAAATTTAGGAATTTGGTATCCTAGAGAATCTGGCTTTGATCTAATTGGTTATTCAGATGCAGACTATGCAGGTTGCAAAATAGACAGGAAAAGTACAACAGGCTCCTGCCAATTCCTGAGAAACAAGCTTGTATCATGGTTTAGCAAAAAGCAAAATTCAGTCTCTACTTCTACAGCTGAGGCTGAATACATTGCTGCTGGAAGTTGCTGTTCTCAAATGTTATGGATGAGGAATCAACTCCTTGATTATGGACTTCATGTTGATAGAATACCTATCTTTTGTGACAACACAAGTGCCATAGCCATAACAGAGAATCATGTGCAGCACTCAAGGACCAAGCACATTGATATTAAGTACCACTTCATCAGGGAGCATGTCATGAAGGGTACAGTGGAACTACATTTTGTTCCAAGTGAACAACAAATTGCTGACATATTTACCAAGCCACTTGATGAATCAACATTTACAAGATTGGTAAGTGAGCTAGGTATGCTTAATTACTCTTAAAATTCATGTCTTCATTGCAATTTGATGAGAAGCCTGAAATATATTAGTTGCTAGAACAAATTTGACTTTTAACAAAGTTTATTCCATCAACGGATGTTCCCTATCCGTTGAAAGTCAAAATTGCTCTATCAACGGATATTCATTATCCGTTGAAAGACAAGTATATCTCTGGAACTTTTATCCGTCAACGGATAAAGCTGAAGTACCTTTCAACGGATGACAATTTACATTATCCGTTGAAATGTCACATCAGACGTTTGAGGTGTTTCACAGCCGTAGATTCTATTTTCTTAACCGTTGATACCATACATACATCTGTATGTATTGGTTTTAAAGGTAGTTATTAGAATACTTACAGTTTATTCTTAAACGGCTGAAATTCACTAACACCTATTTATTGATTAATCCTTTATTTATTTCTTTTTCTTTGAAAGCATATAAGCCCTTCTGATTGTTCATTATTACTTTACGCTTTCTTAGAATTTCAAGCATTTACCATTTTCTCTCTGCAAAACCTTCAAGTTATTCTCTGCAATTTCTACTCACAACAATGGCACCAGTCGTGAAGATTATGTCTCAATCTGGGTTCATCTACGAGAAGAACAATTTCATAGCTCTGGTAGAAAAGAATGAAGCCCACTCAGATTATCACAAAATGATGGACTTCATCAAAAACTGTAAACTTAGCTATGCAATGCTGGAAGCCCCAACGATTTTCTGTGAAGTAGTTGAGGAGATTTGGACAACTGCTGAGTTCAACTCCATGGATATGACTATCTCCTTCACTCTCAAAGGTAAAAATCACTGTATTAACTGTGATGACTTACAAGCATGTTTTAAATTACCTGAGAACAATGCCATGACACCACACACTGATAGTGATGTATCCAGCATGTTAGATTCCATAGGTTACTCTCTTAACTCTGCTAATTTAGGGGGTATTAGACGAAAAGGCCTTAGGAAAGAATGGAGTTTTCTTGGGGATGCCTACATAAAGGTTTTCTCTGGGAAAATTAGTAATTTTGATGCCATAACTTCATCTCTTGTTAATATGTTCTATATGCTTGTTTCTGATAGGTACTTTAACTTTAGCAACTATGTGATGCTAGAATTAGGTACTAGATTAGGTAACAAAGCTAATAGACCTAATAACATCTATTATGCTAGATTCTTTATGTTATTGGCTAACCATGTTGCTGAAGGTTTAGTCATAATCAATGAGAATAATAAACTCAAGTGCTGGGCACAAGAGAAAAGAGTTCTTGCAGACTTGAAGAGAATGGATCTTAACAGCAGTGTGCCATTGGTGTATTTACCAATCATGAATGCACCCCAGGTAGGTGAGGTAATTGCTTCTACAACTCTTACTTCTTCCATCCCCTCTATTTCTTTATCTTCTAGTGTGGCCATGAAATCTGTGTCAATGCCCCAACAGATTTCTACCAAGGTCACCAAATCTAAACTTTCAAAATCCAAGACAAAGAAAATCACCTCTGTTGTTTCTCAAAAGACAACAGTTGTAACAACAACCATTAACCCTGAGGGAAGTGAACAGGGTGTGAGTGGTGAGGGGAGGGGTGAACATCAAAGAAACCCCCAGGATAAGGAAGGAGAGTTGAGTGCTTCCCAAGCTAGCCAAGCCCCAGTTTCTCAAAAAGCTGTGGTGGTTGAAAAGGTTTCTAGCACATCCCTAGTAGCATCCTCCCAAAAGGATGTTACTATTGAAAAGAGTTCCCAACCAGGAACACAGAACAAAAGAGGGAGGGACACTAAAGCCAAACACTCACCTACAAAAGCTTTTATTAGAAGAAAGAAGGCTAGAACCCATTCTTCTACACAGGGTGCACACACTGCACAGATACATCCATCTGTCTCTGTGCCTTCTCAAACTCAGTTTGATGTGACTCCAATAAATGTGGAGTCACAGCCCCATTCTCTCACAATAATCACACATCAATCACCAAACACTTCATCACCATCTCTGGATGTGGATATGTTATTCCCATCAATTCCTGATTCTCCCTCTTTACAACTCAGGGAGGAGCCCCACTCAAATACAGGTGATCATCATCTTTTAGATGATTTGTTGGATCACCCGCAAATTCTTTCAGATATAATTGAAGGATCTGTATCAACACATATCAAATCAATCTATACAGATTCAACAGTTATATCACTTTCAATTTCATCTTCTTTTCCTTCTTCAACGGATATCACTCATCCGTTGACAAGTGGTTGCTCTTCAACGGATAAGCTTAACAGCAGTTATCCGTTGATAACAACAGTTTCAACTTCAACGGATATTCCACATCCGTTGATAGTCTCTACACAAATAACTGAAATGATTCCAAGTGTAGAAGACATGAATACTGTGCAATCACTTTTAGGATTGAGGGCAGGGAGTGAAAATTTGAGTGAGAGGCTGGGTTGCTCCCAGGCAAAAGGAGAGATTGAGAGCACAAAAATGCATGCTATTTCTTCCAGCATGGCAAAAGTCAGTGAGTGGAGTACCACCTTAGAAGGTGAAGGTGAGGGAGTGAGATGTGTGAGCCAGGGGGAGCCCCTGATGCAAGAACATAGAGAAAAAGAGAGAAAAGCAGGTACAGTTGATACAAGGGTGGAACCAGCCATTGCTCATGAGTCAATGATTGTGGATGATGCTGAAAAGGAAAGACAATTTCAGCAACATTACAAAGCTGTAATTGATAACATTTCCTTGGATGCTGACACTTTTACTCATCCTGTGACAGCCTATCAACTGTTGGCTGCTCAGGGCAATGAGGAGGCAGAAAGGACACTACATCTAGTGCACTCAACAGAATCTCTTCAAAGGGATAAAGCTGCTATTAACAGGATGCCTTCTACAGCTGGTGAGCCATCTGAGGAATTTGGAGTAAATTCTGATGATGATGACTCTATTTCTTCTGATGGAAGCATGAACATAGGGGGAGATGAAGACCCTAGTTCCATTCCTAATCTACCTGAATGGGCCCTGACTAAGGAGCATAGAACAGGTGAATTCAATGTCCACTTGGTCAAACAAATCATCACTATTCAACAGGCCATTCAGAACACTTCAAATGCAAATATCAAGGCTATCCTCCAAGCTCACCTGGACTCACTGCATCTCATGAAGTTGCAGAAAGTAAAGCAAAATATGAGTCTGGATGATCTCAGGAAAGATATTGCTGACTTGAAATCCTTCACTTCAGAAAAATTGGATTCAGTCATGCCCTATGGTACTTTGCAGGACTTGGTTTCGAGATTGAAAAAGGAATCAGTTACTGAACAAAGGCTGGCCAAGTTGGAAGACAGAGTTCAAGGAATTGAAGACTCTGTGGCCACCCTTCTTCTCAACCAACAATCTCAAACCAATCTCCTAATGCAGCTGGCAAAAGCACAAGGCTTGACCCCTCTCCTTGATGATAACAAAAAGGGGGAGAGTAAAAGGGAAGGGGAAGGAGAGCCCTCTACAAAGATTCAGATATCTAAAGTGCTAGTTCCTGCCATCACTACCTCTCCAATCATTCAAATCAAGGGAAAACCTGATGGAATTGATTTGATTCAGCTAGCAGCAGCTGAAATACAAATGAAAGAACAATGGAGGAGAATTGATGAAAGGTTGCAATTGGTGTTTGGTTCTACACAAAATAAATCAACATCTGTGAAATTTAGCACAAAGATTGAACCAATCAACATGGAGCTCAAGCCAGTAGGGAGAAATAAGGTTGGAGAGACTTCTTTCAAGAATTTAAAACCTATGGTTCTAAAGCCTAACACTAGATCCAGTATGGACTCCACAAAGAATCCCCTAGACTTTGCTCAGATGCAGGAAGTAGACTTTCCTCTTCCAAAACCTGATGGAGACAAAGTTCTAAGTGCAAGCATCATAAAGAAGAAGGAGACCAAGGACAAGGGTGAGAGAATGGACATGGCCTTTATCTATAGAGAGGGAAAGAGTATCTGTGTGATGCAAGGACATCCCAAATTTCTAAAGGCCAAAAGGGAAGAAACCAGAAGGTTGAAGAAAGAAGCTGTAAAACTCAAGGCTGACAAAAGAGC
The DNA here is from genome assembly GCF_009905375.1 of Apium graveolens. Taxonomy (NCBI): domain Eukaryota; kingdom Viridiplantae; phylum Streptophyta; class Magnoliopsida; order Apiales; family Apiaceae; genus Apium; species Apium graveolens. Next base: position 182,749,592 of record NC_133651.1, read on the forward strand.
ACAAGCAAAGCTTGAAAAACAGCTAAAGTCAAGCCAAGTTGAAGAAATGAAAGGAATTGAAGTCAGGGGTGAAGAAAAGATTGCTAACTTAGATGAGGTTCTTGGGAGCATATTTGGTGAAAATATGGAAGAAAGAGAGGAATGGCAGAAGGGAAACAGAAGAAAGGCCAAGGCACACAGAAGGAGTGAAGATAACCCTGAAGATACCAAATCTATATCTAAACCACTACCTTCCATACCTAAACCTTTTGTTGCTGATCCCTCTATAAATATCCATGGTGAACCAATCATTCCAAAAGAGGAACCTATTGATTGGGACAACATCACATTGCCTACCTTTTTAACCACTCTACCACTACCAAAGAAACAGAAAAGAAAATCTAAATCTACACCTCCCCTAACCTCTAAGAAATTCACTCAAAAACAAAAACCTAACCCTAAGCCACCCATTTCTAAAGATGATTATGTTCACATCTGTGACATAAAAGAAGCTTCAGACATTAATCTCTATCTGGATGAGCTGGAGGAAGTAAGGGGAATAGCTGCCTACAGACAGCTACCAGAGAGATTGGTTTTCAGATATAAGGGAGCTGGGGAAAGAACATGGCCTCTCTACAGGATTCTAAATGAAGGCTACTCTACCTTGATCAGAGTCTTTTCAGCCATCAAAAAGGATTCTGGCTTTACCAGAACAGCCAAGACTGAAATTCTCAACAAGATTGCCAACATAAGGAAGACTTGGAGGGAACCAAATGCTTTGCCCAGAACCTTACTCATACAAGAAAGGGGAACTAAAATTCACAAATCACCTCATTGGTTGATGGAATTTAGAGATGACAAAGGAGTCAGAAGATTTTTCAGACTTGAAGACCAACTCAAGATTGCCAGCAATGAAACTCTCAAGGAAATGCAATCTAAGTTGGATATCAGTGATGAAGATGAAGCTGAATTCTTCAGACAACTCCAACTCCAATTTGAGGAAAATGACAAAGGGCTAGGAAAGAAAACCAGGGAACAAAGAAGAAAATGATGATTTGCTCAGGCTAAAGGAGCACCCTTGGAAATACTGTAAATCTTCAATTACCTCCTAGTACATACACTTTTGCAGCACTTTTTATATTTCTACTTAGTTTCAATTCAAATATTTGTTAAGTGTTTTGTTATCATCAAGTTAACCCTGAATTTATGCCTACAGTTCTTATAGACATAAATAGGGGGAGATTGTTAGGAATATATGTGCATTAGTTTGATGATATGTTTAACAAAACACTTAAGTAGAAATTTAGTGTCAGTAGCCTCAACGGATAAGACCACTTTGGCTATCCGTTGATGGTGTAGCTTTACTTAGAAATAAGTCTAGTATTGTAGCATATCTCAGTCTCTGTATTTAAAATGTAATTCTTAGAAGTTGAGAGAAACTATAAGTCATGTTGACTACTAGATGATATGCAGATAGGAAGGCCAATTGTAAATATTTCATGCCTTGTAATTTTGTATAAATGAAGTGGTATCAACGGATGACTTAAAGACCTTCAACGGATGAGAAGCTAAGCTTCAACGGATGTCTCTAAAGCTTCAACGGATAACATCCTTCAACGGATGAGAGCATCAACGGATAAATGCATCAACGGATGAAAGCTTCAACGGATAACATCCTTCAACGGATGAAGTCATCAACGGATGAAAGCTTCAACGGATGTTCTGCTAATTACCCGTTGATAAGTGGTAGTTGTACCTACAAACAGAGGCACATGGGTTGACAGAGAAAAGTGAGATGTGGTAGCCGAATTTCAGGATCAACAGAAAAAGCAGCCGTTCTTCTTTAGTACAAAGATGCAATAGTCAACAAAGTACTTGAGTGAACAGGAAAAGAAGCAAGTGAAGAACTTATTTTACTATTGTAATTTTATATTGTTTTTCACTTGTACACTTGGTAATATATAAACCAAGAAGATGCTAGTAATTAGAAAGAGATTTTCCAGAGCTGTTAAGAAATATCTTGAGAGAAAATTCATCTAGTTTGTACTAGGATGCAGCTGTGATCAACATTGTTGAACACAGATTTTCTAATATACCATCTCTGGTGGAACAACAAATCCACCAGAAAAGTTTTTAAAGTTTGTTGTGTTCTTTACATTTTGTGTTTGAATATATATCTGTCTGCATTAGCTCAAAGCAATTCATACACTTATTCATCTAGAACACACTGCTTTAATAAACTTCTCAAAACCTGAAAAAGTTTTGAGATTTACATTCAACCCCCCTTCTGTAAATCTCATTGTTAGTCCTCTAGGAATAACAAATACTCAGATTCCTTTCACGAGCTGTTGACGCCTAGTGCAACTAGTCTGGTTCACAGACGACTAACCCCGATTCAGGTCTTCATATTATGGCCTTGATTAAATTGTTAAGCTTGCAACAACTTTATCGCTCCAGACACTGACAGTCAATAAACAACTGTACTTTCACTGGAATCCTTTATGGTACTTTAGAGAACGTCTTCATTAACCTCTGTCTATACCCTGTCTTCAATTCATCAGATTAATATGCTTCATACACTGTCTATCTTCAATCAATGCCAATACACTGAAATCTTCCGGTAGCAATTGTATACTAAATCTTCAACATTTCTGAAACCCTGAAAGTCTTTAACCTTTATTCTTCACTGAGGCATGATCATATTAATGAACTTCTTTCAATGACCTGTAGACATACTTCATGCCTTCTTCTAATCTACTGATTCTTTGTATTTTCCTTGTCTTTATTCTTCCTGATTTCTTGTGTATACGTAGTATTATTAACCTGTCATATTCTAGTATTGTTATCGTGTTGTGTTATCACGTAACTGTTCATATGGTTACGCTGTCTCACCAACAATTCCCCCCTATTTGATTGTTAAATCTAACAAACAAATTAAATAGGGAGGATAACTCAACTAACAACTAGAAAAAGTAAAGTACCAGGACTTGTAAATAATGCTATTGGTTTTTTAGATCAAATACTGCATTTCTAGATTTCTTGAGTAACTGAAATGAAAGATGCTTGTTCCTCTAGCACTGAACTGATCTTCAAGTAGTTTCATCTTTATTTCCTTGGTTCTTCAAAACTCTGCCAGATAATACTTCTCAGTCTTGAAGTAATCATCAACAGCTTCTTTTGTACAACCACATTTCCTGTTGAGAAGCGCATATTTCTCTTACTTCTCCCCCTATGAGAATCAACTACTTAAAGGAGATCACCTTCGTTTACCACCTCTCCCGTACAATAGGATCCGCAGATAAAAATCAATGGTACTCCCCTTTTGGAAAACAGCTTCTCCCCTTATGAAGAATAGTGATGAACCAAACCACTTCTTCTGATTACTAGGAAATCTCCTTGTGTTTACCACATCTCCCGTACAATAGGATCCGTAGTTACAAACAACAATGGTGTGGTGTGGTGTACATGTGCTTTACCTTTTTCCTCCTCCCTGCTATTTCTCCCCCTCTTAGTTGAGGAATCCTCCAAACTATTACTTAAGCTTTTATCTCCCCTTAGAGAAGGAATGTATGCCGTTGTCTGAAGGAGTTCTCATATTTCACTTGGTTGGAAAAGAAATAACAAGTCAGAGTCTGATCAACCATGTCCCTTTAAATGTCGCCAGAATGACTTCACTGTTAATCATCATATTCACCAATCTTCCCAACTCCTTATACCTCCCAAATGTTAGATCACCAATTGCTACCAATTGTTAGCTCCCAAAGGTTAAATCCCGAAGTATTCTAAACCAATCTGTAAATGTTAGGTCCCTAAGAGTTATGTTCCAATCATAAACAGATTCGAGACCCGAAGTATCAAGAACCATGTTTAGGGATAGGGAATGGGATATGGTTTTTATCTTTCTTCCTCACCGTGAGTGTGTGATTCTGTTTCGTGTACCTCACATGTGTTCACTCTTCTCTCCACTCGTGTTTACACTCATTCTCACAAGTGTATCACTCATCTCATAGCTCCAAAATCCAGTTGTACCTGCAAGGAAAATCACCTTAGCCATCCTTAAGGAGGTCATAGGTTGTGCAATGGGAATTTGCAAATCCCCATCCTTGTTAGACTTGTCAGATAAATCTGAGTCATAATCTACAAGTTACTAGTTTCCCTTTTAGGGTTCCAGATTTGAACTCAAAAAGGTAAACAATGATCCAAAGAATTTAGCATAAAGATCAAAGTTCCCTTCTAATGTCTGTGAAGACATTTCCTTGTGACTCGTCAGGTAATATCTGAATCATTGTCAACAAGTTGCCGATCTGCACCTATGTCAGATCCACTATCCACATATGCATCCGGGGGATTTAAGCCCGGGGAGGTAGACACTGACCACTGACATATGGCTATTGGATCAGTATCCTCTCCTAACACTTGTAAAGGCAATTGATCCATTAGAGAACCTTGAACAATCGAATCTGACCTTAAAATGGTCGAAATATTTTATCTTTTAATATGAATGAGTTTTTGTAAAAGCATTGATCACTTAGGGTAAAGTCTAAGCAATTCTCATTCACGTCAAAAGCTCCATAATCTATCTATAAAAAATTATTACCAACAATATTGTTTATTGATAAATAATCTTAATAAGACTGACTATGCTGCTAATTTCATATTGTAGTGAATCTTTCAGATTCAGCAACTCATATAAATCCACTAGAACTTAAAATCTCACAATTATCTGCAACAAAATATTAACAATATATCATTGACTGATACTTATCAAGTACTTTAGATACCAATAATTATGTTGCATCCTATTTTAAATATTAAAATAAGATATTACTGAATTAAATACCAATTATCTATCAAAAAGATATCAGCATTCAATTTCATATATCATACAATTGTTAACTCCTAACAACTATAGTATCTCAAACAATATTGGTTCGATAAATAAAGCAACATTAACCAACATTGACTGGTTTGCAATCTTAGAAAAATATTCTAAGTTCCATATACTTTGATCCATTGAGTACTACATCTATTATCAAAGTGTTTAGGAATTTGCAAATAAGTATAAAAATTATTCTAACTTGACAACATATGGTTACTTCTAATAAAGCAATCAAATGTTTTAACCATAGTTGTACTTAAGAAAAATTTATACACTTTCTATATTAGTATAAGTGACTAAAGATAAACATTGATTACTTAGAGGAGTTTTAAATTATGCCACGAATACTAATACTTCACAATTAGTTCGTACTTAAAACTTAACTAAATATCATTAACTGATATATGTCAAAAATTAGCATATAACTAATCATGCTACAATCATGATTATGATTTCAGTGAATTCTTGAGATGTAAACATTGCTAAATTCACTAAAAACAAAATCTCATAATTAACTTATAACACATAAGTTATAATCAATATACTGGATATCAATTGTTGACAGATTTAGTTAAAATCAATCATGTTGCTTATTTATTTTAAGTTAGTTTGAATTATGGAGCAAATAAAATCATTGAATTGCTTCAATTTCCATAATCCAAACTACCCAAAATAAATATTAAATAAATAAATACTAAATATCTATGAGGTAGATATTAGCACTTAAATATTTTTATAATTATCCTTGAATAATCACCAATAGGATATATGACTTATATATATGGTAATCACTCTCTGGATAATTAGTAATTTTAGAAATACTTTCTAAGCATATAAAATATTGAGAGTTTTATACACATGACTTAGAAAATACTTCAACTTTCAATATCAGTGATTTTAGAAATAAGCATTGATTACTTAGAATAAAAATTCTAAATAATATCACTAATACTAAAAGTACCACAATTATTCGTACATGATACAAATAACTATGCTGCATATTATTTTAATATAATTTAAATTATGAGACTGATATAGAATGGAATTGTCTACAGTAATAATTTAAATCAATTAAAATAAAATTCAAACTTAATGCTATAATACTTAACTACCACAAATGTATATGACATTGTAATCATGATAATCAAGATAGTAGCACTAAATACGGGGTACTGAATTTCTGATAAATTCACAAGTCCTTTAAATATTGAAGATTTAATACTTGTGAACTTATATTAAGAATTCCTTACAAATGGGATTTCCAACTAATATGCAATGAATGGTATCCCCCACTTACAAACTAGCCTTGAAAGATTAATTTTAACAAGTGATTTAATAAGTGTTTCTGCAAGTGACTCTTTGACTAAAACTGACATGCTCTCTAAAGTGATGATACATGGTGTGAAGGTGCCTTGTCATAGAGTGTTCCACAGAGTTGTTGGTTTTGAAGTTGTTTCTCATCATAACAAGAAATTAATATTCTTCCACGAAGTTGACAGCTTCTCGAGATGCTTCTCCTGTCACTTAAGTTGACAGCTTCAGAGATGCTTCTCCTGTCTTTCTTACAACCTGTGTAATCTATATCTATATAGCCAAACATGTTAAGCATATAATCTTTAGGGTACTTTACTCCAAGAGTTGATAGTCCCTTAAGATATCTAATAATCTTGTTAATAGCTATAAGATTGGATTCTCTAGGATCCACTTGGAACCTAGAACTTTGGCATCTTGAGAACATTACATGTTGTCTGTTAGCATTTGAGTAAAAGAGTGAGCTCGTCATACCTCTATAGCTTGTCATTATACCTGAGTTGCACTGATCAAGCTTTAGTGGTTTCTGTTGGTAAGTAGTCTTGGCATGTTCAGAATCTTCCAAATTTTACATCTTCAAAAGATCCTTAACTTACTTGTATTGCCATCATTCTTTTGGTTTACTTGTGCTCCTAAAAGAATTGTTCTTTTGGCTTGCTTGAGCTCCTAAAATAATTATCCTAATGGCTTGCTTGAAGTAATTCCAAAAAGAATTGTAACTTTTACAACATGCTCCTCCATACCTACTCTGCAATAACTTAGCAAATAATCTTGCACAAGTCTTTGTTAGTAGACCAACATATAACATTATCATTATATCACTGCATATATAAAACAATATGTTTGTGCCTAGTGATAAGAGAGTTGTTAATATGACGACTCTACTAGTTCATATTAAACTGTAACTTCAGTTAGAGTGTCATACCATGTCCTTGACTATTGCTTGAGTAGTATACTAGTTCATACCAACCTGAAGTGAGATTGTGAAGAAGAGATATGCATGGTCCAATAGATCTGCAACTGCAAAGTCCATGAACTGTTGTGCATTGACTACTTCCTTCTACTCACCAACCAGGAGTACACTTGTACACATCTACTAGAGTCCAATTCCAAGTGTAATGTGCATCAGGTGCCTGATATGTCGTAATATCCTCAAGTCTCGTCACTGGTGCTATCTGTTAGATACTGTTTCCTGTTAATAACCTAGCATCCAGTTTGGCCTTATCCCTCATAATAATGCCATTATCATCCAGTATGACTTCTGGTTATCCTAGTGTAATAACCCCAATTTTTGGAAATTTTTGAAACCCTTATGAATAGTGTTTTTGCTGAATGAGAAAACTTTTCATGCCACACTATGTAGGGGTTCTGATATGGATATTCTGAGATTTTATTAGTACTTTATATGGGATATAAGTGTATGTAAAGATCGTCAGAATCCAAATCCGAACACTTTGATTTTTCCCGGAAATCCACTAGATACGGAAAGAATTGAGAAAAAGGTAACAGGATAAAAAGGATTTAAATTAAAGGATTATAAGAGAGGATCATAAAAAGGAATATAATGTAATGAGAAAGGTTAAGGGAACTTAAGTAATAAGATCCCGGGTATGATCCTTCAAACGATAAACGAAAACGAAAGTTAAGCGAACCGTATAACAGATCAGCGGTCATTAGGCAAACAATTAGGAAGTTAAGCAAAGGGATTAGAGGAAGTGATGTCACCCAACCAATGAGAAGAGGACAAGGAAGGGAGGATGACATAGCAATGTGATGTAAGCATGACATAGGGAAGGAGGAGGTGTGGTTGGTTTATAACCACACAAATATAAGGTTATTAAGGTAATTAACCAAAAACAAAACAAAAAACAACCAAGCTAAGCCAAACAAATCAAAAAACACAAAATCATTTCATTCTCATCATCTTGCTCTCGGCTTTTCATCTTTTTCAAGGGCAAGAATTTCAAAAATCAAGTTCCAAGCATTGTTAAATCACAAGGTAATTATCTAAGCTTCCTTGTACATAGATATGGATATGCTATAAGTTTAAGCTCCTAATTCCTTCACAATCTCTTCCAATAAATCAAGGAAGAAGATGGTGAATAGTAACCTTCAAGAAATAACTTTGGTTTTCTTGAATTTTTATGAAAGATTAAGGTTATACAAGCAAGGATCAAGGTTCTTTTAGGCATTCAAAGCTCTTGGGTTGTGTTAGGAAGCTTCAAGGAGGTATAAACAACTTTCACCTTTAACTTATAGTTTGAACTTTGAGTTTTGATGAGTTTATGGATGGATTAATGTATATATAGAAATATCCATGTATGTATAACAAGATCCATGTATGTTAGATAGTTTGGTTGGATTTGTGGTGATTTTGGATATGAATCTTGGTTAATGGTTAATGAATCTTAAGTTATGGTTAGTAGACCATGTTTGTGGTTGAATAAGTTGGAAAACCTTGAGATTATGGACTGACTTTGCCTTGATATAAGTTGTGTTTGATGTATTGATGATGGTTGGGTGGTTTGTAGTGAATTGGTAAAGAAATTGGAGTGGTATAAATATTGGTAATCGCGTAAACATAGCCGTCGTAACGTCCGATTTTCTTTAGACTGTTTTGTGCATAACATTAGGACCCGAGGACCCCCTGCTAGATTATGACCACTGCCATGTTTAGATAGCTCATGTTACGAGCTTCGTTTTGATATGTAGTTCATTCGATTCCGATGCACGGTTTAGGAGAAACGACCGTTTCAAGTAACGGCGTTTCGCGAACGATACTTTTCCCCTCGCCTTACTTTGAAACATAGGTTAAAGACCTTAAAGGACTAATTGAAGTATGAAACATTTATGTAAGGTGTAATAAGCAGTTGGTAAGACATCCGCGAAGGAATCGCTTTAAAACTCGTAAAGGTTAAATTATTAAAAATGGTGGAGCTGAGGGTACCCGAGTGACTTAAGCAAATCAGTGAGCGCAAAATAAGCGTTAGAGTCTAAGTTAGTTAAATTATAGATTTACAAGTGACTTTGGTTTAATTCCAACTTACTTGTTGTTTATAGGTTACCAGACTCGTCCCGAGCCATTCGTAACCCCAGTCGCCCAGGCAAGTTTTCTACCCGTTATACTGTTGTTGTGATGTAAATATATGTATATGCATTATCTTGTGATATTGCATGATTGTTATTAGCAAATTTTGCGATATATTGTAGCATGTTATATGATATATATGCATGCCTGTTTCGTATTCTTGCTATATATATCTGTTGGTTCAAGTTGATAATACCTATGCTAGAGGATAGCGGTAACTTGCTTATACCCTTAGTATAGGGACCCAAAGGTGAAAACATTTTCTAAAACCGGGAGTCGAGGATCCCGAGTAGATTTTGTATATATGGATATGGATATATATATATATATTTATATATATATATGGTTATAGTTTTCCAAACTATTAATCGAATAAGGTTTATTCGATAACTTTAACTTTATTTTATTATTGAATATTATTTCGAATATTATTCGAAGGCGTATGACTCCTTTTATATTATTTATTGAATATTATTTTGAATATTCATTCGAGGGCTTATGACTCTTTTATATTATTTATTGAATATTATTTGAATATTCATTCGAAGGCTTATGACTCAGTTTATATTATTTAATGAATATTATTTGAATATTCATTTGAGGATCTATGACTCCGATTATTTGCTGATATATATTCTTTATTTTATTAAAGAATAAGGTGTCGATAATCAAACTTACTTTTGATTATTCAAATAAAGATATTACTTTCGTATAAGTATATCTTTGATTATTTGCTATTCATTTCAAGTATAAGTTTTAATACTTCTACTTCAATTATTTTATAAAGATTATTCTTTATGGGAATATTATTCAAATAATAATATTCAGACATTTTCTAAATATTCTGGGGACTGATTTACTTCATTAAATCAGCTTCACTCCAAACACTCTTTAAAGTGTTTTCGAGTCTTTAAAATAATTTTCAAAAGTTAGAGCGGATCCCAAAACTATTTTTATATTTAAGATCTTCCTTTTAAAAAGGGAATTTAAATACTCGCTCAAAACCTGAGGGATCCGGCTCTGTGGTGTGTTTTATATTCGCAACAAGGTTGCTGTTTTGATAAATGAATTGATTACTTACCCAACACTCGGGAAGTAAAATTCTTGGAACAAGTTAATCCATTAACAGGCATCGCCTGGGAAATATCGGTGAGTTCTCCTTTCCAAATAGATACGACTTCTTGGTGGAGCCGTATCAACAAGTTTCTACTTGGGGAAAGTGGGGACAAGCTTTACGTTTCAGAGTCATGGATTTCATCTGAACTAGGAGTGGCGTAAGTGGCCGAGTAGCGCCGGCCCAGCCTTATTATATTGGCCCAAATGGCCTGGAAGTTCCGCTAAGGCGGTCCATTCCTTAGGAGTTCAGTGTTCGGTTGACAAGTAAATCCGACAGGTTCTCCTCTACATGTAGAAAATGGTGGGGTTGTACTACTACGACTGATCATCGTAAGTGGTCTTCCTGGCGCGGCAAACTCCCGTAATGAGTTCATCATCCAATTGGATAATTTCTGCAACACTACCCAGAGCACTTCGATAGAAAGGCTACAGTTGGGCGATTGTTGAGTGTTGGCAGAGTCAAGTTTTCAAAATGATGTTTACATCAAATGAAGTATCTCGTAACTTCATTTTATTTTGATAATATTTTAAAGATTTAATCTATTCAAATCTTGCCTTATAGTCTCATCTATGTGATGAACTTTTGAAGCTAATTATAACTTGAACGGTGGTAGTTCAAGTAGTATTTGGGAAAGATATAAGTATATTGGGGTATCTTGTAACTTCATCTTTTAAACTTATATCTAATTAATAATTGTCTTATGAATGACAAAGATTTTCAGAAAAACGTTGAGACAAGGTTAGATATATGAGATCACCTTGCAACGATATTTTTTTTATACAGTTATACACTGGGACTTTGTGTATATTATGCATGGAAGAGGACTTCCAATATTTTGAAAAGTATATATGTATATATATATATACATTGAATATTTTGCGACTTCATCGCATTAAGATATCAACTTGGTTCATTTCTTTTGACCAAGACTTTCATGAGTACTATGAGAAGGCTCATATATTGTTAATCATTATACATATTATTTTGGTGGGCTTGCTGCTCACCCTTGCTTTCTTCTTTCATCACACAACATCAGATAGACAAGATGAACCGGACCAAGCTCCCGATTCGCAAGAGGTTAGGAGACGTTCCGCAGTTTTCTAGAAGCACTGATGCCGCCATAGCTGAGGTAGGAACTACCAATAGGCTAGGCTTTCAACTTTTGATGTATCAGATTATGTATATTTATGAATTGTAATAATGGCAAAGAAATGTAAATTTATTCAGAAACCTGTTTAAGGTGTATTGGCATATAATTGTGGAATAAAATGACTTGTGATTATTTTTTTGGATATTCATCTCTGAGACTATAACGTGTGGTGTGTGTGTTTATAGTGGGGTCACAGTACAGAGTAGTTGAGTAATTATTAAGATTGGGTGTTGTTAAGGGAAATGGAACTCGTGACGACCCGGATCCCCGACCCCGGATCTGGGGGTGTTACAGAAATGGTATCAGAGCTAAGCGTTATAAACCTCAGAGATGATGGGACGTTAAGATAATAAATTCACTAAGATAATAAGAACTCTTTCCAAGTTCATAGTCGGACTATCTAACGTAGTACTGACAGTTAAAACCCTTATGGGAACCCTTATAAATGTAGCGATAGAAGCGTAGTTCGTTATCGTATATGGTATCGGGACTCCGAACCCTGAAGTTGAGGAACAACATCGCGATGATATTTTATTACTAATTGGAGATCGGATTGTGGATCCGATAGAGTGTCCTAATGCAGGACCGGATGATGTTGATATTGAGGATTTAGCGGTTGAGGATGTTGTCCTAGAAGGGATAGTTGTTGAGGAGGATCCCATGGAGGATCCTGACAGGATTGGATAAAGGACCACTGATGAATTGATGATCATGGTTTGGTCAACTACCAGAGGTAGGATTGGCCGGTCACTACCGGAGGTTCGTTCAAGTTGTAAAGATAGTAGCCCCTTTAACGCGGCTTACTCGTAAGACTGAGAAGTTCGAATGGACAGAGAAATGCGAGAACAGCTTTCAAGAACTGAAGCAGAGGTTGGTGATGGCCCCTATGCTGGCATTGCCGGATGGAAAAAGGAGATTTTGTGATTTGTAAGTGACGCTTCGCATAAGGAATTAGGGTGCTTCTTAGCACAGCAAGATAATCGCGTCTGCGTCAAGACAATTAAGGTAATATGAAATTTGATATCACCGCCCATGAGCTTAGGCTCGTGGCAATAGTTTTACCCTAAAGATTGGAGGCACTACTTGTATGGAGAGAAGTGCGAGAATTACCTAAGCCATAAGTGCTCTAGTACATTCTTACGTAGAAAGAGCTCAACATACGCCAGAGGAGGCGGTTAGAGCTAATCAAGAATTATGATTGGGAGATTCTTTATCATTCGGGGAAAGCCAATGTGGTGGCTGATGCCCTTAGTAAAAAGGAGAGACTCAAGATGATAATGTCTTTGGGAGAGTTTATAAGAGATTTTGAGAAAATGGAAATAGTAGTGAAGGTAACCGGAGCCGGTACCGAAAAGCTGTTTGAGATAGCAATACAGCCCGAATTATTGGAAAAGATCATATTGTGCCAGAAAAAGTTATGAATGAAGGCAGAGAGCCAACAAATAGATAAGAGGTTAATACCGAGAAAGATGAGAAGGGAATAATGAGGTATTCCTACAGAATTTGGGTTCCAAATGTTCAAGAGCCTATAGATGAAATCTTAGATGAAAGCTAGTTTGAGGAATAAGATTTAGAGAAAACCCTGAACGTGATAGTCAGGGAGGTCGCCATCAAGATAGAAGGAACCCATAACATAATGAAGTGGAAAATGAGGATTGTAAATTAAAAGATGACCCCAATTATGGGGAGTAGGATGAAACATTTCATACTAAGGAAACAGAAAGTCGAGTAAGGAAAGGAGACCCGAGACGGTACTCCTATACAGCAATTCATGGACCTGTCTAGACAGAACTTAGACTATTATCCCCAACCACCACCTTGAGGAAACAATGCGGTGAGAAATTCTTTCAAGACGTTTAAGTTGCTAAGCTCTCAGAGTTCCAGGGAACAAGCTGACCCAGTCGAGGCAAGAGCCTGGCTAAAGGAAATATAGGAATCATTTGAGATTCTAAATGATTGATGAACCACAAAAGACTGTTTTTGTCACTTACCCTCCTAAGAGAGAGACCACCTGCTGGTGAAAGACCAAGAAAGGTACGGAGCCAGAGGTTATGATAAACTGATTAAAGTTCAGCCAATTGTTTTCGGGAAAGTAATTCCCAAGGTTATGGAGAGAGTGTAAAAGCTTTAGAGCCAGAACAAAGGCAGACGAGTATGATGAATCGTGAATTTAAGTTGGAAAAGTTGTCAAGATTCGTTCTAAGGACACGAATCCAGAATGACGGGATGTTTGAAATCAATGCTTATGTTGTGTTGGTTCATGAAATAACGATAAGAGAAAGGAATATAAAGGAAATAGAGTTTGAGGAATGATAAGGGAGTTGGGTATGAGGAAACCCTAAAGACTCATAGCAATAGAAATAGAAAAGTATGTAATCATCAGGATGATGATCCACCATGAGTTAAAATTGATGGTTGAAGGCATAAGAGATACATATATTGTACCCCCTTTAAGTTGGGAGGATTCGAGGAAACCTTGAGATAGTTCGAAGGATAAATATTGAGACACGGATAGACTGAGGAGACAAGAAAGTAAGAAATCAGGAAAAATTGGATGAAGGAAGTGACCTTCAATAATGTGAAATGTAAGACCGGTGGCTCGATACCCAGAAAGGGAGACGCCAGGTATGGGAGGTATCCCAACATTGAGGTGACTGTTGAGATAAACAACAAAAGTAAATAAGGAATTATTAAGAAGAAGTTCACGTTGAACATGACCAATATCTTCCAGAACATCCATGTTATCATTACCAAATCAGGAAAGAAAAGCGGATGACCATTGTTATCTTTTGGAGGCCATATGGATTGACCTCAATTTGAATAAGGATGCTATTATGAAGTTAGGTATAGACTATCGAGGTGGGAATGATGAATAAGATAATCTATCAAGGATATATGACTTGATTTATCCATGGAAGGACGCAGGTACCTTTTAAAGGTGGAATTAAGGATAGAACATTGGTAACTTAAAATGAATCCTAGGGGACTGCATAAAGGTTGGCATGTCACCCTTAATAGGGACAGTATGAGTTTTGACAGTATGATTGGGAAAGGGTTAAGGTAACAACAACCTTTAAGAATCAGTGGAGAAATTTTTCAGAAGAATATAGACAATGGTTCTAGTATTAGTAAATGGTATTGTGATATGCCCTGTATCTAGGGAATACAGGAGGAACGATTGAAGGATAACCTTAGAGGTTTTACAAGGAAAAAGGTAATATTCAAAATTCTCAAGAATAGAAATGTTGATAAAGGAAATATGACGTAATTATAATGTTGCCAAGTGAGGCACGTGCTAAACCACGAGAAAGTATGGATCGAACCAGTAATGGTCGAAATTGTTCAGGGCAATTAGGACTTAAGATAAAAGATGTTCTAATTATGATTGAGCGTCAGTCATGACAGTGATTAACCTCTAAAGACTGAGGCAATAACTTATGGAAAAATGGTAATTTTTTTTTTACTCATCAGATTTTAAGGAAAACATCTTCACTCAAGCAGTGATCGGAAATAAGGTAGAAAATTTATTGGGAGGTGGTTAAAATGACATTGACTGTAAGGAAATTTTACTATCAGGAAAGGCCAAAGAGGTGGCCGACACTTTAAAGGTAAGTGGATAATTATAGGCGCGTGTGCCAAAAGAATACAGTGATGATGGTTAAAACTGTGAAGGTTGTATTATGGTTTGGAAGATTGACATTCCTTCTGATGACTGTGCAATACCCAACCGTAATAGTAGTTGGTAAAGGTTTAATTCGTGTAATCGCCATGAACGGGCTATCTATCTTAGAAGGTCCTATCTTGAGAATAATCCAGGACCATGTTTCAAAAAAGGACTAAACAAACCTTTGAGTTAAGTCTTCTATTGAAGGCATATGATTACGAATGGTATTAACCTACTATCGTTGCTTTGATGGAAACTCTTCTGCAATTTTATTTGCTTCATGTCATGTATGCATGTCATGATCAGGAGTGTTCTTCATGAATCATGAATGGTGATTATGTTACCTCCTTAGAAGAATTTGATACGATATGTATGGACTCCGTATAGTTAGCTATTAAGACTTCAAGGAAAATGAATGACTACAGTAGGTCAGTGGTGGACCATAGTAAGGCAGCAATGATTCTGCGAGTAATGAGCTGTTTACAACCGTGAGAGTTGTATTGGAATGGTTGTTGAGATTGAGTACCACTAATCGGGTCGTGGTAGTGTATAAGTTATCATTGATAGACTAATTAAGTAGAGTGTCTACCTATTGAATATTTATTCTTTATTATCAATAGAGAGTCGTATTACTATATGAGGAAGGTTGCGGTACAAGCATAGAATTTTAGTAATGGTGATGTCTGGAATGAAAACCCAGATTCGATTTTCGATATCGAAGGAGTTTCAAAGGTGATTGTGTATAAGCTCGAGGAAGAGCATGGGTCCATAGAATGATGGACGGAATAGAAATATTTAGGCATGGGAAATACGATGCTATAATACTTGATGCTGATATAAATACGTATATGTTTTGTTCTCCTATGACAAACCTCTATAGTTCAGAGGTAGGTTCCAAGCCAGATATTTTGTGGCAGTATATTTTTTTTATATATACAATTCTCTTCAGTTCGTTCTTTTCTCTTCTTTTCATTTCATGTAAGTTGAGAAGAACAACCCTTCCAGAAGGGGAGGTATTGCCGAACGACTGTCTATCTGTGTGATAGAAGCCTAGTAGGATACCAACTATTGTTTAATTGCTTGTCAAGTACTAAAGGCTGGCCACCTTCTGTACTAACTATGCGAGATAACAAGTGTTCATGATCATAGTGATCTCTCAATAAATTCTTTTACTTCTATATGAAGGATTAAGCTTTCGAAAATAGAAACAACTGATAAAGGAGTAATAAAATTGTGATAGTATTCGGAATGGAAACACATTCGTGATACTAAGGTTGACGTGGTTATTAAAAGGTCATAGAATGCTAACGAACAAAAGTATAACCCGTATAATATTAGGAACGGAAGGTAGTAGCGATTACGAACTGGAAAAGAATGGGTATTGAGAAGCAAAAGTTATAATGATAAAAGCTATAATGAGAGTCTGTGCAATAGACTTGAAAGAAATTGGAATGATCACTTAACACGGGTTGAGTTTTCTTACGACAATAGATCATATGTCAGTATTGAGATATCACCTTATGAGATCCTTGAGGGAAGACAATGTCGATCTCCCTTATGTTAGGATGAAGTTGTAGAGCGCAAGATGCTCGGACCCGCAGTAGTCCAAAGGACCAAGGATATGATAGATCTAATCAGAGGACGGCTGGTAGTAGCCCAAGATGGACATGATAAGTATGTTGATTTGACACGAAAGGATAAAGAGTATGAAATAGGGGACCTAGTAATGATATAGGTATCCCTTGGAAAGGATTGATGAGGTTCGGAAGGAAAGGAAAGCTAAGTCTACAATTTGTTGGACCCTTGGATATATTAAGACGTTTGGGAAGTTAGCATATGAGCTAGCCTTACCCCCCGAACGTGTAGCAAGTCGTAACGTGTTTCACTTATCAATGTTAAGGAAGTGTAATTCAGATGCCAGATAAATAGGGGCATATGAGCGCATAGACATGCAACCAGACGTAACCTATATGGAGCAACCAGGAAGGGTTATAGAGTGAAAAGGAACAAGTGCTTAGGAGAAGGATTATCAAACTAGGCAGAGTTTGGTGGTAGGACCACAATGTGGGAAAATTTACTTAAGAGTTAGAAAGTGCAATGCTAGGAAGGTATCCCTATTCATTTTCTATCTGATTCCGGGACGGAATCCTTTTAAGGAGGGGAGACTGTAATAACCCCAATTTTTGGAAATTTTTGAAACCCTTATGAATAGTGTTTTTGCTGAATGAGAAAACTTTTCATGCCACACTATGTAGGGGTTCTGATATGGATATTCTGAGATTTTATTAGTACTTTATATGGGATATAAGTGTATGTAAAGATCGTCAGAATCCAAATCCGAACACTTTGATTTTTCCCGGAAATCCACTAGATACGGAAAGAATTGAGAAAAAGGTAACAGGATAAAAAGGATTTAAATTAAAGGATTATAAGAGAGGATCATAAAAAGGAATATAATGTAATGAGAAAGGTTAAGGGAACTTAAGTAATAAGATCCCGGGTATGATCCTTCAAACGATAAACGAAAACGAAAGTTAAGCGAACCGTATAACAGATCAGCGGTCATTAGGCAAACAATTAGGAAGTTAAGCAAAGGGATTAGAGGAAGTGATGTCACCCAACCAATGAGAAGAGGACAAGGAAGGGAGGATGACATAGCAATGTGATGTAAGCATGACATAGGGAAGGAGGAGGTGTGGTTGGTTTATAACCACACAAATATAAGGTTATTAAGGTAATTAACCAAAAACAAAACAAAAAACAACCAAGCTAAGCCAAACAAATCAAAAAACACAAAATCATTTCATTCTCATCATCTTGCTCTCGGCTTTTCATCTTTTTCAAGGGCAAGAATTTCAAAAATCAAGTTCCAAGCATTGTTAAATCACAAGGTAATTATCTAAGCTTCCTTGTACATAGATATGGATATGCTATAAGTTTAAGCTCCTAATTCCTTCACAATCTCTTCCAATAAATCAAGGAAGAAGATGGTGAATAGTAACCTTCAAGAAATAACTTTGGTTTTCTTGAATTTTTATGAAAGATTAAGGTTATACAAGCAAGGATCAAGGTTCTTTTAGGCATTCAAAGCTCTTGGGTTGTGTTAGGAAGCTTCAAGGAGGTATAAACAACTTTCACCTTTAACTTATAGTTTGAACTTTGAGTTTTGATGAGTTTATGGATGGATTAATGTATATATAGAAATATCCATGTATGTATAACAAGATCCATGTATGTTAGATAGTTTGGTTGGATTTGTGGTGATTTTGGATATGAATCTTGGTTAATGGTTAATGAATCTTAAGTTATGGTTAGTAGACCATGTTTGTGGTTGAATAAGTTGGAAAACCTTGAGATTATGGACTGACTTTGCCTTGATATAAGTTGTGTTTGATGTATTGATGATGGTTGGGTGGTTTGTAGTGAATTGGTAAAGAAATTGGAGTGGTATAAATATTGGTAATCGCGTAAACATAGCCGTCGTAACGTCCGATTTTCTTTAGACTGTTTTGTGCATAACATTAGGACCCGAGGACCCCCTGCTAGATTATGACCACTGCCATGTTTAGATAGCTCATGTTACGAGCTTCGTTTTGATATGTAGTTCATTCGATTCCGATGCACGGTTTAGGAGAAACGACCGTTTCAAGTAACGGCGTTTCGCGAACGATACTTTTCCCCTCGCCTTACTTTGAAACATAGGTTAAAGACCTTAAAGGACTAATTGAAGTATGAAACATTTATGTAAGGTGTAATAAGCAGTTGGTAAGACATCCGCGAAGGAATCGCTTTAAAACTCGTAAAGGTTAAATTATTAAAAATGGTGGAGCTGAGGGTACCCGAGTGACTTAAGCAAATCAGTGAGCGCAAAATAAGCGTTAGAGTCTAAGTTAGTTAAATTATAGATTTACAAGTGACTTTGGTTTAATTCCAACTTACTTGTTGTTTATAGGTTACCAGACTCGTCCCGAGCCATTCGTAACCCCAGTCGCCCAGGCAAGTTTTCTACCCGTTATACTGTTGTTGTGATGTAAATATATGTATATGCATTATCTTGTGATATTGCATGATTGTTATTAGCAAATTTTGCGATATATTGTAGCATGTTATATGATATATATGCATGCCTGTTTCGTATTCTTGCTATATATATCTGTTGGTTCAAGTTGATAATACCTATGCTAGAGGATAGCGGTAACTTGCTTATACCCTTAGTATAGGGACCCAAAGGTGAAAACATTTTCTAAAACCGGGAGTCGAGGATCCCGAGTAGATTTTGTATATATGGATATGGATATATATATATATATTTATATATATATATGGTTATAGTTTTCCAAACTATTAATCGAATAAGGTTTATTCGATAACTTTAACTTTATTTTATTATTGAATATTATTTCGAATATTATTCGAAGGCGTATGACTCCTTTTATATTATTTATTGAATATTATTTTGAATATTCATTCGAGGGCTTATGACTCTTTTATATTATTTATTGAATATTATTTGAATATTCATTCGAAGGCTTATGACTCAGTTTATATTATTTAATGAATATTATTTGAATATTCATTTGAGGATCTATGACTCCGATTATTTGCTGATATATATTCTTTATTTTATTAAAGAATAAGGTGTCGATAATCAAACTTACTTTTGATTATTCAAATAAAGATATTACTTTCGTATAAGTATATCTTTGATTATTTGCTATTCATTTCAAGTATAAGTTTTAATACTTCTACTTCAATTATTTTATAAAGATTATTCTTTATGGGAATATTATTCAAATAATAATATTCAGACATTTTCTAAATATTCTGGGGACTGATTTACTTCATTAAATCAGCTTCACTCCAAACACTCTTTAAAGTGTTTTCGAGTCTTTAAAATAATTTTCAAAAGTTAGAGCGGATCCCAAAACTATTTTTATATTTAAGATCTTCCTTTTAAAAAGGGAATTTAAATACTCGCTCAAAACCTGAGGGATCCGGCTCTGTGGTGTGTTTTATATTCGCAACAAGGTTGCTGTTTTGATAAATGAATTGATTACTTACCCAACACTCGGGAAGTAAAATTCTTGGAACAAGTTAATCCATTAACAGGCATCGCCTGGGAAATATCGGTGAGTTCTCCTTTCCAAATAGATACGACTTCTTGGTGGAGCCGTATCAACAAGTTTCTACTTGGGGAAAGTGGGGACAAGCTTTACGTTTCAGAGTCATGGATTTCATCTGAACTAGGAGTGGCGTAAGTGGCCGAGTAGCGCCGGCCCAGCCTTATTATATTGGCCCAAATGGCCTGGAAGTTCCGCTAAGGCGGTCCATTCCTTAGGAGTTCAGTGTTCGGTTGACAAGTAAATCCGACAGGTTCTCCTCTACATGTAGAAAATGGTGGGGTTGTACTACTACGACTGATCATCGTAAGTGGTCTTCCTGGCGCGGCAAACTCCCGTAATGAGTTCATCATCCAATTGGATAATTTCTGCAACACTACCCAGAGCACTTCGATAGAAAGGCTACAGTTGGGCGATTGTTGAGTGTTGGCAGAGTCAAGTTTTCAAAATGATGTTTACATCAAATGAAGTATCTCGTAACTTCATTTTATTTTGATAATATTTTAAAGATTTAATCTATTCAAATCTTGCCTTATAGTCTCATCTATGTGATGAACTTTTGAAGCTAATTATAACTTGAACGGTGGTAGTTCAAGTAGTATTTGGGAAAGATATAAGTATATTGGGGTATCTTGTAACTTCATCTTTTAAACTTATATCTAATTAATAATTGTCTTATGAATGACAAAGATTTTCAGAAAAACGTTGAGACAAGGTTAGATATATGAGATCACCTTGCAACGATATTTTTTTTTATACAGTTATACACTGGGACTTTGTGTATATTATGCATGGAAGAGGACTTCCAATATTTTGAAAAGTATATATGTATATATATACATTGAATATTTTGCGACTTCATCGCATTAAGATATCAACTTGGTTCATTTCTTTTGACCAAGACTTTCATGAGTACTATGAGAAGGCTCATATATTGTTAATCATTATACATATTATTTTGGTGGGCTTGCTGCTCACCCTTGCTTTCTTCTTTCATCACACAACATCAGATAGACAAGATGAACCGGACCAAGCTCCCGATTCGCAAGAGGTTAGGAGACGTTCCGCAGTTTTCTAGAAGCACTGATGCCGCCATAGCTGAGGTAGGAACTACCAATAGGCTAGGCTTTCAACTTTTGATGTATCAGATTATGTATATTTATGAATTGTAATAATGGCAAAGAAATGTAAATTTATTCAGAAACCTGTTTAAGGTGTATTGGCATATAATTGTGGAATAAAATGACTTGTGATTATTTTTTTGGATATTCATCTCTGAGACTATAACGTGTGGTGTGTGTGTTTATAGTGGGGTCACAGTACAGAGTAGTTGAGTAATTATTAAGATTGGGTGTTGTTAAGGGAAATGGAACTCGTGACGACCCGGATCCCCGACCCCGGATCTGGGGGTGTTACACCTAGTACCAATTACAAAGTTGTCATTTTGTTTGGATACCAGCTTCCCTACAATCTGTTTGCTGACTGATTGAGTTCATCTTGCTTTACAATCACCCAATCAATCTGGATCTATCAGAGCTTCTGTAACTTTCTTAGTTTCTTCCTTAGATAGAAAACTAGAGAATTAATTATGTATACTCAGTAGCCCTGCTAATCATTACTCCACCATCTGGATCACTTAAGAACTAGACTCTGGGAATAGACTTGACATCAAACCCTTTATCTCAGCAGATATGTTCTTGTTGTGTCCTCTAAATTTTCAATATGGTGTTGTGTCTGACTAGTTGATCCTTCGATTGCTCCCCCTAGGCTGTTGCTGGGATTTCCTGAAAATTCTTACCCTTGCTGACTGGCTTCATTGGAATAATGAGTTGTGTTATACACTGTCATTCCATTGCTTGGATATGAATCATCAATACCATTAATTTCTTTTGTAACAGCTTGGAGCATTGAGTTGTTGAACCGTGCACTTAGAATTTCAATCATCTTCTGTTGATCAACCACAAATGCCCTGTAGGTTGTAGACTCCACTACGTAGCCATGAAGAATATCCTTACAAGTCTTAGCTGTAAATGCCAAGATCTTCAAACAACTAAAAATAATTCATTGTTTGCTTCTATAGAATATTCTCTCCAAACACTTTCAGGTTATCCAGTGTTTGCTTTTGTTGGCCATTAACTCATTACTGGTCTTCATGTATACATCCTGATCAAGGCTTGATCTAACTTGTTGCAAACTGTTTTGACTACTCCAGCCCTTTTGTATTTAGGAAGTCTTGATTAGCTTGATATTTCCCTTGTAGCTTTAATCAAGTACGAGTTTTTCCTTTGTACCACTCCATTATGACACGGAACTCCCAGTGCTGAATATGTCTTAAAATATTCTTGATACTACAGATATTAATCAGACTGTTTCTTGAATTCAGTCCCATTATCTGACCACAAGATCATTTCTTTTACAGTTGCTTCCAGCTTGATCTTCTGATATGATCAATCACCATTTGTGATGTCTTGTCTTGAGAATGCACGAACAACAATTTTGTGTTAAGAGTAGTCATCAATCATCAATAAGGTATATATTTACTTTGATGTGATGTTGTCTTTGACTTCTCTTCCTGACATGCCTCATATTTACCATCTTCTGTATTCTAGATGAGGCAGTCCCCTCACTAACCCATTTTCACAAAAGAGTTCTTTGAGTTGATGTTCAAGGATGAGAGCTTCTAATGCCATAGCTAAACTTTTTTTAGATGAAGCTTTACATTAGAAACCATTGACTTCACCTTTCCTGAGATTCCAGTCTAGCCATGAGCATTTCCTTTCCTTACTCTAAGAAGAGCAAGCTTCTCAACCTTCCTGCTTCAGATGATACACTAATCCTTCATTGAATTGACATTTTGTCCTTTGATGCAGAACTGTCTGATAAGAGGATTTGTGCCTTGATTCTCCAGCAAGGTTTGCTTCAATTGTTATCAGTGACTCCAATGATTAGTTGTTATTAGTGATAGCAATTGTTGAGTCCATGATGACATCTCTTTTATGTATAGCCTGTCCCGTAATGAAAACCTTTGCTGTCATTTCCAAAGATTATTGACGGAATAGCTTTTGTCAATCACATTTAATTGTGAGGCTCTTTCTTCGATCATATGCATATGAATCAATTAACCTGTTATGTCCTGCACTCACAAATGGATTAACAGTTATGTCCTGCACTCACAAATGGATTAACAGTTCTTGGTACCCAACTTATCAGTTTGGGTCCAGATGGATTAGAGATATTATTATAAACAAAGATAACAACAGCTGCAAACTTATCATGCTAATTCTTATCTATGACTGACCATTTTCTCCATTTTAATACCTTTGATAGATTTGTCTCTAGGCTAGGGGAAAATGGTTCCAACCTTACATAAGGAGGACTAGCAGTCTTTGCCCTATTGTAATCTTAAACATGCTTCTTTTATAATTAATGCAAGTACTAAGATATGCATTCATGGCATAAAAATAAGCAAGCATTGAAATAGGAGTACATGACATTCATTAAGAAACATTACACATAAGAATTAAGCAAGACATGCATGATATGGAACAAATAGAATTAACAAATAAATCACTAATTCTATCTAGTCCAATCCCATTGATGAATCCTATTTATCTATCTCAATCCAATTATAAACTAATACATCTTAACAAATAATTCAGATCAAATGAATAAATCACATTGTAATAGGATACATGAGATAAGCATAAACAAAGGTCTTAAGTGTTGGAAAACATATATTTCACTAAAATAATGACCATGTTCAACAAATATTCAAACATATATTTAAGATCATCTAAAGTACCATGTACAAGTTAAACATCAATCCTAGTTACCAGAAAAATAATCTAGTGAACTAGTTCAGCATTATCTATGTGTGATGTTATCATGCTTGTGCGAGTGTTAAACATTTAAACACTAAAATCTTATCATGCATTGAATATTGAGAGCAAAATATTGCAGTGGTTCAAGAATTTGAAACCTGAGATATGTGAGTTGGATCATCTTCAGAGTTTGCTATGAAAGCAAAATATTCATTATTCTCGTCATCTGATCCATCCCAACTATTTCCCGTGCACTATAAGTTTTGACTGGCTGATTCCCTAAGAAAACATTACACCTTTGTCACAACTGTTCAATTGAATCCCTACTCATCCTTATTTGTCAAGCTTCTTGTTCTGTCGTAGCAAAACTCCTGATAGTTACTTGACACATATTGTGTGCCAAACCTGTAGCTATCAAATCTTGTTTATGTCCCAACCTCAGTATGTAACCACCTCATGAACTGAATCTGTAAGAATCTCTGCTTCAGAATAGATAGGCTTGATCCTTGGATATAGCTTATGTATTCCTTGTGAATTTGATATGACCAAACTTCCCTGACAAGTGAAACACTGCCCTGAAGTCCAGTCCCTCAAGTACTTCTACCTGAGTTTCTTCTGATTCAGCAATCAGTAACTCTTACATTCTATCATGAGGTTCCAATTTTAATGCATGTAACTGAGATATTTGTATGTCCCCACTATTCTCTCTGACCTCCACAATTCCTGCCTGCATGATCTCATTGATTCCTGGATAAATGTAGCATTGGTACAAACCACTGTGTGACTGTATAATATGGAATCATAAAGTTGTCTTAAAATCTCCGAGAAAAACTGTACCCGTAGAATTTCATTCAATTCCTGCGTCTGAAAACCCAGTGGTATCCTATGGAGTAAGCCTTTGAGGAAGTTCCACAATTTTCGTCTGTAGGTCTTGAAATCAGTTTCATCGGAGTAAGAAAACCATTTCCTATAATTTTCGTATTCGGGAATTTTCCGTCTGAATAGCACATGGTCTTCATTTTCTTCAAAAGATTAAAATCCACTTTAAAAGCCCGGAGGAATACTTTACCAATACTTTGATTACCCATAATTTAATATTTAAGAAAAAATTTAAATTTCCAAATCAGTTTCTTAGAAAATAAATTAATCAAAAATAATTATTTAGGTAAAATCTAATTTTCAAGAAATTCGAATTTTTTTAAAAATTAAATAAAATGTAAATTATTATTTTAGAAAAATTTAAATTTAAAAATTTATAAAAAATAAATAAATCAGAAATAATTAAATAGGGCGAAAAAAATTAAGTACTAAATGGCGACTGTCCCTGTATATTGCTTTTAAGCTCCTGTGGCGACTCATAGTACCTCCTTGCGCCGCCTTTGCCTTGGATTATTTTTTAATCTAAAGGCTGAGACGACCGGGGGAAAAACAGAGTGCTTGTGCGGCGAGTTCTCAGAATTTGTTCAAGTCGACTTTAACCTGCTGTTTCCATGCGCGTGACTCACAAGCTATAGGGACTGGCCCGCGCGTGCAATCACGATAAGCCTTGCGCTTGGTTTCACAGATTCCAACCCAGGTGCGTGTTTACTCCGCGCGTCAATACACTGGCTGCCTGTTTCTTTTTTGTTAGCGCGTGAATTCCATCAACACCAAGACAATTTCTGTACAACACAATTTGTTGCCAAACCAACTTGTTCATTTAACTTGTGTCTACTGGACATGGCAGCTAAATTCATGATTGCCGAGACAAAATTGGAAGCAATTTTTTTAAAAAAAAACTGGAGAAAAAAAAATACACCCGAAAGAAATAAAAATAAATTTAAATTAAAAACTTTTATTTACTAAAATTTAAATAGTAAATTAATTTAGTTAAATTTATAAAATAAGTTTATTTAAATTTAGTTCATAATAAATTTATTTAAAATAATTTATAAAATAAATTTTCTAAATTAAATTTACCAAATAAATTTATGTAAATGAAAAATTAATAAAATAAATTATTTTCAGGATCCTGATTTGTGTATCAATCAGTAAGCTCTGATACTAATTGTTAGGTTCCGAATTATTGTAGAAGGGGGGTTGAATACAATAATCACTAAATTTAAAATTCTTTCGAATCTTTAGCGGATATAGATTTAGTGCTCGGTTAGTGGTTTCGTGTTCTTGAGAGGAATAGTGTTTGGAACGATAAAAGTAAGGAACACGAGATATTCGGGTAAATATATATTCGTATATAAATCCTCGAGAGTGTTGCTACACTTCGGTAAATAAATTAACCGGTTACAATCTAAGAACAACAAAGTTCATAGCTTTTACAAAGATTTACAAATCAAATCATATACAATAATCTACTTTTTATTTGTACTAGGATTTAATTACCGGGTAACGATTATAATGCCTATGAATATATAAGAATTAAATCGGGCATTATAACATTACTCCGGTGAGAAGTTAAACGGATATACAAAAAGTTTGAACTTCTCTGTAAATCATTGTTGCCATTTTCACTACTCTCTTGGGAGAGAAGATGAACAGAATGAATGGCTCAATTTCTTCTGCTGCAAAGTGTAGTCTTTTATCCAATAAAATTGTGTGGTTGAGGAGAGAAATTTTCTATGGCGACCAAGGTTACAGGTTATGTGGCGACCAAGTGGAGTTTTTGTTCTCTGGCGACCAGATAGCTCTCAGAGAGATTGTCTTATTATTTTAACTCCCCTGTGGCGACCACAGGGGCACCTTTTGTTTATTTCTCTGTGGCGACAGTGTATCACAAGTACATGAATGTATTTAGATAATCAAACAAACTAACATTACTGCTGCGACCAGGAATGTTAGCTGTGAATTCCTTTTATTAGTTTTTCCTTTCTCTATTTTTTTTTCTTTTCTTTGTATTTTCTTTTTCTTTTCTTTTTAAGTTTAAATTGTAACTAAATTAATTTATAAAATAAACTTAAATATAACTTATATAAATAAACTAATTTAGATTTTTAAAATAAACTTATTTAAAGTTTATAAGATAAATCAATTTAAGTTTATTAAATAAATTATATTAAAGTCCTTTAAATAAATTTATTTAATTTACCAATTAAACTTTGAGTTTCGTCAGTCCCCTGAGCTATTTCGCTGTATACCCCGCGTACCAATTCTCGTACTTTAACAGACAGACGTTCAATCCAAGTATGTTACTCAGCTTAACAATTCTTCTAATTAAATAATACCCAGATTACTTTCACGAGCTGTTGACGCCTAGTGCAGCTGGTCTGGTTCAGAGACGACTAACCCCGATTCAGGTCTTCGTATTATGACCTTGATTAAATTGTTAAACTTACAACAACTTTATCGTTTTAGACACTGACTATCAATGAACAACTGTACTTTCAATGGAATCCTTTATGGTACTTTAGACAACGTCTTCATTAACTTCTGTCTATACCATGTCTTCAATTTTTCAGATTCCTATGCTTCATACACTGTCTATCTTCAATCAATGCCAATACACTGAAATCTTCCGGTAGCACATGTATACTGAACCTTCAACATTTCTGAAACCCTGAAAGTCTTTAACCTTTATTCTTCACTGAGGCATGATCATATTAATGAACTTTTTTCAGTGACTTGTAGACAGATTTCAGGCCTTCTTCTGATTCTTTGTATTTGCCTTGTCTTCATTCTTCTTGATTTCTTGTGTAAACGTAGTATTATTAACCTGTCTTGTTCTAGTGTTGTTATCGTGATGAGTTATCACGTAACTGTTCATACGGCTACGCAGTCTCACCAACAAAACAGATATTATCCGTATCCGAATTCAAAATATTCGAATCCGAAAATAAATACATATATGATATTTAAATTTATATAAATATATAATTGTATATAATTTAAAATTTATTTTTTTAGTTTATAGTGTGTGTAAATGTATTAAATAATAAGTTTATACAAATTTTAGATAATTGTACCATACTTTATATATATATATAAATATATTATTTGTATTTAATTATAGAAAATGTTCTATAATCATTGTCAAAACGGTAGGGGCAACAAAAAAATTCAAAAAATCCGATATTCGTCCAAAAAATCCGCATTCGTATATGAAAAAGCGGATATTATCCGTATCCGAAATAAAGCGGATATTATCCGTATTCGAATCCGATGATTGCGGATGCGGATGCAGATACGGATATAGGTATATCTGTATCCGAATTATCCGTTTGACGGCCCTACCTATCATGTATATATTACATTGAAGGAACATTTACAGAAGTCCATTACACATGTTTAAGCACCCGTTCAATACATCTAACTTGATCAAGAAAGAATCTTCTTTTCCTCCCAACTATTACAATAGATATCGCAAGTAGGGAAAGGCGAGGTGCCTGTCTAAACATTTACAATCTCAAGAAGCACATGTAAATGGTACAAAGTGTGAGCTTAGTCCTGTATTAAGACTCCTTTAAGGTAAAACCCTTTGATACCTATTACATTCATGTCAAGACTAGTATTGGCATAAATTTACATGTATGAGAATATGCAACAGCTTCCTGTGGCTAATGGGTAGCAAGCTCCATATAAAAGGGGATCACAATTATTGAGAATTTTATTACAACAATACATAACATGTAAAAACAGTGCTAGTTGTACATACATGCTTTACAACTTCGTCCAACAATATTACCAACATGCAACCACAATAAAGCAAAGTAAGAGTAAAAATTAGCACAACTGGAGTTAAACTTATCAATCAAAGCTAAAAAATTATACAACTTGAGGGCAGCAGCATCACCACAAATCACCAACCAGGATAATATGTACTTGTATGAACCCCATGGCTGCATGGTCCCTGTGGAGGTTCTATGCGCCCTACCAATCCTAACTGTTGCTTTATATTTTTCCTCAGTACCAGAAACATTTTACAGTTGAAAGAAAAAAGTGACACCAAACCGAAGACAGATGCAACAGCAATGCCACATCAATTACTTTGTAACAAGAAAACAGCCAAAAAATTTCCATCCAGTTGTCCAAATCAACAAGATGGTGCATTGTCCTAAGATTGGAGGAGAGAATGCAGCTTTGTTTAAATCTATCCAAATGGGTTTCCCCCAGAAGACGAGAAAGTATTCTGGGAAAAAGGGCTTGCATATAATCCACCAGGCTGCTGATTTGGAGCAAGAGAGCTAAAAGCAGTCGGCCCAAAGCCAAAACCTGCTGCTCCTTGGGTTCTGCAAAAGCCAACATCGGTCAAGCATAACAAGTTGCAAAAAAAATACACTTTATACTAAATAAAATAGATGCAATGTTGAGCGCGATGATATAGCTCAAGTGGTTAAGGGCTTATCTCTGTCGTGGGTTCGATTCTCGCTAGTTAAAATAAATACTCAATTGTACGGCATATAAGCCAAATTAGTAAAAAAAAAATAGATGCAATGTATTCTTGTCTTGGCTGGTCTAACTATTAAAACTTCAGCAGCAAAGCAAAAAACACAATAAAAAAATCAAATTAAGAAATTATGGTACTTCTGCACAACAGAACTATGTGAACATAAATTCAAATGCAATGTTTAGCCCAATAAAAAGCTACTAAAAAAATTTCCAACAATTAGCAGGCTGCTAAACTGGTAAAGTTGAAGGGAATTAAATATTAGGAAGACAAGCTACCTGGGTGGGACGTTTGAGGTTGCAGGTTGCACTGTGTATGGACCTGTGAATGCGTTTAGAAAATGCAATCAATAGATGTACATAACAATAACAAAAATAAGATATCAAGATTAAATATTACTTGGTGTCATTGCCATTTGATGCGAGAACTGGTCAGGCATCCATGCTGGAGGATTAGTACCTAAGGTAGAAGTAGGTGGTAAAGCTGTTGGAGCTGCGACACTTGGTAAAGCCCCTTGCAAAGGTAACATTGAAGGGAACTACATAGCATCAAACAACATTGTTTAGTACATATAAAAGAATTATACGGTAGAAAAAAAGGATTTCCTATTTAAGTTGGCAAATGGGGCCATGGAATGTTATGCATTTGCAGAGACCAAATATAAGCTCAGGGACAAATAAAATTTAATTCCGAAAAATCATGATACAAATATACAATCAGAATATATTTCAAGATATAAAAACCCATTAAATAATTAAAAGAACAAAAATTAGAATAAATGTTTAATCAGAATAAAATTCAAAACATAACCCGTAAAATAATTAAACAAACAATATGAAAAAATAATAAAATAATTAAGTCAGTCATAAATAAAGACAACGAAGAAGGTATCCATAAAAACTTAGGAGTGGATAAAATGTGCTACTCAACACAGTGTTACTATTACCCCACACATCTTTAATAAAATGTGTTAATTATTTTATGGCGGCCGACCACATAGGCTTCGTACAACTTGGCTCTACCATGATATGGATAGTTTAACTAATATTAATGCTGTGAAACAAATAGTACCGGAGATGCATGAACTGGGGTAGGTTCACTGTTGAAATCAAATGGATTTGATGATTTTGATGGCTGCATATACGTTGGAAGAGGCTGTGTATATGTCGGAATAGGCTGCAAAACATACAAAATTTTAATTAAAAACGCTATTTTGATGATATCAAAAAAATAGTCATGTGTGCCTTTCATATAATTGCATTTGTCACAACCTACCGCTGGAGCATTATACTGCATGTTGGAACCAAAATACTGCAAGTTGGAACCAAAACCTTGAGGGTGAACTGTATGCCAACCAGGTACTGAAGCAGGATAGGCCGAATAGTTTGAAGTAAATAAATCCTGTAAACAATAATAATTAAACAATACGATAAGTACATTATAATGACACAGCCAGATGCTCACATCAAATAAAATACAATAAACGAATAGAGAAAATAACCACCTCAGGCAGTTCTTTTTTCCCAGTGCTTGTCTCCACAATAGAGGGCTGTGTCAGAGTTCCAGAAATGGCCTCCAGAGAAGGTCCTGAATCAGCTCGAGACACCTGTGAGTTAAAACAACTTAGTGCACATAAGCATTTCGAGCAATGAATTTATTTGATACAAAATTAACTCATCGAAAAGAATGAACAGGGTTAGTTATATGATTCATCAACAAAGCACACCTGCATGCTTGAGGGTCCACCTGCTACAAATGGTTGTGCGGGAGGCTGACTAGGATGTGAAAACTGCTGGTGATTCCACTGCCCTCCAGCAGCAACACCGTGAAAGGAATTAGCAATTTGTCCAGACACTGGTGAAGAAATCCCACCAGGAGCGAACGCCATGAAGTTACTTGTTGGTGCAGCAGGTCCAATACTACCAGTGTGAGATGTTGAGATATAGCCCACAGGTTGCAATAGAGTGTTGCTAGGTGACGACGATGTCATGTTCCCCGAAGTCGCATTGACCGGTACGGTAGCACTAATATGTCCAGGAAATGGTGCCGGTACCATCAAGTCTGACAGAACAAAATCCAGCACATTGGCATTTGATGGGGCTGGAGATTTCACCTCAGAAAAGGAATCAAAATTTGCCCAATTGTCATTGGGTGTTACAGTTGGCGCTGCAATACTTGCAGGAGGTTCAGGAACTTCATCAAAATCAATTAACGAACTTTCCACTTTAACTTCAGCTAGATTCCCATTAGAGGATGCCAAGCTACTAGACGAAGCAGTCCTCTGCTATAAAGAGTGATAAGGTGTAAATTCATGTAAGAGACATTTCTTCTCTAAGTTGGCACCACCATTGGGCTACAACAATATTTAAACTTACTAGTACAAAGTGTGCTGTCAAGAGGAAAACCCATACCTGTGTGTGAAAGGAAGCTTCGGCTGACTTGCCACCATTAACTTTTGGAGGAGGTTCAATTACCCTAAGAGGAGAGACATTTTCTCCCAAAATATCTCTAACAGGGCGTACCATGGGAGGACTTGAGATTTCCAGATCTTTTTGGCTATCTGGTGATGTAACCTCAACCTTAAAACTTCCACTGGCTATCCTGCCATCCTCAGACTTCTTTCCATTTCCAAATCTATCATCGCGCCGCCAATCATTGACAATCTCTGTACGGACAGGACTCCTCCCATAATCACCATCAGATCCTGGACTTCTTCTTTCATCATAACTACTTCTGTAATTCCTATCATCACTACGTCCACCAGGGCTTGGCCTGTCACTATAACGTCGTTCATATGTGTCATTATATGGCGGGCTTCTAGACCCACCTTGATATGAATCAATCTTCTTGTTTTCACTGTAGTCCTCTGCCTCCCCCTGTATTACGTTATAGTTCAAGGAACCGGTCAATATTACATAGTAACTTATCAGAACACAAATAAGAACAGGAAGATATAGAAACTTCACATGAATAGTTGATAGATTTTGATCGACATGTATGTAGTACTTTCAATGTCAATTAATGCAACACTGAAGTGACTTCAAGACGAAAATCATTTTTTGTTTTTAAAAAAACTTAAAAGATAAGAAACAAGATTATCATACCGACTTGGCTCTTGAAGGCTTATCCAAGCTTCTCTCACCAGTATATCTTCTATCCACATAAACATGTTTGATAAACGTCCGAAGTCTCTCAACATTACTAAGAGCAAATTATCACACGAGAATCAGAAAATTTAGAAGAAAAAAAAGGCAGTGAAGAGGGAGGGAGGGGAAGGGGAAACATATTATATACACATTATAGTCACCTGCTATCAGGAAGAGAATTACGCTCTGGGTCCCATTCCTTGAGATAAATTTCCTTGGCACTCTGTAAATACAAGACAAAGGATATAAATATACGAACTGCTTATAATTTATAAATTAAAAAAATCAAATAAGAAAAATCCTAATAAAAGGTTCCATGGATACCGCATTTCCGCCTCCTTGAAGAGCACTAACTTCCTGTGAAGTAAATTTAGCCATTGACACTGATTTCACTCGATGTGTAAACTCCCGACTGTTGCATTTCAGTACATAAATTAATGTCCAACAGATCAAATATATTTCTATTAAACCTTAAAAAACTTAAAACACCGGTACAAGTGCATGTATATTTTTCTTAATGTTTTGCAAATAAATCAACACTTACTGTATTCCGCTACATGTTGTACAAATAAATGTCCAAAAATTTGTGCACACATACTGTGGTCCCTGTTTAGAAAAAAGGGAGATGCTTTAAGGCTATTTACTCAACAAGTAATAAAATTCTGGAAGCATGAAAGTTCGCAAGATCAAACAAGATATGAATTACTGTAACTAAAGTCTCATAAAACTATTTATTGCATAAAGAAACATACATCAGAGAACTATGACAGTTTAACACAATTAGATCCAAATAATATAAAGAAAAAACAAACTCAAAATTAATTATTTAATCAGCCAATAGGATTGCTTTATAATATTTTGGTTATATACACTATGAAAAAAGTTAATTATTACAGTTTTACCTTCTGTATTTGGCAATTTGATACAGCAAACAGGCTGAGTCGATTGACGGAACAAGAGTAAGCAAAGTTTTCTATATTACTCAAGAAAACATCACATCAAGTACTAGTACAGATATATGATAGGAAATATATTCTATTGACAGGATGGACAGAATCTTTCTCATTCGGTAAACAAAGGAGAAGTTCAAAAGAAAAAAAAAATTACGTCACTCTACTCCTTTGCGATAAAGACTGATGGTAGTGCCAGGGAAAAAAATGTCTGCCAAATATAATAAGCGTGTAATTGTTAAATGTTTAATGAAAGCAAGGTTTTCCCTAAGAAAAAGGACCTGAATTTAAAATTAAAGTTTCCAAATATGTGTAAAATTGTAGTAATGCAATCCTCTGACAATCTTTAATTCCTTGTGGTGGAGAAGTAATCAAGAAGCTCAATTTGTGGAGAAGTAATCAAGAAGCACAAAAATTGAGCTTCAGCGTACAGAATGAAGTGCAATTACTCTTAAAAGTATAGATACCCTGTATGTACTTGAAAACAACGAAATCTAAGTAAAATTAAAAGCGTCAATAAAAAGCAGTGTTGATCACAAAAGAATTAGAAAGGAATGGTATCATAAAATATCCATTGATGAAGCACATTGTAAGCACAAGTCACTTAAACATGCATAAGAGAAGCAGTAATAACCATCCACCACATTCCAAAAAGTGTAGCAGAAAAAGCATGGAGAAATCAAAGGTGAAAAAAGGCTGGGGGCAAAAAGATAATACATACCAAGCTCTTGCAATTAATACATCTGCGATTATCGGGCAACTTGAGAAGAGTGCGAATAATTTTCTCGTTTTTATCATCCTCCTTCCGATTGGCCATTTAAAAATGAAAAGGCCCCCTCCCCAATCAAAACCCTAACTTTGAGGAGAAGAAGAAAACAATGAACCCCTTAAATCAAACTGAATAATAATAATAATAATAATAATAATAATAAAAGAAAACTTGAATAGAAATGGATCAGATCTACAGCAGAATTGAAGTAGAAAAGAAAAAGGGCAAGAGAACAGAGAATAGAATAGGAGGTACGCTTACCTGATGGCGGAGTTGAAGATGGGGGTGTACGAGGGGATCTTTTTGTGGAAACGTCGGCTATGTACAGCTAGATTCAGGAGAGGAAAGGCGTATGTATTATTATTTTTTATAAATGACTCGGGGAAGACTACTGTAATTTACTGTGTCCGCGCTGCCAATTAACTGGATTATTACTATCCCCACTCATCACACGTAGGGCCTCAGGTCACAGGTTAGGTGAGTGGGTTTTAAGCTTTTAATGATACAACCCATTTAGACGGTTTATAAAAAATTTCAATTCATTAATATCGAAAAAATTAAAAAACCCAATCCTACTAATCATTCGACGGGTTGGGTTGATCAGGTTGTAAAAAAATATTATGTTACAATTAATTATTAGAAATTTCATGCTACATAACTTTTAGCATAAAAGTATTTATAAGAGAAATTTACACACGTATATAAAATAACTAAAATTAGCTCAACTATATAGAAAGAAAAAATTTACAACTAATGGAGTCCATTATTATCTCCCGCAGTCCGGTTCCAAAATCGAAACTCAGTAGCAGTACAAGCATAGCGCAATCTAGTATAAGTTAAATAAGTTGTTTCTACAAAAATACGCAAAAAATCTATACACTAATATCTTATAAGCTTATGTCCAAGTAATATATAAGTAATATATGAGTTTAAATAACTACTTTCGTTTAAAAGAAAAGAAGCGTAGTTGAAATTATTAGTCATGTAGGCAAAAAGGTAATCAAATGATTTACCTTGTAACTTCTACAGTTAATATCATATACTATATATATGTTATACAACGAATACTTAGCTAAGCAAATCTATATTTTAGAAAGGTACCAAGTGATTCAATGCATGAATTATTGGGCTGTCTAGTAATTTAGACTATAATCACGTAAGTTAGTGTGATTCTAAGCATGAATTATTGGGTTGTCTAGTAATTTAGACTATAATCACGTAAATTAGTCTGTATATACATATATATATATATATATATATATAACCAGGTTGGATTGGGTTAAGATTTTAAATATCTAAACTTTGACCCAACCCATTATAAACGGCCCAATAAAAAATCAACCCAATTA
This sequence comes from Apium graveolens, assembly GCF_009905375.1. Taxonomy (NCBI): domain Eukaryota; kingdom Viridiplantae; phylum Streptophyta; class Magnoliopsida; order Apiales; family Apiaceae; genus Apium; species Apium graveolens. Next base: position 182,785,312 of record NC_133651.1, read on the forward strand.
ACCCACGATTTTGGATGGTTCCATTTGAGCGGCCGAATTTAGGGTTGGGTTAGGTCAGTTATAACAGGTTGGATAACCCATGAGCATCTCTAACCCCTCTTTTCACTTGCCTACCCCCCTCGTACTAATTCCATTTCCCTCTCTTTCTTCCTTTTTTTTTAATTTTTAGAGATAAGATGATTTTGTACTCTAAAGAAATATGGGTGATTATCATTCAGATTAAGTCGCAAAAATCGTAAAACTCAAGTTGATTTTAATTCGAAACGAGATTTGTGATTCCGATTCACCTAATTTAATAAATCTAGTTTCATGATTTGGTTCCCATTTTATCCTAAACTAACCCGATATCAAATCACCCTGAATCATATATGTATGTTTGTATGAAAATTTTCAGGAGCCACACTTGACTCCAAAAATTGAGATACTTGACCTGTAGTAATAAAATTGTGCGACTAATCGCATTGTTTAGTTGTTGTAGAGAGCCGGTAATTTTATGGGATTTTGCATAAATATCCAAGTTACAGAAATATTTGAAAAAATATGGATCAACCTCATATGCAACCCACATATGCAACCGTTTCAACCTCATATATGCAACCCGCATCCGTATTTTTACAAATATTTTCATAAAAAGTGGAATTCTTGGTAAATTCCCTAATTTTAAATGCCTCAACTACTCTTCTTACATATTTTTAATATTTTAACTACCTATTTTCTTGTTTTATAGATACTAACACGGGTTCCTGTAATATTTATTAATTTGTATTTAAATTATATATTTTATCAAAATTTTGATGTAAATAACTAAATAATAAATAATAAAATATTATATATATGAATATTATTTTAATTTGAATGTGTACAATTTCAAGATTATATCAAATAATAAAATTGTTTATGATCGAAACTTGAAATATTAACTTTATTTTTAACACTATAAATAATAAAAATACTTTGTATGGTGTGATTCGAATATGAGAAATATAAATTTTTGTTGTTGGAGAACATTGAAGTTTGGGCAGTGCATTATTTTAACATTGAATAATGTTTGTTGTTGGTGGGATTCGAACCTTAAAACTTATTTGTGTCTCTATAAATAATAATATAAATATTTGTTATTAGAGGGATTCAAACATGTGAGGTTGAGTGTTGTATTATTTTAATATATGGATCCAATGGTGCTGATCATTTGATTAAGAAGATCTGACGATCCCGAGATTGGATAACCAAAATGGAGGCTGAACCAAATTATATCTCCTTCCGGTTATTATAGTTTAGTATAGATTTATATATTTATATTTATTAAACTTTAATATTTGATTAGTTTTAAAATAAAAATTATTTAACGTGTTAATTATTTTTAAAATATTTAATAATCGGTCATGTGCTCTATAATATTAAACGTGTTAATTCAGTGTCCGTTTAAAAATAAAATATTGAATTATTGATATCCTAAAAAATTTGATTTATTATCTCAAGATTTTTTTATAATATTAATTATTCAATTATAAGCGAAATATTGTCGAGAACTTGCACTAATCTATTTGAGCGTGATATGTCGTATTTGGGAACAATTAGTATAAATTAGTATTAGAATATTATATATAGACTATTGTTTTGTCAGCAAGTAAGTTATACGTAGCTGAATTGTATCAGAATACAATAGCTGGAGCTAGGAGTTTATTTCTTTTAACAAAGTTTACCATCTAACCGTCGAACATGCAAAGATGATCGTGGACATTTAGACAATAAAACTTTAATGTCTAAGAAGAAAACACCCATCTTGTACAAACACCCATCATCGTTAAACAACCTTAAAAAAGAAAATAACAAAGAAAAAAAACATAAGTCAAAGAAGTAATCAAAAGATATAGCTATAATATTTGGAAATCTTGTTACAGATTAGAAACACGAGATATCGAATATTACTACATCCGAATCTTGAAACTGAAGATGAATTTGAAAATATTGACCATTTTAAGATAAGAAAAATATACACAAAAACTACCATTTTCTAATTCTGACATTAAAGACGAATTTTAAAAAATACGAAAAAAAATCAATATGACTACATTCATTATATGTAAACATCTGTACAGTTGGATCATCAAGAAAATCTATTTTTAATTTTGCGTCTTAAAGAAATGACGGTTCCGAAAAGGTGGCCCTACTAAGGTTTCCGGTTCCTGACATTTAAGACAAAATTTAAAAATTACAGGAATTTTCCATATGACTAGATTCAATATATCTTAACATCCGCATGGTTGGATTTCAATAAATCGAATTTAATATTGTGTCATGAAGAAATGCATGTTCCGAAAATGGTGCCTATTCCTGAAATTGAAGATGAATTTTAAAAATTACTGGAATGTTATTATATGACTATAATCAGTATATGTTAACATTCGTATGGTTGGATCGCCAAGAAAATCGATTTTAATTTTGTGTCATGAAGAAATGCATGTTTCAAATATGGTGCCTCCACTACGATTTCCGATTCCTGACATTGAAGATGAGTTTTAAAATTTTGGGAATTTTTTCAAATGACTAGAATTGTCCGTATATTTTTACATTGAGGAGCCCAGTTTTAAAATCAGTATATTTTAACATCCGTACAATTGGATAGTCGAGAAATCGATTTTGATTTCTTTCCTGAAGATATGCTTCTTTTGAAAACGATGCTTCTGTTAGATTTTCAAATTCCTAAAATTGAAGATGAATTTTAAAAATTATGGGAATTTTTTCATATGAATAGAATCATTATATGTTAACATCAGTATGGTTGGATTATTGAGAAAATCATATTTAAATTTGTGTCGCGATTCGCAAAAAAATGACGATTCCAGGTAGGGCTACAAATGAACCAAACTGTTCGTTAAGCTCGCTCGAGCTCCAGTTCGGTAGGCTCGGTTCAACAGTCTAACAAGCTCGAGTTCGAACCCTTTTTCGTCCGTTTAGCTTAACGAATAAATCGATGTTTGACTCGTGTTCGACTAGAATTTGCTCGAGTTCGCTCGAGAAAATTGTAAAAAAATCATAATTCATAAATAATATATTATCAATTTAAAATCTAAATACTGAAAGTGCATAATAAGTTAAATTTATCCATTAGCAAGACTGATCTCATTTATCATTTTACAAAATCTAAAATCAAAATTAAAAGTCTTAATTCTTGATCAAATTAGATAAGCAAAGCTAGAAGTTGAAGGCTTGAGCCTTGAAGCCATAGTTCATAATCCCACATCCAAAAGAGAAGCAAAACATGCACATTTAGACATTTTTGAAAGTTTAAAAACCTGCCCAAATTCGGAAGAATTAAGTTATCTAAACGAAATCCATAAGCTTTTATTGTAGCTATATTTAGCGACTTTTGTAACTTGCAAGCTAAAATAAAAAAAAAATTCATAAAATATACTACAATATTATTGATATGGATAGAAAATACATCCTAAAGACACATTAAATGTCGCATTAATTGTACTTGGTCTTCTTGTCCAAAAAGTCCAATACAGACCTGCCTGGTCCAAACTTCATAGCAGGCTTGTCTGGTCCAAAGCTTCGTAACAGGACTATGACGGCCCAAACAACCAAAGTCCACCAGAAGAGGTCGTCCAACTCCACGAACTCGAGCTGTTCACGGACTAGGCTCAATACGGCTGAAAGAGCAGAGACACGTGTCCTAAAAGGACTCAAAGTCCTACATAGAAGGTTCTGGATCTCCTTCCTCAAGAGGACTCCTAATCACCATCTAAGTTGGAGACTTGTCCACCAAGTCTCCCAACAGAAGTCTAACCCTAGACTCACCACTATATAAAGGGCTCTACCCCTCAATCTAGAACTACGTTTTTGACTTGATTCTCTACAACACAGAGATACGTAGGCATCTTGCAAGGATCGATAGTCCCGAGCGCAAGGGCAGCCATTAAAGATCGAAACTCACCAACCCAAGCATTAAATACAAAAGTAATCAGGTTTTTATTCCACAACATTTGGCGCCATCTGTGGGAAGCTTACAATAGCCATGGTGAATACACGGCGAAGAAACAATGGTGGAACAGACACTCCTGTTCCACAACGAACAGTCGCATCAGCGGTGGAGGTACCACCACACTCAACTTATGCCTCCCCCAAGGAGGAACCCTGGTAGGGGCAACTGAGGCTCAGCCACAAGGTTCAAATCCCTCGGCTCCTCAAGGGACGAATCCCTAATTGCAGTAGGTGCATTCACCTGTGAGCTCTCAACCCGTTGGGTATGAGTACTCGACGATCGTGACCACTAACCCCCCTTACGAGATGCCTCAATACCCTGAAGTTGGGGGGAGTAGACACTCTGATAGGGGTGAAGCATAAGGGCGGACGCCCCAATACATACATGGCTTGGCTCCTATTCCCGAGGATCAAGAATTCTCTAGACCTTATACTGAAAGAGACTCTGAATCGTTTGATGATGATGTTGCTCCAAGAAGGAGACGTGCTGGCAAAGAACCGATGGCTGATACAGAGAAACGCCCCAGGAGCACTCAAGGGACGATCCCATAAGACGTTCAAGAGAGGATCAGGGCTCATGAAGCCGAGATCCAAAGGTTGAAGTGTGACCTAGAGGCACAACTTACTCCAAGACCCCAACTTGCTCCAAGACGAAGAGGTCATCCCCCAATCATAGATCTGGATGGTCCAATACTGAGAAGGGCAGTTGCCCCAAGGGCTGATCCAAGTGATCTTATGCCCCTAGGAGATCCCGATGATCAAAACCCACCATTCACTGATGAGATAATGAACACTCACATCTCGAGGAAGTTTAAGATGCCCACCATTAAAGCATACGATGGTACTGGCGACCCTGCTAACCCTATTAGGACGTTCTCTAACGCCCTGCTGCTACAGCCCGTGAACGACGCTATTAAGTGTCGGGCCTTCCTCAAACCCTATTGGGTATGGCTCAAAGGTGGTACAGCCGTCTGCCTCCGAACTCTATTGGATCCTTTAAGGACTTGAGCCAAGCTTTTATCAAGCAATTCATAAGAGGCAGAGTACACGAGAAGAGTTCAGCCTCTCTCATGGGCATAATCCAAGGAGAAAAGGAGTCCTTGAGAGAGTATCTGAATTAATTTACGAAAGAGGCTTTAAAGGTCCCTGATCTTGATGATAAGGTAGCTATGATAGCCCTACAGCAAGGGACTAGAGATAAGTTCTTTAGGATGTCCCTGGCTAAAGCCCTCCCGAGAGTATTCTGCAGCTCCAGGATAGGGCCAGAAAGTATATCAAGGTGGAGGAGAGCATGAAGAAGACAGCTGTGAACAATGAACCTACTGGAAACAAGAAGAGGAAGACGGATCAGGAGTACGACGCTAAGGACAAGTATCCACGAATTAGCAAAAACTCCGACTGCACCTCTTCTAAGAAGAATCAGCAACCAAGGTTTGCTAAGTATGCAAGGTTGAATGCTCCAAAGAGCCACATCCTTATGGAAATTGAGAAGGACAAAGACTTCAAATGGCTGAAGCCACTAAGGGGAGACCCCGAAAAAAGAGACAAGAGTAGGTACTGCAGGTATCACAAAGATGTCGGTCATGATACTAACGATTGTAGGCAACTCAAGGATGAGATTGAGTATCTGATTCGAAGGGGAAAGTTTGGACGTTTTACCAAGGGTGAAGAGGCCGGAGGCTAGAAGAGAGATAATTATCGAAGAGATGATGATCAGAGGGGTAACGACAGAGATCGCAACCCACAACCTCGAGGGCCAGTAATAAATATAATCTCGGGGGGGGGGGTCCTACAGCAACTGACACTACAAGGAACTCCCGAAAAGCATTTGCAAGAGAAGTAATGAGCATAATTGGGGAACCATCAAAGCGTTCCAAGTCAGAGATGACACTTAAATTTGGTGACCCAGACCTTGAAGGTTTGAAATTCCCTCAGGATGATCATCTGGTTATCACTCCGATAATTGGAAATTGTCCTGTTATGAGGGTCCTAGTGGACAATAGAGATTCCATGGACATTCTGTTCCATGATACATTCATAAGGATGGGCTATTATGACTCTCAACTAAATCCATCCGACGCACCCATCTACGGGTTTAACCATGTGGAATGTAATGTCGAGGGAGCAATACAACTTCCTGTAACTATCGGGGAAGAGCCCAGGGAGGCCATGCAAATGTTGAACTTTCCGGTTGTCAAGGCAACCTCTACCTACAATACCATCATGGGTAGGACAGGGATCCACGCTTTTAAGGATGTGCCCTCCACTTACCACATGGTACTGAAGTTCCCAACTAGGAACGGCATTGGAGAAGCAAGAGGAGATCAGAAAATGGCCCACAGTTGCTATATCGCAGCACTTAGGCCCGATGGAACCGGGGGGCAGGTTCTCCCCATAGAAGACAAGGATGTCCAAGAGAATGACGAGCTACGAGGAAAGCCAGCTGAGGACTTGGTCCCAATACCCTTAGACCCCTTAGACCCGGAAAAGGTCACATACATTAGGGCATCTTTGGACAAGCCCTTGAAGGGTCGAATAACAACTTTCCTCCAAGAGAACAATGATGTATTCGCTTGGACAGCAGCTGATATGCCTGGGATTGACCCGAACCTTATAACTCATAGGTTGAACATTGATCCGACTCGAAAGGCTGTAAAGCAAAGAAAGAGAACTTATGCCCCTGATAGGCTGGAAGCCATTAAGCAGGAGGTCGAGAAGCTTTTAGAAGCTGGATTTATTGAGGAAGTGCAATTCCATGAATGGTTGGTCAACCCCGTAATGGTTAAAAAGGCTAATGGGAAGTGGAGGATGTGCATTGACTTCACTGATTTGAATGATGCATGTCCCAAAGACTATTACCCCTACCAAGGATTGATACCCTGATCGATGCTACTGCTGGACATGAGATGCTAAGCTTTATGAATGGCTTCAGGGGTTACAATCAGATTAGAAAGCATAAGGATGACACCCTCAAGGCATCTTTCATAACTGACTTTGGTGTATTTTGTTATCTTGTTATGGCTTTTGGACTTAAGAATGCAGGAGCTACTTACCAAATACTGGTAAATAAGATATTTGCCCATCTATTTGGGAAGACCATGGAGGTATATGTCGATGATATGTTAGTCAAAAGCCTAAGCAAGGCCGATCATATTAGCCACCTCAGAGAGGTATTTGAATTGTTGAGACGCCACAAGATGATGTTAAACCCAACCAAGTGTGCTTTTGGCGTTGGGTCTGGAAATTTTTTTGGTCATATGGTCTCTAAGAGGGGGATAGAGGCCAACCCCGACAAGATCAAAGCCATCCTAGACATGGAGCCACCACGCTCCATCAAGGACGTTCAAAAGCTGACAGGAAGAATTAGAGCTCTAGGGAGGTTCATTTCCAAATCTGGAGACAAATGCCTACCCTTTTTCAAAACCCTTAAGAAGGTGAAGGACTTTTAATGGACAACTGAGAGTCAAGAGGCCTTTGAACAGCTGAAGAAGTACATGACTGAAGCCCCGTTGTTGGCTAAACAAAGTCCGGAGGATACTCTTTATTTGTACCTCGCGGTATCTGAACAAGCTGTGAGTGCGGTCCTCGTGAAAGAAGAGCAGAAGCTCTAAAAACCTGTATACTATGTAAGCAAGGTGCTCCTTGGAGCAGAATTGAATTACTCCACCACGGAGAAGTTTCTCGCTCTCATAACAACCTCGAGGAAGTTGAGACCATACTTCCAGGCTTACAAGATTGAAGTCCTGACGAACCAACCATTGAGAAACATTCTTCATAGCCCAAAGGCCAGTGGAAGGCTCATCAAGTGGGCAATTGAGTTAGGAAAATTCGATATCAAGTATAAGCCTCGAACGACCATCAAGGCTCAGGCCTTAGTTGACTTCGTGGTCGAATGTACTATTAACGAGCAAGAAGTCGGGGGGGGGGGGGCAAGAGATAGTAACCCCGGGAGAAGGATGAAGAAACAACTCTGAAAGAATATTGGGTTCTCTATTTTGACGGAGCGTCCAAAATAAAATCTAGTGGCGCAGGCCTAGTATTGCAAAGCCCTGATGAGTTTATGATTGAGTATGCTCTGAAGTTGGATTTTCCAATTACAAATAACGAAGCAGAATATGAAACATTGATAGCTGGCTTAGGCTTAGCTAGAGCCGTGAGGGCCAAAAATCTGAAGGTCTGTGGAGACTCGAGACTTGTGGTTGCTCAAGTTAATGGGGAGTTTGACACCAAGGATGATACAATGGCCAAGTACCTGAGAGTCGTAAAGGGAATACTGACTCAGTTCGATGAATGGTACGCAGAACATGTTCCGAGAGAGGAGAACACTACGACGAATGCCTTATCTCAGTTTGCCTCGTCTGAAATTGAGAACTATCCAAGAAGTATTTACTTCCAGGTCTTGAAGACCCCTACTATTCATGTCATAAATCTGATAGCACCAGTTGGTGTGGCAAGCTGTTGGATAGACCCGATCAAAACCCACTTAGAAACTGGGTGGCTCCCCAACGATGCCCGGGAGGCACGTAAGTTGTCAGTTAGAGCATTGAGATACTCACTGATTGAAGACCTTCTTTACAAAAGGTCCTTTGTTATTCCGTACTTAAAATGCTTAAGACCTCTTGAAGCAGAGGAAGCACTTAAAAAAGCCCATGAAGGGATTTGTGGACAGCACTTGGGGGGCAGAGCCCTCGCTCACACGATAACTCGGTTGGGGTTCTACTGGCCAACTATGCTAGCCGATGCAAAGGCTTATGTGAAAAAATGTGACAGGTGCCATAGGCACGTTCCAATAGTACGACAGCCCCCAGAGAGGCTTACATCGATTAGCACACCCATCCCTTTTGCAATGTGGGGAATGGATATACTTGGACCATTTCCTGTAGCATCGGGACAGAGGAAGTTCATTGTGGTAGCAATAGACTACTTTACGAAGTGGATTGAGGCTAAGGCACTAGCCAAGATAACCACCAAGAAAATTGCCCAATTCTTCTGGGAAAATGTGATATCCCGGTATGGAATCCCTCGCATCCTTGTCACGAATAATGGGAAACAATTTGATAATGCAGAGTTCAGAGAGTAATGCGACGATAACAATATAGAACTTCGCTTCACCTTGGTTACACATCCTCAGGAAAACGGGCAAGCGGAAGTTGCTAACAGAATCATCCTTGATGGACTTAAGAAGAGGGTGGAACGCTCAAGGAACACTTGGGTGGATGAGTTGCTGCCTATACTATGGGCATATTATACCACCTGCAAAGTGAAAACTGAAGCTACCCCATTCATGCTGGCCTACGGAGCCGAGGATGTAGTGCCCCTTGAGATCACTCATGAATCCCCGAGGATCGAAGCTTACGAGCCAGAGACAAATGAAGAAGGCATGAGGCTCGCCCTCGATCTCATTGACGAGGTCAGGGATGAGGCCAATGCCCGCAATGCAGAGCATCAACGAGAGCCTCCCTCTATTACAATAGAAGGGTTAAAGAAAGGTTCTTTTACCAAGGAGACTTGATCTTAAGAAAGATTGTGGTATCAGGAGTTGAAGAGAAAGAAAAGCTAACCCATAACTGGGAAATGCCGTATAAGGTCAAGAAAATATTAGGACGAGGATCCTACAAGTTGGAAACACTGAGCGGTGACAAAGTGCCTCATACCTGGCACGTTTCGAACCTGAAGGTTTATTATGTAGAGGACATGAAAGACATGTTCCTAGTACTTAGTAGTAAATGGAGGAATAAGGTCTACCAATGCACGAGCATCTAATGAATAAAAGTCCTGAATGACCAAAGTACCGAAAATGAAAAATAAATATGAAATCAAACTACAAATGTAGGAGATCCCGAAGGATCATATATCAAGTCATGATGAACAATTAGGTTACACACCGAAGATGTTCAAGTCCATGAAGGACCCCAAATAGATAAAAGCCACACACGGCAAACAAAGCCATGCAAGGCCTAAACACTGAAGGACAATCTATAGTCCAAAATCCGATGATTGGCCAATAGTGGCAACCTCAGAAACAACCCAATGGCTAGGAAAGCCCCCACAAATTTACCATATCCGGGTAATAGCTATGAATAGAGCCAATGGACATATCAACAGAGCGCACCTCATCATCATGGGTGTCCGTCAACTTGAATAAGTCTTCCGACTGTTGATAAACGCTAATAGAGCTCTAAAATCCCAATCTTGAAACTTTCTCTCAAGTTTCTTCATCAATGCCTCTAAGGCCATGTGATCACTCCTTCATTTTGCATTCTTAGTGAAAGAAGCTGCGGAGTAGGCGGTGGCCTAATAAGGAAATGATATTAGAAAGCTAACCTCATAAAATGTATTTGGTCAACTAAAGTCTACACTGCAGACTCCAGCCTACCAAAGGAGGTTGATCAGCCTCCATAAAGGCCCTTGACCAACTGGATATCCTTCGAAAATGGCTCCAGCAGATCGGCCTCCAAGGGAGACTTTAAGCCAGCCAGGCTCCTCCTTAAACTTGATGTATTAAAAGTTCTAAAATGAAGAGATGTACCTGATACAAGGCATGAGCCCCGCACATCTCCGCTTCAGGAAGCTGTTCGCCTAATTGGAACAAATAATCAATGATAAATTAGGAGGAAGATAGGAACCCTCGACATAAAAGCCTCTAATGCCATCTTTAACAAGCTTTCTTTGAATTATAAGAACCCATCAAGAAGACGAACATGATAGTTCATGTTCGAGGCCCGTCACAAACGTGATTGAGACATGTTGTCCAAGAAAGCAAAAATATTTCCCCCTGACCGACCAGAGGGGTCATGAATGAACCCCTTGGCCGACCAGAGGAGGCCGAGTAGCCATCCATGAAGATCTTTGACCGTCTAAAGGGTCCTCAGATGAGGCCCCCACCCGGCAAGGCACTCCTCGAACAAAAAGAGAGAAGAAAGTCTAAGCCACGACTTGATATTGCAGATTGAAGTTCAAGAACTTCCATGAAATAAGGTCCCGAAGGGCCAAAAAGCTCTAGACATTGAGGTTATGGTCGACTAGGGCCTCAAGTGCATGGTCTCTATGGCCGACCAAGAGTCGTTGAAGCCGACTCCTCCATATGGAGGGGTTAGACCGACTAGGATGTCCTTGAAAGAACGTCTCCAGACATCCGGAACTAGTAGGGATGTCCCCCAAATGAAGGTTCCAAGAAAACCATGAACTAGAGGCAAGGGATGCTCCTGGTGAAGACAAGAACTTCCACAGAAATAAGTTTTATAAAGAACAGAACATTCACGAGAACAAGTTTCATGAAGAGTAAGACGCTCACGGAGGTGAGATTCTGGCCTACCAAGAGTTAGTGATGCTTAGTCCTCCACAAGGAAGGATTAGGCCGACTAGAACCCTCACGGAGAAAAATATGTTTCGTGAAGAGTAGAACACTCACGAGGACCCTATAGGATTAATTCAGACCCTTCTGAAGGTTTTCTGATGGAACTCATCCGAAAATCCTTGAGAATTCTTGAAAAAATAGGCGCCCAACGAGAACAAGTTTCGTGAAGACTAGAACATCCACGAGAACAACTTTCATGAAGGCTAAAGAGTTCATGAGAACAAATTTCGTGAAGACTAGGATATCCACGAAAACAAGTTCATGAAGAACGGGACGTTAACTAGGAAACGATTAGAAAAGCATGGCTGAGGCTAAACACAAGTCGTTAGTCTTAACTGAGGATTGATTACACTAATCACCATGATTAGCAAAACTTATAGAAGTTAGAATAAGATTAGCTTTTTAGCTAAATAAGTTCCGTGAAGGCCCGAGTGCTCACGAGCACTGGGACAAAATGTTCTACTCCTGACGGATCAGGAGGCTCCCAAGGTTCATTAAGACCACTCCCGGCTGACTAACCCACAAGTGGGGGGCATATGGCCGACCAGAAGCCTCTGAATCAGAGCTGTGACGGCCACAACTTATGTGTGGGGAAGCCCCGACCAACCAGGCAATATATGAAGGCCTTTTGGCCTACCAGAAGCCTCTGAATCAGAGCCGTGACGGCCATAACTTACGTGCGGGGAGGCCCCGGCTAACCAGGCAATATATAGAGACCTTTTGGCCTATCAAAAGCCTTTGAATCAGAGCCGTGACGGTCACAACTTATGTGCGGGGAAGCCCCGACCGACCAGGCAACATATGGAGGCCTTTTGGCCTACCAGAAGCCCCTGAATCAGAGTCGTGACGGCCACAACTTAGTGCGGGGAAGCCCCGGCCAACCAGGCAACATATGGAGGCCTTTTGGCCTACCAGAAGCCTTTGAATCAGAGCCGTGATGTAACACCCCCAGATCCGGGGTCGGGGATCCGGGTCGTCACGGTCTTTCTTTCCACAATATCACTTAACTTAATTAATAATAAATAACCTCATGTTGTGACCCCACACTAACACACACCACAACCCATTATAGTCTCAGAGATGAAATTGAAATAAGTACAAGTCCTTGAATCCACAATTTAAAAGTTATTACAACCCAAAATGATTACTTGATAAGTTTATAGTTAATTGCCATTATCTGCCACAAGTTATAATTATACAATATTTGGTTCCCAAAAGTAGAATGCCTGATCTACCAATAGATCTACCTCTGCAGCTATAGCAGCTACAATATCAACGGGAAGACGCGGGACGCTTCCCACGCGCTTGTGCTGGGTCTGCTTGAGTCTGGCCATCTTTCCTAACTGTTATTGTGTGATGAAGAAATGAAGCAAGAGTGAGCATTACAGCTCGCAAGATAATATATAGTGTAAACAATAATGCAAGTATCTAAATGGATAACTTACTGGAAACCTTTATCAAGTGTAAGGTAGATACTTACTGGATATAAGCTTAAAGGAATATGAAGTTACCAATTACTTTACTATACTTATATCATTTATAAAACTACATGAACTACCACTGTTCAAAGTATTATAGGTTTCAAAAGGTCATCCCATAGATGAGACCACAGGTTAAGACTTGAATAGATTCAATCTTTGATATATTATTGAATGAAATGAAGTTTCGAGATACTTTATTTAGTCCTGATATATATATATCCATATATATATATATATATCTCTTATACATTTCCTGGAACCCTCTGTTATGTAAAGTATGAACAGAGTTTGTAATATCCAATGAATTTTGGAAAGGAAAAGAATTTTGGCATAAACCCGATATCTTGCTGATCAGGCAAATATACCAATAAGTAACATTTTCTACTAGTAGATGGACGAATTCCCCATTGGTCATCACCCTGGTCGTAATAAGACCTTATGCTGGACTGCCACTCAGCCACTTACGCATTTGATGGACTCCCACTGAGCCATTTACACTTTTATGGACGCCCACTGAGCCCATGTTGCTTATGCCGACTCAATAGATGGACTTACTTCCCGAACGTTGGGTAAGTAATCAATTCATTTACCAAAACAGCAACCTCGTTGCGAATATAAAATACACCACAGAGTCGGATCCCTCAGGTTTTGAGCGAGTATTTAAATCCCCTTAAAAAGGAAGATCTTAAATATAAAAATGAGTTTTGGGATCCGCTCTAACTTTTAAAAATCATTTTGAAGACTCGAAAACACTTTAAAGAGTGTTTGGAGTAATGCTGATTTAATAAAGTAAATCAGTCCCGATATATTAGAAAATATCTGAATATTATCATTTAAATAATATTCCCATAAGGATAATCCTTATAAAAATAATTGAAGTAAAAGTTTTAAAACTTATACTTGAAATGAATAATAAATAACCAAAGATATACTTATACGAAAGTACTATCTTTATTTGAATAATCGATAAATAAGTTTGATTATCGAAACATTATTCTTTAATAAAATAAAAAATATTATTTAGTAAATAATCGGAGTCATAAGTCCTCAAATGATTATTCAAATAATATTCAATAAGTAGAATAAACATAGTCATAAGTTCTCGAATGAATATTCAAATAATATTCATTATTTAAAATAAAGTTATCGAATAAACCTTATTCGATTGATAGTTTTGAAAACTATATCAATATATATATATATTTAATATATATATATATATATATAATATACTCGGGAACATCGACTCCCGGTTGTAGAAAATGTTCACCTTTGGGTCCCCTATACTAAGGGTATACGCAACTACTGCTTATCTCTAACATAGGTATTATGCAACTATAAGCATTTGAATCAACAATTAGATATCAAGATTAAGAAACTAGCATGCATATATACCATATCAACATGCTCCAATATATCGCAAGATTTGCTAATAACAATCATGCATTTATCACAAGATAATGCATATACATATATACATCACAACAACAGTATAACGGGTAGAAAACTTGCCTGAGCAACTGGGGGTGACAAATGGCTTGGGACGAGTCTGGTAACCTATAAACAACATATAAGTTGGAATTAAACCAAAGTCGCTTATGAATCTATACTTTAACCAATTAGACTCTGACACTCGCTTTGCGCTCAATGATTCCCTTAAGTTGCTCGAGTACCCTCGGCTCCACCATTTTTAATAAATTAACCATTAAGGGTTTTAAGGCGATTCTTTCGCGAGTGCCTTACCAACTGCCTAATACACTTTACATAAATGATTCATACTCCAATTAGTCCTTTAAGGTCTTTAACCTATGTTTCAAAGTAAGGCGAGGGGTAATGGTTCGTTCGCGAAATGCCATTACTTAAAATGGTCATTTCTCCTAAACCGTATATCGGATTCAAACGAACTACATATCAAAACGAAGCTCGTAACATGAACTATCTAATCATGGCAATGGTCAAATCCTAACAGTGAGTTCTCGGGTTCTGATGTTAAGAGCAAAAACAGTTTAAGTAGATCGGACATTACGACGGCTATGTTTACGCGATTACCAATTTTTATTCTACTCCAAACCAACCACCAATCAACCACAATTCATTCATACAACCAAAATCCATCCATATCATACTACAACAGCCCCAACACCTCAAGTTCTCCAATTTATATTATTCTCAAACATGAATTAAAACTATACTTAAGTTCATTAATCAATAATCCAAGAATTACAACTCCAACTCATTACAAAACAAACCACACTCTAAGTCTATAAGAATCATGCTTCTCATGAACCATAACAACAAAACTAAACCTAATACTCAAAGTAAAGTTAGGGTTTGGAGGGGTTATACCTTCCTTGGAGAGTGGAGAATCAAGTAATTAGCTTGGAATCACCCTTAAAAGTCCTTATCCAAGCTTAATCTAAACAAAAACTCAAGAACAAAAATTTAAGTTCTTGAAAAACACTATTCACCCTCTTCTTCCATGATTTTTAGGAAGAGATTGTGAATGAATTTGAAGCTCAAATTTATAGGATAGCTATATCTATGCATAAGGAGTATTAGATAATTACCTCACTAATTAACAAGGCTTAGATCTTAGATTTTGAATTTTCCTTCTTGAAATAAAGAGAAAAGCCGAGAGCTTGCTTATAGAAATGAAGTCAACTTTGTGTTTTTTGGTGAAATGAATTGTTTTGGCTTGGTTGATGTTGTTTTGTTTTGATTTATTACTTTTTAACCATGGTAACTTTTGCATGGCCAAGAATCAACCAACAACACACTTCCTTTTTGTCATGCTTATGTCACCTTGTTATGTCATCCTCCCACACTTGTCCTCTTCTTATTGGTTTGATGACATCATCCTCACTAACCTCTTTGATTAGCTTCTAATTACTTGGCTAATGACCGCTGATCTGTTATACGGTTCGCTTAACTTTCATTTTCGTTTATCGTTTGAGGGATAATACCCGGGATCTTATTACTTGGGTTTCCTTAACCTTTCTCAATACATTATATTCCTTTTATGATCCTCTCTTATAATCCTTGAATTTAAATCCTTTTTATCCTGTTACCTTATACTCAATTCTTTCGGTATCTGGTGGATTTTCGGGAAAAATCAAAGTGTTTGAATTTGGATTCTGACGATCTTTACATACACTTATATATCATATAGAGTTCTAATAAGATCTCAGAATAACAATAAAAGAAACCCTACATAGTGTGGCATGAAAAGTTTTCTTATTCAGCAATATCAGCAAAAACACTATTCATAAGGGTTACAAAAAAGTTCAAAATTTTGGGGTTATTACAGTCTCCCCTCCTTAAAAGGATTCCGTCCCGGAATCAAATAGAAAACAAATGGGGGTACTTTTCTAGCATTGCGCTCTCTAGTTCCCAAGTTGATTCTTCCACATTATGATTCTGCCATAGCACTCTGACTAGCTTGATCACTTTGTTCCGAAGCACCTGCTCCTTCTTATCCATAATCTTTACTGGTTTCTCCACGTAAGTCAGATCTGATTGCATATCCACATGCTCATACTCCACTATGTGTCTGACATCCCGATGATACTTCCTTAGCATTGACACATGGAACACATTATGAACTTGTTGTAGGTTCGGGGGTAAGGCTAGCTCGTAAGCCAACTTCCCAATCCGTCTTAGTATCTCAAAAGGTCCAATGTATCTTGGGCTTAGTTTTCCTTTCTTTCCGAACCTCATTAACCCCTTCCAAGGGGATACTTTTAGTAGTACTAAGTCCCCTACTTCATACTCCTTGTCCTTTCAGGCTAGGTCTGCATATTTCTTCTGTCTGTCTTGGGCTGCTACCAGCCGTCCTCTGATAAGATCCACTATGTCTTTGGTCCTTTGGACCACTTCGGGTCCGAGCATCTTCCGCTCTCCTACTTCATCCCAGTATAAGGGAGATCAACACCTTCTTCCGTAAAGGGCCTCATAAGGCGGCATTCCGATGCTAGCATGAAAGCTATTATTATAAGAAAACTCGATCAACGGCAAGTGATCATCCCAACTTCCTTTAAAGTCTATTGTGCAGACTCTCAACATATCCTCTAGTGTCTGGATGGTCCTTTCACTCTGCCCATCCGTCTGGGGATGGTAAGAGGTACTCATATTTAACTTGGTCCCCGCACATTCTTGAAAGCTCCTCCAAAATATGGAGTTGAACCTGGGGTCTCGGTCTGAGACAATGGACGCTGGGACTACATGTCGCGTCACTATTTCCTTAAGGTAAATGTCCACCAGTCTATCGACTGTGTATCTCTCATTGATAGGAATGAAATGGGCTGACTTTGTCAGTCGGTCTATAATCACCCATATGGCATCATGGTTGGCTTTCGTCCTTGGTAAACCGACAACAAAATCCATGGCTATCTGTTCCCATTTCCATTCGGGAATCTCCAGGGGTCGTAAAAGTCCACTGGGTCTCTGGTGCTCTGCCTTTACTCTTTGGCAAGTCAAACATTTCAAATCCCTATACATCTTGGTGCTTTCCGGGTGAATGGAATACCTTGAACTATGGCTTTCATCCAAAATCTCGTCTTTAAGCTCTTGAACGTTCGGAACCCAAATTCGGTAGGAGTACCTCATTATCCCTTTATCATCTCTCTCAGTATGGATCTCTTCTCTAGTAATTGACTCTCTGCCTTCATTCATTACTTTCTCTTGGCACAATCTGATCTTTTCCAATAACTCTGGCTGCATCGAGATCTCAAACAGCTTTTCAGTTCCGGTTCCGGTTACCTTACTTCTATTTCCATTCTCTCGAAATCCTTTATCAATTCTTCCGAAGTCATTATCATTCCGAGTCTTTCCTTTCTACTAAGGGCATCAGCCACCACATTGGCTTTCCCTGGATGATAGAGAATCTCACAATCATAGTCCTTGATTAGCTCTAACCATCTCCACTGGCGCATGTTGAGCTCTTTCTGCGTAAATATGTACTTGAGGCTCTTATGGTCAGTGAAAATCTCGCACTTCTCTCCATACAAGTAGTGCCTCCAAATCTTTAAGGCAAAAACTATTACCGCGAGCTCAAGGTCATGAGTAGGATATCTAATCTCGTATTCCTTCAGTTGTCTCGACGCATACACAATCACCTTACCATGCTGCATAAGCACACACCCTAATCCTTTGTGCGACGCGTCACTATATATCACAAAATCTCCTTTTCTGTCTGGCAATGCCAACACCGGGGTCGTTACCAATCTTTTCTTTAATTCTTGAAAACTGTTCTCGCATTTTTCCGTCCATTCAAACTTCTCTGTCTTACGAGTAAGTCGTGTCAAAGGGGCTGCGATCTTCGCAAAGTCCTGTACAAATCTACGATAATAGCCGGCCAATCCTATGAAACTCCTTACCTCTGTGGGTGTGGTTGGCCTTTCCCAATTTGAGACCGCCTCTATCTTGGAAGGGTCGACCAATACTCCTTCTTTATTGATCACATGTCCTAAAAACTGTACTTCATTCCGCCAAAATTCACACTTCGAGAATTTGGCATATGACTGTTCCTCTCTAAGTATTCCTAGAGCTATCCTCAAATGCTCTGCATGTTCTGCCTCAGTCCTTGAGTAGATTAAAATATCATCGATAAAAACTATCACACACTTGTCCAAGTACTTCTTAAATAGTCTGTTCATTAAATCCATGAAAGCCGCTGGGGCGTTGGTTAATCCAAAGGACATTACCAAGAACTCATAGTGCCCATACCTGGTACGGAACGCGGTCTTGGGAATATCTTTGGGTTTAATCTTTAGATGGTGATATCCAGTTCTCAGGTAAATCTTGGAAAAATAAACATCATCCTTTAGCTGGTTGAACAGATCGTCTATTCTAGGTAACGGGTACCTGTTCTTTATGGTTAGCTTGTTCAACTCTCGGTAGTCGATGCACAGCCTCATGCTCCCATCCTTCTTCTTAACAAATAACATTGGTGCTCCCCACGGAGACACGCTGGGTCTTATCATACCCTTATCCAAGAGTTCCTGCAATTGAGTAGCTAATTCCTTCATTTCTAACGGGGCTAACCGGTAAAGTGCTTTTGAAACTGGCGCCGTCCCTGGGGCCAACTCAATAGCAAATTCAATCACTCTATCGGGTGGTAATCCCGGAAGGTCTTGTGGGAATACATCTTCAAATTCGTTGACTACTGGAATATCTTGTAAGTTGGGCACCTCCTTCTGCGTGTCCACCACATAGGCTAGGTAAGCCTCATTTCCTTTTCGTAGCATCCTTTTGGCCTGGGCCATGGTTAAAAATTTCTGCGTCTGCCTCTTTCCCCTAAATATGACTTCTTTCTTTCCTGGGATATTCAACTTAACTTTCTTCCCCTTACAGTCTATCTGAGCATCATTGCTAGATAGCTAGTCCATTCCCAAAATTACATCAAACTCCCCTAATTTAAAAGAAATCAGATCAACACTAAAAGATTGTTCCCCTATGCCTAACTCACAGGCGGGGTGAATCTGGTTAACAGGAATAACTTCATGATTGGCTATTTCTACTTGTAAGGGTTCTATTAAGGGTTCAGCCTTAAGTCTTAATTTACGCGCAAAGTCCTTTGATATAAAAGATTTAGTTGCTCCCGAATTAAATAAAATGTTTGCACTGACTGAATTTAGAGAAAGGGTACATGCTATCACATCTGAGTCTTTCATAGCATCCTGGACTGTCATGTTGAAAGTCCTCGCAGTAGGTGGCTTATTGGAGGCAGCCCTGCTGGCTCCTGAAGCTGCTGGTTTGTTCATTGGGCATTCCCTCTTCCAATGACCCGGGCGTCCACACTGATGACAAGTGGTGGTTGGAATGACAGCAAGGGTTGATGAAGGGCACTTAGTTGAATAGTCACCCTCTCGACCACACTTAAAGCAGGTTACTGGCTTTCCTTTACACTCCCCAGTATGCATCCTTCCACAAGTGTTACAGGCTGGCAATGGGGGTCGAGATTGGTTGGAATAGGACATTCTTGACTTCTGGCCGCTCTGGCTCACATTCACACTCATTGGCCGCTTAAACCCAGTGTTCTTTCCCGGTAGGGACACTGCTCCTCGATTAAATCTAGTTGGGAAGCTTCCTCCTGCGGAACCTCCACCCATGCTCATACTTTTCCTCTTTATTCCCTTCTTCTCTCTTTCCTTCCGTATCTGTTCACTTCCAGCTTCTACAATTGTTGCCTTTTGCACCAGAGTGGCATATTCCGTAAGCTCAAGGATTGCCACCCTATTCTAAATCCACGGTTTCAGTCCCTGCTGAAACCTCCTAGCTTTCTTTTCCTCGGTGCTCACAAACTCCGGCACAAACCTTGATAACTCGGTAAATTTTGCTTCGTACTCTGCTATAGATAAGTTATTCTTCTTTAGCTCCAAGAACTTGAGCTCCATCTGGTTCTCCATAAACCTCGGGAAATACTTTCCCAAAAACAACTGACTGAACCTCTCCCAGGTTATAATAGTATATGTCTCCATGTTTTTCTTGGCCTCCCACCAGTAGTCGGCCTCTCCTTTCAGAAGGTAGGTAGCAAATACAGTCTTCTGTGCCTCATCGGTACTCAGAATCTCAAAGGATTTCTTCATTTCCTTCAGCCATGCCCTTGCCTCAACTGGGTCGGCTGATCCGTGGAACTCAGGGGGCTTAAGGGACTTAAAAGCCTTGAAAGAGTTTGCCACAGCATTGTTATTTCCTTGAGGGGGTGGGTTGGGTTGGCGTTCCAAGTTCTACCTTAGTAGTTGCATGAACTGGCCCATGGGATCCATGCCTGGGTTTGGTACTGGTTGCTCAACCTCAGTTTCTCCTTTTTCAGCCTCTATCTCAAATCCCTCAACATCATATGTTTCCTCCTCCTCTTCATGCAGGGAGTCATCCTGTTCAACATAATCCTCGTCTTCCTCTTCAATATGTTCCTGGTTCCTATCGTCCTAGTTATGGCTTCCCTGGTCCTCAGATCCAGGGTTCGCCCTAGTTCCAATCTTTCTTGGCGGCATGATACTGATAATTTTTTTTTGGGAAATTCAACGTTAGGTCACAATCATACACAACATTGTGCCTTGCACAGTTCTATAATGGGGAGAATGTATCTCTCAGTTCTATTATATTATGACAGTTCTAGAAGAAGTGCAGTAATAATAATGATAAAAATAGTGATCTCGTCACCAAGGAACTGAACTGAAAGGAAACAAATATATACATAATGCGAGAAATACATAGTTTGATCTGGTCAAAAGTACAACAGTGCTACAGCCATCTGCCCAAAAGTGATACACAAGAGTCTATCCGTCTAGTCAGAAAAAGGGATGCTATATACAAGTCAACTATCCCGGAAAATTGGCTCTTACTATGACCTCGACTAACTAGACAACTAGACTATCCCATCATCGGTCCTGAATCACACACCGGAGCGGGTCAGCTCCCATACCCTTTCCATCACACGATGGAAGATATAGTCGGCCTGCCGCCTGGAGATCCTACCATGCCTGTCCCCCTGGAGCGATCGGAGTCTCGCTCGGGATGTGAGCTCTATCCCCGTCAGCTCCCTCCTCAAGGATCGGGGTATAGTAGCCCTAGTCTCATAAGCTCGGGCACGCCTACCCGCCCTCTCCGCATCCAACTCCCTCCTGACCTCATCCAGCCGGGCCTCAGCAACAGCCACTCGGGTCCTCAGTACATCCTGAACATAGCCATGAGCTAACAAAGACTGCCTATGGGCAGGGTCGAGAGGTGGTGAATCCGGAGCCGCTAGGGGTGTCTCCTCGGTCTGCCTAGGCTCGGGAGTATGGGTCTCTGAGCTGTCATCATAGGGGCTCCAAGATAGGGGTGGAGGGGTAGGAGCTCTGACCACCGGGAGTGAGGGTAAAGGGGTACCAGTATACTCCACTATAGCACCGACATGCTCCGCAGCTACTGGGACCTCATCTGGGTCCTCCTCATCTGAAATAGTAACAACCTCTGTCTCTGACTCCTCTGAGGGGTCCTCCTCATCCTCCTCCTGATGGATTTTAAACACAGCGGGTGCATGGTAAAACACTTTTACACATACAAAATTCAAATAAAAGCATATAAATCGTGGTAAAAATATAGGGATCGATTACTAACCTTTAATATGCGATCCAAGAGCAACGGTCGGAGATCCTTAACAGCTGCTCCTCAAACGTGAAGCACTCCACCGGTATCCACCAAGAAAACGACGTTAAGGAGGAGGAAGAGGTGGAGAGAATTTGGTTTTCTAAAACTTTTGGGTTTTTGGGTTCAGAATAAAAATAGGGTCTATAATAGTATATTTATAGGCAAAATTTTTAGCTGAAATTTTCCCATAAATATTATTATTATTATCCCATTTATTATTCTCATTAATAATTAAAACACCTTTTAATTATTAATTCTTTTTCTAAACACTTTAGAAATAATTCTCTCTCTTGATTTAATTTCCAAAAATTAAATTCTTAATTAATAATATTAAGAACTTTTCTTAATTAATTTATAATCAATTAAATCTCATTTAATCAATTATTAAATTTGCCAAATAATTATTTATTTCATAAATAAATAATTATTGGCCATTATTAATTATTTCCTCCACCATTAAATCATTCTCCTTTTATGGTGTGACCCTGTAGGTTCAATATTAAGCCGGTAGTAGAAATAAATAATAATAAAACTATTTTATCATTATTTATATAAATTCTCTAATTTGTTAAATATGATTAATTAATTAATCACATTTATTCTACATCGTGAGGGATACTTCTCAGCATATCGCGACTATCCGGATAATATGAATTCACTGCCCAAGAACCTATTCAGTGAATAGTTACCGTACAATAAACTCCTTCTACCCTACAATGTCCCGAATAAATACAAGGCATGGATCTCGTGTCAAGCCTATCTAATTCAATCACTTGCTTACCATTTACTATGCTTAGTTCTATGCAAATTAGAAACTCCTTTCTAATTTCATTCACTCTGGCCAGAGATTCCTGAACTAGCATAAGTGGATCAGCCTTGAACATTCGCTTCCTTCACTGGAAGGGGTAGATCCTTTATTGATCATACACTATCTTCGTGTACAAATTCCTATACCCAGTAGAGCCCTAATAATTGTCCCTGGAGACTAAGAACTAAACCAAAGCATAGTTCAGTGTACACAAGATGACTATGATGACCTCAAGTCTAAGATACTTGTACAACTATCACTATATGAACAACTGTTGACACGTTAGTGAACTCCATCAATTGTTCAGCTGTGCGAGTCATGTTCAGTGAACTTATCCTATAATAAGCACCTACATACTAGCTATAGTGTCACCATACAAATGTCTATGAGAACAGACATCCTTCATAATGAAGCAAGTATAGTATGTACCGATCTTTACGGATTATTAATTACCAGTTAGTAATCCTACGACCAGGAACTATTTAAGTTTAGAGTTATCATCTTTTAGGTCTCACTATTATGATCTCATCATAATCCATAAAAAGCTTTACTCTAAACTATGGTATATCTTATTTAAACACTTAAATAGATAAAGCCCGTAATAAAAACAAAACAAGTCTTTTATTAATATCAATGAAATCAAAACAGATTACATAAAAGTTATTCCTAAATCCTCATACATGATTGGACTTAGGACATATTCCTTTCAATCTCCCACTTGTACTAAAGCCAATCACTCTGGTATCTAATACCCATCTTGTCTTTATGACGATCAAAGTGACTCTCATAAAGTAGCTTTGTGAGTGGGTCTGCTATGTTGTTATATGTGTCAACTCTAATTCAATACAATACAAGAAATGTTACCGCGCTTCCACTAACCCTTTTGTAGACGCATGGTTCATCTTCATTTTTGATAAAATCAAACTCTTTGATTGTCTCATCAAACCGAATGTTCCATCTTTCGAGAAGCCTGCTTTAAACCACATATGGTTCACAGTAGCTTACACACTAAGTTTTCATTTCCCTTGGAAAGAAAACCATCTGGCTATATGCCAGATCTCATAGTCGTAGTAAGCAGCAATCGCAAGCAAAATCCGAACTAATTTTAACAGGGCTACAGGTAAAAGGTTTCATCAAAGTCAATTCATTGCCTTTGTTTGAATCCTTTTGCCAAAAGCCTGGCCTTATAGGTCTCCACCTGGCCATCTGCTATAATCTATCTTTTGTATACCGTACACATAGATTCCATTCTGGATTTCATGGCACTATGCCATTTCTCTTAGTCAACACTACTCATAGCCTCATTATAGGTCATAGGGTCGTCATCATCAATGATCGACAACTCATTGTCATTCTCAATGACAAGGCCATATTACCTCTCAGGTTGGCGAGACACTCTCCCTGATCTATGAATGGGCTGTTCCACAGAAGGTTGTTCAGTCAGAACAGGTGTTTCCACTCGATCCGTAGTAGTTTGTGCTTCTTGAACTTCATCAAGTTCAATTTTGCTCCCACTGTTTCCTTCGAGGATAAACTCCTTTTCCAAGAAGGTAGCATGTCTGGAGACAAACACCCGATGATCGGTGTAAAAGTAATACCCTAAAGTCTCTTTAGGATATCCCACAAAACTACATTTTACGGATTGAGATTCCAGCTTATCTGGGTCAACTTACTTGACATAAGATGGACATCCCCAAATCTTAACGTGTTTAAGACTCGATTTCCTTTCTTTCCATATCTCATACGGAGTTTGAGGAACAGATTTGGAAGGCACCTTATTCAGTAAATATGCTGAGGTTTCCAATGCATAACCCCATAGGAATACTGGAAGATTTGCATAGCTCATCATGGACCAAACTATGTCTAACAAAGTTCGATTTCTCCTTTCAGATACCAATCTGGAGGAGTCCACTGGGAGACTATACCATTTACTTTGAGATAATCTAGAAACACTCCATTAAAGTATTTACCACCTCGATCTAATCGAAAAATTATAATACTATGTTTGGTTTATTTCTCCACTTCATACTTATACTCTTTGAACTCTTCAAAGGCTTCAGACTTGTGTTTCATCATACACATATCCGAATCTAGATCTATCATCTATGAAAGTAATGAAGTATGAAAATCCACCCATGACTTGCTTATACATTGGTCCACATACATCTGTGTGTACCATTCCTAGCAAATTTGCAGTCCTCTCTCCATGTCTACTAAATGGAGACTGCAGTGCCACAATGAAGTGAGATTTTCATCGTCCCTTTTCTTTTATTAGTTTGTTCAATCTGAAGTAAATTATGTCACATATATACAGACCATTATTTAAAGCACCACGTCCATAAAGAATATTATCTCTAAGAATAGAACATTCATTATTCTCAATAATAAATGAAAATCCAGCCAAGTCTAACATGGGAATAATATTCCTCACAATCGAGGGAACAAAATAACAATTATTTAAAACAATAGTCTTGCCCGTAGGCATATGTAAATGAAATGATTCTACATCTTCAGCAGCAACTCTTGCTCCATTTCCCATCAGTAGAATCACCTCCTCTTCCTCAAGAGTCCTACTTCTCCTTGGTCCCTGCAACAAATTGCAGATTTGAGAACCACAGGCGGTATCTAATACCCAAGTAGAAATTTGATTTAATGACATATTCACTTCTATCATGAACATACCTGAATCAGAAGCGGTAGTCTCACTACCCTTCTTCTTCTTCAATTCTGCAAGGTAAACCTTGCAGTTCCTCTTCCAGTGCCCCACCTTGTTACAGTGAAAGCAAACAACTTTGCTCTTGGGGTCTTCAGCTTTTGGTGGAACCGGCGTTTTCTTACCTACTTTCTTCTTCTTGGAAGGGTTCCTCTTCCTTTTCTTAGGATTGGAACCTTCACCAATTAGAAGAACAGAACTCTTCTTAGGGGAAAAATTCGATTCCGCAGTCTTCAACATGTTGTGAAGTTCAGGCAGGCTGACATCCAAATTATTCATGTGAAAGTTCACAACAAACTGCGAGAACGAACTCGGAAGCGATTGCAAGACCAAGTCTTGGCTCAACTCCCCATCCATGGCAAAACCATGTTGTCCAAGACGTTCAATCAAATTGATCATCTTAAGTACATGGTCATTCACAGATGATCCCTCAGACATCCTACAACCGAACAACTCCTTCGATATCTCATATCGAGCTGTCCTCCCCGCCACATCATACAACTCTTGTAGATGCATTAGGATAGTGTGAGCATCCATATGCTCATGTTGCTTCTGTAGCTCAATGTTCATGGAAGCTAGCATGATGCATTGAGCAACATTTGCATCATCTATCCACTTATGATACACAACATGTTCATCATTATGTGCATCACTAGCAGGTTCAGTAGGCTTAGTTGAGTCAATCACGTATTCCAGCTTCTCAATCCTGAGAACAATTCTCAAGTTTCGAAGCCAGTCAGCATAATTAGGACCAGTCAATTTGTGAGCATCTAGTATGCTCCTGAGTGATAGTGCAGAAGACATAACATACAAAGTAAATCTGTAAATGATAAACACATAACAAAACTTAGCAAATATTCGATTTCATTTCAAAACACTATATGAATCGGATCTTTATTCATAAGTGGCTCCCACTAGTTTATCTAATTTATTCAACCCCCTACGTGAAAAATTAAGCATTCATAATGCTAGTGGGAATAGGGATCCTACATTCAATTACATAACCCCGGCTGTGGCACGAAACACCATGTAATGTTCAATAGGTAGATAACTCTTGTCAATTACATCTAATGTTATTCCCTAATCAAACTTTAGCCTCTTGAATAATTGAGTCACGGCTGATGCACGACAAACTCAATATTCTAAGTCAAGTCTAACCCAACATTCCGTACAATTGAATCAGTCCCCAAAGGCCCACGGCTGTGGCACGTAACGACCTTTAGATTCTTATTCAATGTACACATCTTTATGTAACAAGTATTTTTTATTTCGAAATCAAAGCCCTCGGCTGTGGAACGAAACGACAATGATTCAAAAATAAGAACTACTTTTCTATCATGTTGGAAGGCTATGACCGACACAAGCCCGTTGTGTCATTGGCCAATTACTACTTGATATTATTTAATTTTAGAGGGATTATATTACGTTACAATCATAATCATATTATAAAGAGATTCTTCCTTTTAAATTAAATATTTCAAATTAATAATCAATAATCAGATGATTCCCAGATCGGGTGGAGGATTGTCAAGAGGCGTCACTTAATAACCCTTTCTTACAGATAGAAATCTGTTGTTGACAGAATCATCCTTTCTCTCATATCGAAAATTCATATTCAATTACGTGTTTCACAAACACAAGAATCTCATGATTGTATTCATAATATTGTTATTAAGGTTATGAAACAATTTCACTATACTAGGTTGTCTAACAAACGCCTTATGTTCATTTAAGTTCACCTAAATCTATCATCGCATGATAAACTAAGCATATATCACATATATCAACATGAATAAACATCAAGGTAGGCATGTTATATCATCTAGCACATTAGTCTAAGCATTATACATCTCTATATATCACATGAAGCATTTAAAAGCAATTAAAACAGTTAAAAACAGCTTTAAAACACTTCATAGAAATATAAACAGTTCAAAACTTTTATATAAACTAAAATTGATCACTCCATTAGATCCGTCTCGGAAAAACGAATCCAACGGTATATTGCACGCCTAAAACGGAGTTACGAAACTCCCAGAAAATCAATTTTAATGTAAAAAGTCGGGCTGTAACGCATTACAAGAACGTGTTACAAGCCCTGTAACGCATTCCGTGAATGCGCCACAGGGTGTAACGCATTCCCGGAATGCGCGACACCCCTTTTTTTTTTTTTTTTTTTTGCTTTTGCAGCAGCCGCCGCTTTCTTCCTCGGTTGTTGTGTCGCCGTACTGTGCCCTGTCTTCCTCCTTTTCAGTGCAGCAGTACAACACAGACAATACAACAGCAGATATACAAACATATATATATACTATATATACATATATTTAAACTTATTAAATTACGAATTTAATTGTAAGAACTTCAAAAATTCATAATAAAAAATCTATACATCATAAAATTATGAAAAAAATATCTAGATGATCTACAACACTTGTAGAACCCAGATCAACATTCAAAATTATTCTGAGAAACGATTTCTCATTAGACAAAATTAATCCATGATATAACTTGTAAAAATCATAACTAATTCATACAAGCACATAAAATTCTGAAATTTTTACCACAGATCTATATGCATACAACCTACGCTCTGATACCATTGATGGATTTTAAACACAGCGGGGGCATGGTAAAATACTTTTACACATACAAAATCCAAATAAAAGCATATAAATCATGGTAAACACATAGGGATCAATTACTAACCTTTAATATGCGATCTAAGAGCAACGGTCGGAGATCCTTAGCAGCTGCTCCTCAAACGTGAAGCACTCCAGCGGTATCCACCAAGAAAACGACGTTAAGGAGGAGGAGGAGGAGGTGGAGAGAATTTGGTTTTCTAAAACTTTTGGGTTTTTGGGTTCAGAATAAAAATAGGGTCTATAATAGTATATTTATAGGCAAAATTTTCAGCTGAAATTTTCCCATAAATATTATTATTATTATCCCATTTATTATTCTCATTAATAATTAAAACACCTTTTAATTATTAATCCTTTTTCTAAACACTTTAGAAATAATTCTCTCTCTTGATTTAATTTCCAAAAATTAAATTCTTAATTAATAATATTAAGAACTTTTCTTAATTAATTTATAATCAATTAAATCTCATTTAATCAATTATTAAATTTGCCAATTAATTATTTATTTCATAAATAAATAATTATTAGCCATTATTAATTATTTCCTCCACCATTAAATCATTCTCCTTTTATGGTGTGACCCTGTAGGTTCAATATTAAGCCGGTAGTAGAAATAAATAATAATAAAACTATTTTATCATTATTTATATAAATTCTCTAATTTATTAAATATGATTAATTAATTAATCACATTTATTCTACATCGTGAGGGATACTTCTCAGCATATCGCGACTATCCGGATAATATGAATTCACTGCTTAGAATACCAAGAACCTATTCAGTGAATAGTTACCGTACAATAAACTCCTTCTACCCTACAATGTCCCGAATAAATACAAGGCATGGATCTCGTGTCAAGCCTATCTAATTCAATCACTTGCTTACCATTTACTATGCTTAGTTCTATGCAAATTAGAAACTCCTTTCTAATTTCATTCACTCTGGCCAGAGATTCCTGAACTAGCATAAGTGGATCAGCCTTGAACATTAGCTTCCTTCACTGGAAGGGGTAGATCCTTTATTGATCATACACTATCTTCGTGTATAAATTCCTATACCCAGTAGAGCCCTAATAATTGTCCCTGCAGACTAAGAACTAAACCAAAGCATAGTTCAGTGTACACAAGATGACTATGATGACCTCAAGTCTAAGGATACTTGTACAACTATCACTATGTTAACAACTGCTGACACGTGAGTGAACTCCATCAGTTGTTCAGCTGTGCGAGTCATGTTCAGTAAATTTATTCTATAATAAGCACCTACATACTAGCTATAGTGTCACCACACAAATGTCTATGAGAACAGACATCCTTCATAATGAAGCAAGCATAGTATGTACCGATCTTTGCGGATTATTAATTACCAGTTAGTAATCCTACGACCAGGAACTATTTAAGTTTAGAGTTATCATCTTTTAGGTCTCACTATTATGATCTCATCATAATCCATAAAAAGCTTTACTCTAAACTATGGTATAACTTATTGAAACACTTAAATAGATAAAGCCCGTAATAAAAACAAAACAAGTCTTTTATTAATATCAATGAAATCAAAACAGATTACATAAAAGTTATTCCTAAATCCTCATACATGATTGGACTTAGGACATATTCCTTTCACCTCCATCTTAGGCTCCTCCTGATCCTCGGCATCTAGCAGTGCCTCATCATGCTCACGCTTGAACATCTCAGGGTCCTCTATCTCATGTGCCTACACATTAAACGAGCTAAGTTACTATCGTGATACTTATAAGGGTTCCCGTAAGGGTTTTAACTGTCAATGTTACTTTAAGTAGTCCGACTATGAACTTGGCAAGAGTTCTTATTATCTTTGTGAGTTGATTATTATATCGTCGCATCATCTCTGAGGTTTATAACGCTTAGCTCTGATACCATTTCTGTAATACCCCCAGATCCGGGGTCGGGGATCTGGGTCGTCACGGTCTTTCTTTCCACAATATCACTTAACTTAATTAATAATAAATAACCTCATGCTGTGACCCCACACTAACACACACCACAACCCATTATAGTCTCAGAGATGAAATTGAAATAAGTACAAGTCCTTGAATCCATAATTTAAAAGTTATTACAACCCAAAATGATTACTTGATAAGTTTATAGTTAATTGCCATTATCTGCCACAAGTTATAATTATACAATATTTGGTTCCCAAAAGTAGAATGCCTGATTTACCAATAGATCTACCTCTGCAGCTATAGCAGCTACAACATCAACGGGAAGACGCGGGACGCTTCCCACGCGCTTGCGCTAAGTCTGCTTGAGTCTGGCCATCTTTCCTAACTGTTGTTGTGTGATGAAGAAATGAAGCAAGAGTGAGCATTACAGCTCGCAAGATAATATATAGTGTAAACAATAATGCAAGTATCTAAATGGATAACTTACTGGAAACCTTTATCAAGTGTAAGGTAGATACTTACTGGATATAAGCTTAAAGGAAGATGAAGTTACCAATTACTTCACTATACTTATATCATTTATAAAACTACATGAACTACCACTGTTCAAAGTATTATAGGTTTCAAAAGGTCATCCCATAGATGAGACCACAAGTTATGACTTGAATAGATTCAACCTTTGATATATTATTGAATGAAATGAAGTTTCGAGATACTTTATTTAGTCCCGATATATATATCCATATATATATATATCTCTTATACATTTCCTGGAACCCTCTGTTATGTAAAGTATGAACAGAGTTTGTAATATCCAATGAATTTTGGGAAGGAAAAGAATTTTGGCATAAACCCGATATCTTGCTGATTAGGCAAAGATACCAATAAGTAACCTTTTCTACTAGTAGATGGACGAATTCCCCACTGGTCATCACCTTGGTCACAATAGAACCTTATGCTGGACTGCCATTCAGCCACTTACGCATTTGATGGACTCCCACTGAGCCACTTACACTTTCATGGACGCCCACTGAGCCCATGTTGCTTATGCCGACTCAATAGATGGACTTACTTCCCGAACATTGGGTAAGTAATCAATTCATTTACCAAAACAGCAACCTCGTTGCGAATATAAAATACACCACAGAGTCGGATCCCTCAGGTTTTGAGCGAATATTTAAATCCCCTTAAAAAGGAAGATCTTAAATATAAAAATGAGTTTTGGGATCCGCTCTAACTTTTAAAAATCATTTTGAAGACTCAAAAACACTTTAAAGAGTGTTTGAAGTAATGCTGATTTAATAAAGTAAATCAGTCCCGATATATTAGAAAATATCTGAATATTATCATTTAAATAATATTCCCATAAGGATAATCCTTATAAATATAATTGAAGTAAAAGTTTTAAAACTTATACTTGAAATGAATAATAAATAACCAAAGATATACTTATATGAAAGTACTATCTTTATTTGAATAATCGAAAATAAGTTTGATTATCGAAACATTATTCTTTAATAAAATAAAGAATATTATTTAGTAAATAATCAGAGTCATAAGTCCTCAAATGAATATTCAAATAATATTCAATAAGTAGAATAAACAGAGTCATAAGTCCTCGAATGAATATTCAAATAATATTCATTATTTAAAATAAAGTTATCAAATAAACCTTATTCGATTGATAGTTTTGAAAACTATATCAATATATATATATAATATACTCGGGAACATCGACTCCCGGTTGTAGAAAATGTTCACCTTTGGGTCCCCTATACTAAGGGTATACGCAACTACTGCTTATCTCTAGCATAGGTATTATGCAACTATAAGCATTTGAATCAACAATTAGATATCAAGATTAAGAAACAAGCATGCATATATACCATATCAACATGCTCCAATATATCGCAAGATTTGCTAATAACAATCATGCACTTATCACAAGATAATGCATATACATATATACATCACAACAACAGTATAACGGGTAGAAAACTTGCCTGAGCAACTGGGGGTGACAAATGGCTTGGGACGAGTCTGGTAACCTATAAACAACATATAATTTGGAATTAAACCAAAGTCGCTTATGAATCTATACTTTAACCAATTAGACTCTAACACTCGCTTTGCGCTCAACGATTCCCTTAAGTTGCTCGAGTACCCTCGGCTCCACCATTTTTAATAAATTAACCATTAAGGGTTTTAAGGCGATTCTTTCGCGAGTGCCTTACCAACTCCCTAATACACTTTACATAAATGATTCATACTCCAATTAGTCGTTTAAGGTCTTTAACCTATGTTTCAAATTAAGGTGAGGGGTAATGGTTCGTTTGCGAAACACCGTTACTTAAAACGGCCGTTTCTCCTAAACCGTACATCGGATTCAAACGAAACACATATCAAAACGAAGCTCGTAACATGAACTATCTAATCATGGCAATTGTCAAATCCTAACAGTGAGTTCTCGGGTTCTGATGTTAAGAGCAAAAACAGTTTAAGTAGATCGGACATTACGACGGCTATGTTTACGCGATTACCAATTTTTATTCTACTCCAAACCAACCACCAATCAACCACAATTCATTCATACAACCAAAATCCATCCATATCGTACTACAACAGCCCCAACACCTCAAGTTCTCCAATTTATATTATTCTCAAACATGAATTAAAACTATACTTAAGTTCATTAATCAATAATCCAAGAATTACAACTCCAACTCATTACAAAACCAACCACACTCTAAGTCTACAAGAATCATGCTTCTCATGAACCATAACAACAAAACTAAACCTAATACTAAAAGTAAAGTTAGGGTTTGGAGGGGTTATACCTTCCTTGGAGAGTGGAGAATCAAGTAATTAGCTTGGAATCACCCTTAAAAGTCCTTATCCAAGCTTAATCTAAACAAAAACTCAAGAACAAAAATTTAAGTTCTTGAAAAACACTATTCACCCTCTTCTTCCATGATTTTTAGGAAGAGATTGTGAATGAATTTGAAGCTCAAACTTATAGGATAGCTATATTTATGCATAAGGAGTATTAGATAATTACCTCACTAATTAACAAGGCTTAGATCTTAGATTTTGAATTTTCCTTCTTGAAATAAAGAGAAAAGCCGAGAGATTCCTTGAAGAAATGAAGTCAACTTTGTGTTTTTTGGTGAAATGAATTGTTTTGGCTTGGTTGATGTTGTTTTGTTTTGATTTATTACTTTTTAACCATGGTAACTTTTGCATGGCCAAGAATCAACCAACACACTTCCTTTTTGTCATGCTTATGTCACCTTGTTATGTCATCCTCCCACACTTGTCCTCTTCTTATTGGTTTGACGACATCATCCTCACTAACCTCTTTGATTAGCTTCTAATTACTTGGCTAATGACCGCTGATCTGTTATACGGTTCGCTTAACTTTCGTTTTCGTTTATCGTTTGAGGGATCATACCCGAGATCTTATTACTTGGGTTTCCTTAACCCTTCTTAATAAATTATATTCCTTTTATGATCCTCTCTTATAATCCTTGAATTTAAATCCTTTTTACCATGTTACCTTATACTCAATTCTTTCGGTATCTGGTGGATTTTCGGGAAAAATCAAAGTGTTTGAATTTGGATTCTGACAATATTTACATACACTTATATATCATATAGAGTGCTAATAAGATCTCAGAATAACAATAAAAGAACCCCTACATAGTGTGGCATGAAAAGTTTTCTTATTTAGCAATATCAGCAAAAACACTATTCATAAGGGTTACAAAAAAGTTCAAAATTTTGCGGTTATTACACGTGACAGCCACAACTTATGTGTGGGGAAGCCCCGACCGACCAGGCAACATTTTGAGGCCTTTTGGCCTACTAGAAGCCTCTGAATCAGAGCCGTGACGGCCACAACTTATGTGCGGGGAAGCCCCGGCCGAATAGGCAATATTTTAAGGCCTTTTGGCCTACCAGAAGCCTCTGAATCAGAGCCGTGACGGCCACAACTTATGTGCGGGGAAGCCCCGACCGACCAGGAAACATTTTGAGGCCTTTTGGCCTACCAGAAGCCTCTGTGTCAGAGACGTGACGGCCACAACTTATGTGCGGGAAGCCCCAGCCGACCAACCAACATGTTGAGGCCTTTTGGCCTACCAGGAGCCTTTATATTAGAGCCATAATGGCCACAACTTACCTCCGGAGTGGCCTTGGCCTACCAGCCAACAAGTTGAGGTCTTTTTACTCACTAAAAGCTCTTGTAGGAGAGCCTTGAGGGCTTCAAAAGTTGCTCCAGAGGCCTTCTTGAGATGTCCTTTGGAGATTTTTAGAAAAGGATAACTCCCAGCGGAACCAAGTTTTGTGAAGACTAGAACGTCTACGAGAATGAGTTGGTTGGAGTGTGTAACATCCTACAAGAGAAGTTTAGACAAATTTAATGGAATACAAGACTTCCTACAAAGGGAAAGTTCAGTATAAAATGTCAAGGACCAGAATAAAATGTCGAGTACAGAACGTCCACCAGGATGAGTATAGAATGTTCGCTGAAACAGCCATAGCAGAACCCTGAGGAACTCAAAGGCAACTTTGAAATTAATTCCATGGACTATCAAGGACCACAAGAGCATAGTAAGGTGAGTAGAAACCTAGTACTCTTAGTGAGAAGATAAAAAAAAGTGGGGGGCAGGAACCCTTGGGCAACCACCTCCTAGCCTACCAGGAGGTGGTCGACCAGGAGGTTCTCCTCCAAAGTGGCCTAGCAGCCCACAATTGGGGGCTTGAGGCCGAGCAGAGCCTCCTGCCCCAGGAGGTTTTGCTTGACCCCGAGCCCCCCCCCTCGAAAATTTTTGAAAAATTTCGAAAAAATAATAAGAAAAAATCAGAAATTTTTTATGATTTTTTAAAATTTCAGGATTTTGAGATTAAGCCCCGATTAGTGAAATTAAGCCCAGGTTAAGGATGATTAGTGTATATTAAGCGTAATTAACCCAAATTAGGGATAATTAGTGATTTATACATGGAAATTAGCCCAGATTAAGGCCATTTAACCCATTCACTCTTATAATTAATTTGAATTAGCGATAATTAGTGTCTTATGCATACTGATTAGTTTTAATTAGCCCCGATTAGGGTTGATTAGCCCCGATTAGGGCCGATTAGCCTCGATTAAGGCCAATTAGTGCATTATAGCTTAAAATTAGGCTCTTTTAAGCCTGATTAGCGACTTGTACATGGAAATTAGCCCTGATTAGGGACAATTAGCTCCGATTAGGGCCGAATAGCCTCGATTAAGGCCAATTAGTGTATTATAGCTTAAAATTAGGCTCTTTCAAGCCTAATTAGCGACTTGTACAAGGAAAATAGCACCGATTAGGATCGTTTAGCCCCGATTAGGGCCGAATAGCCTCGATTAAGGCCAATTAGTGCATTATAGCTTAAAATTAGGCTCTTTTAAGCCTAATTAGCGACTTGTACATGGAAATTAGCCCCAGTTAGGGTGGATTAGCCCGATTAGGGCCAATTAGCAGTTTTCACCCTATAATTAACCTTGATGAAGGTTAAGGGGTGATAAATGCTCACTTTATAGTCCCGATTAGGACCGTTTAGTGTTGAACACCATCCAAATAGCCTCTACGGGGGCCTTAAGTGTGTATACTCACACTAATAAGCCGTTGTAAATGTGTAAGTCGCTCCACACTTTACGATACCGCAGTGATACCTATGAAGGGACGATACCCATGAAGGGCCGATACCCATGAAGGGCCGATACCCGAGAAGGGAAAAAAGTAGCCCGAGTCACGATTAGACCATTATAACTTCCACGAAAACTTGAGTAGTATTCATGGAAGTTGGGGGGAAATGATATGGACAGAAAATACATCCTAAAGACACATTAAATATCGCATTAATTGCACTTGGACTTCTTGTCCGAAAAGTCCAATACAGACCTGTCTAGCCCAAACTTCATAGCAGGCCTGTCTGGTCCAAAGCTTCGTAACAGGCCTATGACGGCCCAAACAACCAAAGCCAACCAGAAGAGGTCGTCCAAGTCCACAAACTCGAGCTGTTCACGGACTAGGCCCAATACGGCTGGAAGAGCAGAGGCACGTGTCCCAAACGGATTCAAAGTCCTATATAGAAGGTTCTGGATCTCCTTCCCCAAGAGGACTCCTAATCACCATCTAAGTTGGAGACTTGTCCACCAAGTCTCCCAACAGAAGTGTAACCCCAGACTCACCACTATATAAAGGGCTCTACCCCTCAATCTAGAACTACGTTTTTATCTTGATTCTCTACAACACAGAGATACGTAGGCATCTTGCAAGGATCGATAGTCCCAAATGCATTAGCAGCCATTAAAGCAAAAAGCTCACCAACCCAAGCATTAAATACAAAAGTAATCAGGTTTTTATTCCACAACAATTATACATGTCAAATATGCCTAAGTTTAAGGTAAAGGATGATACAAACTTATAATTCTTGCAAGAAAGCGAAAGTGAAGTAGGCAGTTGGGCAAATTCCAATCAAGACATTAGCACCCCACTTGCACAATTTCATTTTAAATCTTAGAAAAGTGAAGTAGTAACCTACAACAATGCTTAAACTATAAATCAACATGCATATACTATGATATTTCAGTTGTGCAAGACTACAGTTCCAGAAGCAATCTAATAAATATGGTTCTTTTTGCCACATAACAGGGAGATAAGTCAAATTAGAACATACATGGCTTAAGTTAAATCTTAAAAATGTAGGAAATGCAATGTAGGAGACTAGGAATTAAAGTTGAAATTAATTATTACACGAATAATTCTGAACGATGGCACCTCAGACGTCAAAGCATCACGATTTTTTGCATAATAGAAGTTGTCCTAGGAAAAGGGACAATCCTAGAATCCGGCTGACGTTCAACCAGTCTGGGTTGTCCTTGGCAACCCAATTTCGACGCGTTTCCCCTTTACCTGACCCGATTTTTATCTTCGAAAACCTAATTACCCAAATCCAAACATATTTATAGATTTTTAAATTATTTGATTTTTCTTTATTCAAATATTAAATATTAAAAATGTTTAATTTATTTAGATTAATTAATTTATTTAAATTAAAAATTTGAAATATTTTTCTAAATATTTTCAAAAATATAATTTTATTTATTATTTATTTGAATTGATTAATTATTTTTAATAATTAATTAATTTAAGTAATTAATAAAAGATTATTTTCATAATTTCCAAAAATTTAGAAATTTTTTTATAAGGTTAAATTTATTAATTAATTATTTTAGAGAATTATTTCGTTTGTAACACCCCTAACCCCGCCCTTCTACGGATTCAGGTTGTCACGTCATACAGTGCTTCTGATACATTTATTACACTTACAATACATAAGTACAAAGTCTTCATCGGTCTTGTCACGTCTCGCCCCACAAATCCAAGGACGTATCTTCTCAATGTTTTCCACGTCGCTACGAACCTTCTTTCACACCATGTTACTTACACATACATATATAATAATAAGTTCCAAAGGATAGCGCTAGCCGGACTCTGAGGCATAAATCTGACAACAGGAAACTACAGCCTACCATGTGGCAATGGACCTTTACTTCACCATTTTCCTTATTCTAGCATGCTGGTAACTTTCTATATTTAACTACTTAAAAATTTATTAAAGAAAGAGTTAGCGCTTGAATGCTCATCAAGTTATCTACTTAACCATAAGGATCACATATCGAAAGAAAATTGAATGAATGGTAAAACAAGATAATTCAGTAATCCAGATATCACAATTCAAAATAAAGTTATCCAACTGGATAATAAATTTACCTTTATCTCAAAG
This sequence comes from Apium graveolens, assembly GCF_009905375.1. Lineage (NCBI taxonomy): Eukaryota > Viridiplantae > Streptophyta > Magnoliopsida > Apiales > Apiaceae > Apium > Apium graveolens. Next base: position 182,823,172 of record NC_133651.1, read on the forward strand.
AGACAATCAATCATTATCATTTTTCTGATCAACATGAAAAGAGATTAAGAATATTGGTCACCCACCCCGATACCCCATGGGGTGATCAACTACCATGTCGACAGTATCATTCTACTACAGTCGTTGCTTGGACATGATCAGTGCCCTAGAAACGGCCCGCCTAACATTTAATTTTCTAGCATAAAAAAACGTGTTTTTACATTAACCGGCTACACATGAACCATAAATATGCCTAATAAATTGGGTAAAATAATCATATTACCATGGTCAAAGATCATTGACCATGTAGACCAGTTTAGAATAAGAGTCCCCGAGTATTATTTTTGGAAAGAAGAACCAGAAATACATACACAAGAAATTTTACTCGTCAAACGTGGCACACAGTCAACGCTCGTCAAATAAACTATATTAGCCCGAACAATGGACTAATTAGAAGTTAATAAAAATAAGTTGTTGGACAACAGGAATAATGCACCGCCCTATTTTCCAATAAATTTAATCATCTCAAACAATGAGAATGATTGAGTTCAAATGAAACATATAGTTATTCCGAAGCAATGGAAATAACCGAAAGAAGCAAAACCAAAATCAATCACGAGTAGGTTATAATCAAGATGATAGCAAGATGCAATCACTATGAACTCTCTAACCGAATATTCATCTGTATTTTTTATTTTAATTGATCTGAACAATGGGCCAGTTCTCGAATTCAATAAAGGTGGATAATTTTGAAAGATATAAATTATTAGAATAAAATTAAAATTACTTGACCCGAACAATAGGTCGAATCTTTTACTGAATAAATTTAAAAGTCTTCTCGAACCATGAGACAGACTGAGATACAAAAGTACAGCTTTTTTGAATAATATAGGATATGAAGTATAATAGTCTTTTATCCTCAACATACTCATTTAGAAAAAAATTCAATAAACAATTCGAATAAATAACCGTATTATGAAAATAATCAAAATATTTCAATTAAACAATTTTTCAATAGGAATAAGGAAAAAATATAACTTGCCTTATTTCCAAGATTACAATTTAAACAATTTGTTAGGAATCACATGTATTTTTGATGATGAACAGAACATAAAGCATAATCATTCATTAACTAGGTGTAGCTATCAACTTCTAAATTATCATTGTCTGATAACCGTTGGTAGGGTAGCTTATCTACTAGAATAAGTTTTTGCAGCATTTTTCATGTAGATTTCAATAGATATTCATTGTTGTAATTGTTTATTCCATGGTTATCACTAACTCAATAGATAAATAGAATATGATGGCTGATTGTAAATACTAAATGCCATATAATTCTGTGTAAGTGAAGTGGGTCATCAACGACTAAGAAGAGAAGACCATCAATGGCTAAAGGCATCAATCCATCAACGGTTAAGAAGATTACACTATCAATGGCTAATGTAGCAAGAAGTAATTAACAGTGACTTGACAGAGCACATATATCAAATTTGATAGAGCACAGGGTTGATAAAAGATCTCAGTTTGAAAAAATGGGAGCCAAAACAAAACGTGAATGTGATCTTGGATAATGAAGAAGAAGAAATATTCCATTTCCATGCATGTCAAATTGGAGGGATATTCAAATCAATATATAAAGATACAATCTAGCCTCATTTGTCAAGTAACACAAGAAAGAGAATGAAGAAACAATCTTGCTGGACTTCGAAGACTGTGTTATGTATTATCTAGAAAGCATTGTAACTTGGTGATTATAAACCAATCAACAACAGTGTATTCTCTAAAAAATAAGAATATAGAGTTTTAAATAGAGCTAAGTCAAGCACTATCTCTTAGAAAAATATTGTACTGCAGCTGTGAAATTCGTATAATTTGCACAGATTATTTCTTCAATATATAACTCAGGTGGCAAGTCAAAAATAAACCACCTGAAATTTTTATGCCTTATGTTCATATTTCAGTTCAGTAGTTGTTCAAGTTTAAGAAGTTGAAAATTTTAATTTGTATTCAACCCTACCTTCTACAAATTACACTATTATTGATTATTGGTAAATATCAACTGCTATTAGAGCAAGCCCTCAACATACATAGAGTTTAAAGATATTGAAGCTATACAAACTCATGGGTAAGAAGGATGTTGGTGTAAAGATGTTGTGCAAGACATGCCTACATAATAACAAGACTAAGTCACATTGACAACCTTAAGATTTAGTTGTTTGATAATCAACTTTATGTTTTATATTGTATTACTTGAGTCTATAAAATGGTTAGAAGATTAAACTGAAGTATTTTTATTTAAACAGATTCAAGTTAGGAATAAACTCTGGAAGAATATCAAGCCATGATCATGCCTCAGAGAAAAGTGAAGAATCTTGGAGTTGAATAAAACTGTTGTAGGAAAAATGTTATAAGTCAATATATCGACAAGTCACAGATCAAGTCATATAGAGAAGTCATTCGAGAACTCCAGAATGACTTATTGAGAGGTCCAAAATAGCTTATAGAGAAGTCTCATAGATATCGACAAGTCAAATGAAGATATGAATATTGGAGATATCGACAAGTCATTTCTGCATGTAGAAAACTCAGAGATATCGACAAGTCATAATAAAGATATGAAGATTAGAGATATCGACAAGTCAATTTATCATTAGAGATCTCAGAGATATCGACAAGTCAAAATGTATATAGAGATTTCTGAGATATCGACAAGTCAAGTCTACATGTAGACATCTCAAACATATCGACAAGTCATTCAATATGCAAAGATCAAGAGACCTCGACAAGTCAAATATGCCTATAAAGAACTCAGAGATCTCGATAAGTCATTATACATATCGAGATGTCACTTCTCTATAGAACAAACTGGAGATCTCGATATGCCACTCAAATACAGAATGCAAACAAATGAAGATTCAAGATTATCAGTCTACAAAGTAGCTGGAGAGAGTACAAGATCAAGGGCCAAGATTAACTAGACAGAGGATGGTCACAGACCTACAAGATTTTGTATTGGTAAGCCAGAAATAGAAATAGAAAAAGGTTGCTTTAAAAAAGGGTTTAGTTCATTTTAGTGCAAGTTTTGTAAACCCGTGCTGCTAGTGTATAAAGCATGCACTGGTCCTTAGTTTAGAAGTAACAAACATTTTTACATTTTCTTGTATTCTCTCAAGGAAGAAGCCGAGTCTCATATTTTTAAGAACACACAATTTGTAGCAAGACAAACTTAATTAATACAAATTAAGTGAGTTTTGAAATATTATGTTTGATGTGCTTGTTGTTTTAATTCTGCTAGTATAATATCTCTACAATTAAACAGCTTTGTTCACACACCATTATCCAAACCTTAAAAATATTAAAAATCAAGAAAACACATTTACCCCCAGTGTTGTACTCAATATCTAACAAGTGGTATCAGAGCAAAATCTGAAAGAAAAAAGATAAAGATCTTGGAAGTATGAGTGCACAAAAGATAAGCAGTATCAAGATACCAACCTTTGATATAATCAACTACACACTTTGTAAAAAGAAGATGATGTTGTTTATAAGAATGGCCAACCCATTATATATTCAGATTCTCAAGAATGGCCCCTTTACTTCCATGGAAAGGGTTGATGAATCTATTGATGGAGACATGGTCATCCCAGCTCATTATGCTCCTAAAGACCCCTCAAAATACACTGAAACTGAAAAAGAAAAAATCTCTCTGGATAGTGGCCTGCAATTAATTCTTATATAGTCACTTGACAATGTTATGTACAATAATATTGTCAACAGTGACACAGCTAAACAAATTTGGGAGAAGATTGAGATTCTGTGTGAGGGTACAGAGGAAGTTTGATCAAATCAAAGGAGAATACCGGTGTCTCAGTATGAGGGTTTCATGGCAAAGCCTAAAGAAGGTTTAACCAATTGATAAATGATTTGCAGCTTCATGATAGATATTATGAAGCTGAGGATGTTAACTTAAAGTTCTTGCTAGCTCTTTGTTATTCCCAAGGAACTAACAATGAGATTTACAGAAGGGGGGTTGAATGTAAATCTCAAAACTTTTTCAAGTTTTGAGCAGTTTCAAAAGCTAAGTGTATGATGAACAGATATGTGTGTGAATTGTTTTGAGCAGGTGCAAACAGATGTATATTCAAGACACAAATGTAAAGAACACAAAGGCTTTAAAAACTTTTCTGGTGGATTTGTTGTTCCACCAGAGATATGTATTTCAGAAAATCTGTGATACAAAAGAATTATTCACAGCTGTTTCCTAGTACAAACTAGATGATTTTCTCTCTGAGTTTTTTTAAACAGCTCTGGAAAATTCACATCTAATTACTAGCTGCAACTTGGTTTATATATCACCAAGTTTACAAGTGAAGACAAAGATAAAATACAATTATAAAATAGTTCTTCACATGTTTCTTCTTCATTTCTCCATCTAATGCAATCTAAGATAATCTGTGAATCTTTGAATACTTCCTTGATTGCACCAGAATGCTGCTTTTTCTTGATTCCTCCAAGAGGCTACCACATTCCAATTGTCTCTGTCAACCCATGTGCCTCCTATTTGCATATCCACTAGTAGTCAACATGACTTATAATTACCCACAACTTCTAAGAATTATAACTCAAATACAGAGACTGAAATGTGCTACAATACTAAACTTATTTCTAAGTAAAGCTACTCCATCAACGGATAGCCAAGACCGTCTTATCCGTTGAGGCTACAAACACTAGATTTCTACTTAAGTGTTTTGTTTAACTTATCATCAAACTAATACATATATTCCTAACACTCTTCCTGACCACCTTGAACAGAAAATACCAGCTATTAAAAAAGGAAGAGAATTGAGTATAATAATATTGGAAGTGTTATATGTGATCTTGAAAACTTATGAACTTGAAATGTTACAAAGAAAGTCATTAAAGGCAAACTAAGGGCATGTGGTTGATGGTTCAAATGCCTTAGTTGTAAATGACAGTGAAGCAAGTGAAGATGAACAAGATGCTCAAGTTCCAGTTATTCAAGCTGTAGAGCAAAAGAACAAATGTTAATCCCAAATAATGCAACAAGAATTACAGAAGGGGGTTGAATATAATTCTGGCTAATTTTTCTGATTTTAAGAATGTTCTTACTTAATATATAACTGTGTTTGATTTTTCAAAAGTGCGGAATGAGAATAAAATAGAAATCAAAACACAAAGCAATAAAACACAAAGCTTTAAAACTTTCTGGTGGATTTGAACTTATCCACCAAAGATATATATAAAGTTGAGAAGTATGTGATGCTTGAATAGCACACAGCTGCTTACAAGAGAACTTACAGAATTTCAGAGAAATGCTTAACAGATACAACTTTATCTATCTCTCTAAAAATTATGCTTACTCTCTTTTTGTTCTACTTGCTACACTTTGTTTATATATTACCAAGTTACATGATAGTAAGAAAAGACAATAAGACAAACTAAATCTAGTCTAACTTCATGCTACTACATTACTTTATCCAGCATCTTTGAATATCTTACAATTGCATGGAAATGGTAATGCTTCTTTGTTTTCTAAATCCTGCAAATAGGCTGCCACATTTCATTTGCAAACACCCGACGTATGTGACTGTGTTTTCACTGTCAACTACTCTTTTTGAATTATGAACATCCGTTGGGACTATGTTGGTCATCCGTCGGGAGCCTTGTTGATTATCCGTCGGGAGCCTTTGTAGATCATCCGTCGGGAGTCTTTCTGTCACTTGATGTAACACCCCCATATCCGGGGTCAGGGATCCGGGTCGTCACGGTCTTTCTTTCCACAATATCACTTCACTTAATTATAATAAATAACCTTATGCTATGACCCCACACTAACACACACCACAACCCGTTATAGTCTCAGAGATGAAATTGAAATAAGTACAAGTCCTTGAATCCACAATTTAAAAGTTATTACAACCCAAAATGATTACTTGATAAACTTACAGTTAATTGCCATTATCTGCCACAAGTTATAATTATACAATATTTGGTTCCCAAAAGTAGAATGCCTGATCTACTAATAGGTCTACCTCTGCAGCTATAGCAGCTACAACATCAACGGAAAGACACGAGACGCTTCCCACGCGCTTGCGCTGGGTCTGCTTGAGTCTGGCCATCTTTCCTAACTGTTGTTGTGTGATGAAGAAATGAAGCAAGAGTGAGCATTACAACTCGCAAGATAATATATAGTGTAAACAATAATACAAGTATCTAAATGGATAACTTACTAGAATCCTTTATCAAGTGTAAGGTAATTACTTACTGGATATAAGTTTAAAGGAAGATTTAGTTACCAATTACTTCACTATACTTATACCATTTTTAGAAATCTACTTGAACTACTATTGTTCAAAGTATAATAAGTTTCAAAAGGTCATCCCATAGATGAGACCACAAGTTAAGACTTGAATAGATTCAATCTTTGAAATATTTTTAAAGGAAATGAAGTTACGAGATACTTAATTCAATGGGAACACCATTAAAACTATTTGACCCTGTCAATGCTTCGGCAACCACCCATTCGTAGCCTTTCGATCGAAATGCTACGGGTAGTGTTGCAGAATTATCCAACTGGATGATGAACTCATTACGGGAGTTTGTCGCGCCAGGAAGACCACTTACGATGATCAGTCGCAGTAGTACAACCCTACTATTTTCTACATGTAGAGGAGAACCTGTCGGATTTACTTGTCAACCGAACACTGGACTCCTAAGGAATGGACCGTCTTAGCGGAACTTCCAGGCCATTTGGGCCAATATAATTAGGCTGGGCCGGCGCCACTCGACCACTTACGCCACTCCTAATTCAGATGAAATCCATGATTCTGAAACGTAAAGCTCGTCCCCACTTTCCCCAAGTAGAAACTTATTGATACGGCACCACCAAGAAGTCGTATCTAGTTGGAAAGGAAAACTCACCGATATTTCTCAGACGATGCCTGTTAATGGATTAACTTGTTCCAAGAATTTTACTTCCCGAGTATTGGGTAAGTAATCAAAACTCTTTTATCAAAATAGCAACCTTGTTGCGAATATAAAACATACCACAGAGCCGGATCCCTCAGGTTTTGAGCGAGTATTTAAATCCCCTTCGAAAGGAGGATCTTAAATATAAAATGAGTTTTGGGATCCGCTCTAACTTTTAAAATCATTTTGAAGACTCGCAAAACATTTTTAAGAATGTTTGGAGTAATGCTGATTTAATAAAATAAATCAGTCCCAATATATTAGAAAATATCTGAATATTATTATTTAAATAATATTCCCATAAAGAATAATCTTTATAAAAATAATTGAAGTAGAAGTTGTAAAACTTATACTTGAAATGAATCTTAAATAATCAAAGATGTACTTATAACAAAGTAATATCTTTATTTGAATAATCAAAAGTAAGTTTGATTATCGACACATTATTCTTTAATAAAATAAAGAATATTATTTAGTAAATAATCGGAGTCATAAGTCCTCGAAGGAATATTCAAAATAATATTCATTAATAAAATAAACGGAGTCATAAGCCCTTGAATGAATATTCAAAATAATATTCATTAATAAAATAAACGGAGTCATAAGCCCTCGAATGAATATTCAAAATAATATTCATTAATAAAATAAAGTTATCGAATAAACCTTATTCGAATAATAGTTTTGAAAACTATTCATATATATATATATATATATATATATATATATATATATATATATATTATACTCGGGAGCCTCGACTCCCGGTTTTAGAAAAAGTTCACCTTTGGGTCCCCTATACTAAGGGTATATGCAAATTACCGCTTATCTCCAGCATAGGTATTATCAACTGAATCAACAGATATATGTATCAAGAATACGAAACAGGCATGCGTATATACCATATCACATGCTACAATATATCGCAAGAATATGCTAAATAATCATTATGCATCTATCACAAGATAATGCATGTGCAAATGTATACATCACAATAACAGTATAACGAATAGAAAACTTGCCTGAGCGACTGGGGGTTATAAATGGCTTGGGACGAGTTTGGTAACCTATAAACAACATATAAGTTGGAATTAAACCAAAGTCACTTATAAATCTATACTTTAACCAATTTAGACTCTAACGCTCGCTTTGCGCTTACTGATTCTCTTAAGTCACTCGAGTACCCTCGGCTCCACCATTTTTAATAAATTAACCATTACGAGTTTTAAGGCGATTCTTTCGCGAGTATCTTACCAACTGACTAATACACTTTACATAAATGTTTCATACTCCAATTAGTCCTTTTAGGTCTTTAACCTATGTTTCAAAGTAAGGCGAGGGGTAATGATTCGTTCGCGAAATGTCGTTACTTAAAACGGCCGTTTCTCCTAAACCGTACATCGGAATCAAATGAACTACATATCAAAACGAAGCTTGTAACATGAAATATCTAATCATGGCAATGGTAAAAACCTAGAAGTGAGTTCACGGGTCCTAATGTTAAGAACAAAAACAGCCTAAAGTAAATCGGACATTACGACGGCTATGTTTACGCGATTACCCAAATTTAAACCACTCCAATCAACCCACAATCAATTCACAATCAACATCCCAACCAAAACTCCATCCATACTTAATCATAACAGCCCCAACAACTCCACATTATCAATTTATACTATTCTTAAACATGAATTTAAACTACTCTTAAGTTCATTAATCAACAATCCAAGAACTACCACTCCAAAAACTTCACAAAACCAACTAATCTCTACATTCACAACAAGCAAGCCTCTCATGAATTATAACAACAAAACTAAACCTAATTACTCAAATAAAGTTAGGGTTTGGAGGGGTTATACCTTTCTTGGAGAGTGGAGAATCAATTAGGAAGCTTTAATTAACCACTAGTTATCTTTACTAAGCTTGAATCTTGAAGAAAACATAAGAAAACACAAAGTTAGTTCTTGAAAACACTATTCACCAAGAACTTTGATGAATTGATTAGCTATGTAAATCATGGAATCTTGAGCTTAAACTTATAGCTCATCTAAGTTATGAATTATGGAAGCTAAAGAAACAAACCTCTTGATTTGTGAAGGTGTGTAGCTAGGGTTTTGAAATTTCTTCCTTGGTTTAAGAAGAAAAAGCCGAGAGCTTTTGTTCTTGAAGAAGAGAAGTCAACTTCTAATTTTGATGAAATGAATTTTTTTGGCTTGGTTGATTGCTTTTGATTTGTTTTGTTTTGTTTTATTACCTTTTTACCATGGTAACTTTTGTGTGGTTCTAATTCAACCAACAGCACACTTTGCTTGCTCATGCTTATGTCACCATGTGATGTCACCCTCCCTCCTTTGTCCTCTTCTTATTGGTTTGATGACATCATCCTCACTAATCTCTTTGATTAGCTTTTAATTATTTGGCTAATGACCGCTGATCTGTTATACGGTTCACTTAACTTTCATTTTTGTTTATCGTTTGAGGGATCATACCCGGGATCTTATTACTTAGGTTCCCTTAACCTTTCTCAATACATTATATTCCTTTTATGATCCTCTATTATAATCCTTGAATTTAATTCCTTTTTATCCCGTTACCTTATACTCAATTCTTTCGGTATCTGGTGGATTTTCGGGAAAAATCAAAAGGTTCAAATTTGGATTCTGACGATCTTTACATACACTTATATATCATATAGAGTACCAATAAAATCTCAGAATATCCATAAAAGAACCCCTACATAGTTTGGCAGGAAAAGTTTTCTTATTTAGCAATATCAGCAAAAACACTATTCATAAGGGTTACAAAAAGTTCAAAATTTTGGGGTTATTACACTTGACCTATTTCACTTATACAGAATTACAAGACATCTTATATTTACAATTAGCCAACCTATTCTGCATATCAATCTAGTGGTCAACTTGACTCAAAGAATCCTACAGTATCTACTCAACTAAAACATTGTTGTTTGCAGAAATGTGCTACAATACTTATTGTTACATAAGCTACACTCTCGATGGATGTTCAGTTGTCATCCATCGGGACTATAAAGTTCATCCATCGGGACTATTTTGGAACATCCGTCGAGAGCTACAAAAACACTAAGTTAAATCTACTAAGGTGCTTTGTTCAACTTATTATCAAGTTCACAACATATTCCTAACAATCTCCCCCAATTAATGTCTACTGGAATTGTAGCCATAAATTAAGAGAAACTTGATACTGAAATGAACAGATTAATAATGGTAGATAAAACTAGTAAGTGCTACAGTTTATTTGAAGATTGAACAAAGTAAAGTGTACAAAGAGTTCTCACAATCATTTTCAAGGTGCTCCTCTAGTCTGAGCAGATGTTTTCTATTTCCTTGATTGTCTTGATTTCTTCCCAACCTTCTAATTGTTTTCTTCTATTTGATTTTGGAGTTATCTGTGAAATTCAAATTCTTTAGCATTTGATAGATCCAACTTTGCTTGCATTTCCAATATAGTCTCATTGTTTGAGATGCTCAATTAGTCATCCAAACTGAAGAATCTTCTAACACCTTTGTCATCCATGAATTCCATCAGCCAGTGAAGCCTCAAGTGCACTGTATTTCCTGTGAAGGGAATGGATAGAGTTTTTGGAAGTGCATTTGAGGCTTTTCTGCTCCCGAGTTCTTCTATCTTCTTTAGAACCAATTTCTTGGTTGCCACATTGAATCCAAATTTTTTCTTGAAGGATGAGAAGATCTTTATCAAAACAGAACAACTTTCTTGAAGAATTCTATGAAGGGGCCATGTGATCTCTTTCCCACCCTTGTATTTGAACACCAATCTTTTAGGGAGATTAATGTGAGCATCAATTCCCCTCACTTCTTCTAATTCATCCATGTAGAGATTGATATCTGAAAATTCCTTGATATCACAGATGTATAGAAGATCTCCCTTGTTGACAGTTGGTTGAGCTTTGGTTAAGGTTTTGGTCCTGAGTTTCACAGGCTTGACCTTCTTGATTCAAGACACAAATGTAAAGAACACAAAGGCTTTAAAAACTTTTCTGGTGGATTTGTTGTTCCACCAGAGATGTGTATTTCAGAAAATCTGTGATACAAAAGAATTGTTCACAGCTGCTTCCTAGTACAAACTAGATGATTTTCTCTCCGAGTTTTTCTAAACAGCTCTGGAAAATTCACATCTAGTTACTAGCTGCAACTTGGTTTATATATCACCAAGTTTACAACTGAAGACAAAGATAAAATACAATTATAAAATAGTTTTTGACATGTTTCTTCTTTATTTCTCTATCCAATGCAATCTAAGATAATCTGTGAATCTTTGAATACTTCCTTGATTGCACCAGAATGGAAATGCTGCTTTTTCTTGATTCCTCCAAGAGGCTACCACATTCCAATTGTCTTTGTCAACCCCTGTGCCTCTGTCAGCTTATGAATTGTCACTATCAACTGCTATGGAACTGAGCATCCGTTGAAGCTTTCATCCGTTGATGGCTTTATCCGTTGATGCTTTAGTGACATCCGTTGATGCTTTAATAGTTGAAGCTTTATTCGTTGATGCACTCATTCGTTGATGGATATTATCTGTTGAAGCTTTAGAGACATCCGTTGAAGCTTTGTTTCTCATCCGTTGAAGGCCTTTAATCTATCCGTTGATACTACTTCATTTATACAAAATTACAAGGCATGAAATATTTACAATTAGCCCTCCTATTTGCATATCCACTAGTAGTCAACATGACTTATAATTTCCCACAACTTCTAAGAATTATAACTCAAATACAGAGACTGAAATGTGCTACAATACTAAACTTATTTCTAAGTAAAGCTACTCCATCAACGGATAGCCAAGATGGTCTTATCCGTTGAGGCTACAAATATTAGATTTCTACTTAAGTATTTTGTTTAACTTATCATCAAACTAATACATATATTCCTAACAATCTCCCCCTATTTATGTCTACTAGAATTGTAGGCATAAATTCAGGGTTAACTTGATGATAACAAAACACTTAACAAATATATGAGTTGAAACCAAGTAGAAATTCAAAAGTGCTGCAAAAGTGTATGTACTGAGATAGAGTTGAAGATTTACAGTGTTTCCAAGGGTGCTCCTTTAGTCTGAGCAAATCATTTTCTTTTCCTTTGTTCCCTTGTTTTCTTCCCTAGCCTCCTGTCATTTTCCTCTACTTGGAGTTGGATTTGTCTGTAGAATTCAGCTTCATCTTCTTCACTGATATCCAACTTAGATTGCATGTCCTTGAGAGTTTCATTACTGGAAATTTTAAGCTGGTCTTCAAGTCTGAAAAATCTTCTGACTCCTTTATTGTCTTTGAACTCCATCAACCAATGAGGTGATTTATGAATTGTAATTCCATGCTCAGGGATGAGTAATGTTCTAGGCAAGGAATTTGACTCCCACCAAGTTTTCCTTATGTTGGCAATCTTGTTGAGAATCTCAGTTTTGGTAGTCCTGGTAAAGCCAGTATCCCTTTTGATAGCTGAGTAGACTCTAATCAAGGTAGAATAGCCCTAACTTAGAATTCTTTGAAGAGGCCAAGTCTTTTCCACACTTCCTTTATACTTGAACACTAGCCTTTCTGGTAGCTGTCCTTAGGCATTTATTCCCCTTACTTCCTCCAGCTTATCCAGGTAGAGTTCAATATCTGTATATTCTTTTATGTCTCAAATGTGAACATAATCATCCTTTGAGGCTTGTGGCTTAGGCTTAGGTTTATGTTTCTGAGTGAATTTACTTGAGGTTAGAGGAGGTGTTGATTTGGATTTTCTTTTCAGTTTCGTTGGTGGTGGAGAGGTAGTTAAGAAGGTAGGCAATTTGATGGTGTCCCAATCAATAGGTTCCTCTTTAGGGATGATTGTTTCACCATGGATATTTATACTGGGATCAGCCACAACAGGTTCAGGAATAGAAGGTAGTGGTTTAGATTTTGATTGGGTTTCCTTAGTGTCATCTCCACTCTTCCTTTTGCATTGGCCTTCTTCCTGTTCCCTTTCTGCCATTCCTTTGTTTCCTCACTTCTTTCCTCCACACTCTCACCAACCATATTCCCCATATCCACATTTATGCTTTCAGTCTTGTCTCCTTCACTCTTGTCTTCAATCTTCTTCTTTTCTTCAATTTTACTTGACTTTAGCTATTTTTCAAGCTTTGCTTGTGCTCTTTTGTCAGCCTTCAGCTTTTTAGCTTCTTCCTTTAGCCTCTTGGTCTCTTCCCTCTTGGCTATTGAGAATTTGGGATGTCCTTGCATCACACATATGCTCTTTCCCTCTCTATAGATGATAGCCATATTCATTCTTTCCACTACATCCTTGGTCTCTTTGTGCTTTATGATGTTACCACCCAAAACTTTGTCTTCATCAGGCTTTGGAAGAGAAAAATCCACTTCTTTTAGTTGAGCAAAGCTTAGAGGATTCTTTGTAGAGTCCTTGTTGAATCTAGTGGTTGGCTTGAGTACCATGGGCTTCAGGTTCCTAAAAGAAGTTTCTCCAACCTTATTCCTCCTTACTAGCTTGTGCTCCATAATGATTGGCTCAACTTTTGTGCTATGTTTCACAGATAAGGATTTTGTATTTGTAGAGCCAAACACTTGTTGCATCCTTTCATCAATTCTTCTCCTTTGCTCTTTCACCTTCATCTCAGCTGCTGCTAGCTGGATTAGATCAATTCCATCAAGCTTTCCTTTGATTTGAAGTGTTGGAGAAGTAGTAATGGCTGGAACTAGCACTTTTGATATTTATATATGTGTAGATGGCTCCTCTTCCCTTTCCCCTTTATTCTCCCCCTTGTCGTTATCATCAAGGAGAGGGGTCAAGCCCTGTGCTTTAGCCAGTTGCATTAGAAGACTAGTCTGAGACTATTGATTGTGAAGAATGGTGACCATAGAGTTTTCAATAACTTGAACTCTTTCCTCCAATTTGGCCATCTTCTTTTCAGCATCTGATTCTCTTCTCAGTCTCAGTAACAGTTCCTGCATGGTACCAAATGGCATGATTGAATCCAGCTTCTAAGTATTATAGGACTTCAAGTCAGCTATATCCTTCTTGAGTTCATCCACACTTAGATTCTGTCTTAATTGTTGTAGCTTCATGAGATGTAGAGAATCTAAGTGGGCTTGAAGAATGGCCTTGGTACCAGCATTTGAAGTTGCCTGAATTGCCTTTTGGATAGCCATGACTTGTTTGACTAAGGATACATTAAAATGCCCTGGTATAGACTCCTTTGTCAAGGCCCATTCAGGTAACTCTGGAATAGAACTTGGGCCTTCATATCCCCCTAAGTTCATGCTTGTAACACCCCCAAATCCGGGGTCGGGGATCCGGGTTGTCACGAGTTCTATTTCCCTTAATAACACCCAATCTTAATAAATAATCGATTACTCTGTACTACGACCCCACAATAAACACACACACCACAAGTTATAGTCTCAGAGATGAATATCCAAAAATAATCACAAGTCGTTTTATTCCACAATTATATGCCAATACACCTTAAAAGGGTTTCTGAATAAATTTACATTTCTTTGCCATTATTACAATTCATAAATATACATAAATCTGGTACATCAAAAGTTGGAGCCTAGCCTATTGGTAGTTCCTACCTCAGCTACAGCGACATCAATGCCTATAGGAAATTGCGGAACGTTTCCTATCCGCTCGCGAATTGGGAGCTTGGTCCTGTTCATCTTTTCTATCTGTTGTTGTGTGATGAAAGAAGAAAGCAAGGGTGAGCAGCAAGCCCACCAAAATAATATGTATAATGATTAACAATATATGAGCCTTCTCATAGTACTCATGAAAGTCTTGGTCAAAAGAAATGAACCAAGTTTGATATCTTAATGCGATGAAGTCGCAAAATATTCAGTATATATACATATATACTTTTCAAAATCTTGGAAGTCCTCTTCCATGCATAATATACACAGAGTTCCAGTTTATAACTGTATAAAAATATCGTTGCAATGTGATCTCATATATCTAACCTTGTCTCAACGTTTTTCTGAAAATCTTTGTCATGCATAAGATAATCATTTACTAGATATAAGTTTAAAAGATGAAGTTACAAGATACTCCAATATACTTATATCTTTTCCAAATACTACTTGAACTACCACCGTTCAAGTTATAATTAGTTTCAAAAGTTCATCACGTAGATGAGACTACAAGACCAGATTTGAATAGATTAAATCTTTAAAATATCATCAAAATAAAATGAAGTTACGAGATACTTCATTTGATACAAACATCATTTTGAAAACTTGACCCTGCCAACACTCAACAATCGCCCAATCGTAGCCTTTCTATCGAAGTGCTCTGGGTAGTGTTGTAGAAATATCCAATTGGATGATGAACTCATTACGGGAGTTTGCCGCGCCAGGAAGACCACTTACGATGATCAGTCGTAGTAGTGCAACCCCACCATTTTCTACATGTAGAGGAGAACCTGTCGGATTTACTTGTCAACCGAACACTGAACTCCTAAGGAATGGACCGCCTTAGAGGAACTTCCAGGCCATTTGGGCCAATATAATAAGGCTGGGACGGCGCCACTCGACCACTTACGCCACTCCTAGTTCAGATGAAATCCATGACTCTGAAACGTAAAGCTCGTTCCCCCTTTCCCCAAGTAGAAACTTGTTGATACGGCTCCACCAAGAAGTCGTATCTAGTTGGAAAGGAGAACTCACCGATATTTCCCAGGCGATGCCTGTTAATGGATTAACTTGTTCCAAGAATTTTACTTCCCGAATGTTGGGTAAGTAATCAATTCATTTAACAAAACAGCAACCTTGTTGCGAATATAAAACACACCACAGAGCCGGATCCCTCAGGTTTTGAGCGAGTATTTAAATCCCCTTCGAAAGGAGGATCTTAAATATAAAAATGAGTTTTGGGATCCGCTCTAACTTTTAAAAATTATTTTGAAGACTCGCAAAACATTTTTAAGAATGTTTGGAGTGATGCTGATTTAACAAAATAAATCAGTCCCAATATATTAGAAAATATCTGAATATTATTATTTAAATAATATTTCCATAAAGAATAATCTTTATAAAAATAATTGAAGTAGAAGTTTTGAAACTTATACTTGAAATGAATATTAAATATCCAAAGATATACCTATACGAAAGTACTATCTTTATTTGAATAATCAAAAGTGAGTTTGATTATCGACACCTTATTCTTTAATAAAATAAAGAATATATCTCAGCAAATAATCGAAGTCATAGATCCTCAAATGAATATTCAAATAATATTCAATAAATAAAATAAGCTGAGTCATAAGCCCTCGAATGAATATTCGAAATAATATTCAATAAATAAATAAGCTGAGTCATAAGCCCTCGAATGAATATTCAAAATAATATTCAATAAATAAATAAGCTGAGTCATAAGCCCTCGAATAAATATTCGAAATAATATTCAATAAATAAATAAGTTGAGTCATAAGCCCTCGAATGAATATTCGAAATAATATTCAATAAATAAATATAAAGGAGTCATAAGTCCTCGAATGAATATTATAAATAATATTCATTAAATAAAATAAAGGAGTCATACATCCTCAAATGAATATCCAAGTAATATTCAATAAATAATATAAAGGAGTCATAAGTCCTCGAATGAATATTCAAGATAATATTCATTAATAAAATCAAGTTATCGAATAAACCTTATTCGATTAATAGTTTTGAAAACTATAACCATATATATATATAAATATATATATATATATATATATATATATATATATATAAAATCTACTCGGGATCCTCGACTCCCGGTTTTAGAAAATGTTTTCACCTTTGGGTCCCTATACTAAGGGTATATGCAAATTACCGCTATTCTCTAGCATAGGTATTATCAACTGAACCAACAGATATATATGGCAAGAATACGAAACAGGCATGCATATATATATATATATACCATATCAGCATGCTTCAATATATCGCAAAATTTGCTAATTAACCAACATGCATCTATCACAAGATAACGCATATACATATATACATCACAATAACAGTATAACGGGTAGAAAACTTGCCTGAGCGACTGGGGGTTACGAATGGCTCGGGACGAGTCTGGTAACCTATAAACAACAATTAAGTTGAAATTAAACCAAAGTCACTTGTAAATCTATACTCTAACCAACTCAGACTCTAACGCTCGTTTTGCGCTTACTGATTCTCTTAAGTCACTCGAGTACCCTCGGCTCCACCATTTTTTAATAATTTAACCATTACGAGTTTTAAGGCGATTCCTTCGCGAGTGTCTTACCAACTGCCTATTACACCTTACATAAATGTTTCATACTTCAATTAGTCATTTAAGGTCTTTAACCTATGTTTCAAAGTAAGGCGAGGGGTAAGGGTTCGTTCGCGAAACGTCGTTACTTAAAACGACCGTTTCTCCTAAACCGTTCATCGGAATCAAACGAACCACATATCAAAACGAAGCTCATAACATGAACTATCTAAACATAGCAATGGTAAAAACCTAGAAGGGAGTTCTAGGGTCCTAATATTATGAACAAAAGCAGTCTAAAGTAAATCGGATATTACGACGGCTATGTTTACGCGATTTCCCAAATTTTTACCATTCCAAATCATATCAATCCAACTACCAATCAACAACAACTCAAGATACACATCAATGCTACTGATTTCAGTCATATTAAGCTCAAGGATCTCAATCCAATCATATATTATAACATCTCCAAATTCAACTAAACTACTTAACAATTAAGCTCGAATCATGCTTATCATTCAAATTACTACTCATCCATCCAAACCATCTCCAAACTTCAACATTCAAACTTATTACTAAAGGGTGTGAAGATTTATACCTTCCTTGGGAGGTGTTAAGTTTCTAGGAAGCCTTAGGGAGCCTCCTACAAGCTTGATCTTTCCAAAGAAATCAAGAACACAAAGTTAGGCTTTGAAGTTTATAAAAGTCCGATTTAAAGAACTGTAAAAATGAGGGTCTTACCCTGCTTATTTGTAAGAGACTTGTGAATAAGAGTTGTAGGAAATCTCAATACCTTTCCAACGAGCTATAGAACACAACATTTGAGTGAGTATTGAAGGAGATATGGTAGTTTGAAGTTTCTGGGTTTGTTTTGGCCGAGAGCTTTCTTCTTGAAATGGGAAAGTCAACTTCTAATTTTTGTGTTTTATGATATTTGCTTGGTTGCTTCTCCTTTTTGGCCTTGGAAAATGTTTTAGCTTTTTACCATGGTAAATTTTACATGGCCCAAAATCAACCAACAAAACAAAACCCCTTGTCATGCTTATGTCATCTTGCACATGTCATAATGCTTCCACTTGTCCACACCTTGTTGGTTTGATGACATCATCATCCCTAACCTCCTTGATTAACTCCTAATTGCTTGCCTAATGACCGCTGATCTGTTATACGGTTCGCTTAACTTTCATTTTCGTTTATCGTTTGAGGGATCATACCCGGGATCTTATTACTTAGGTTTCTTTAACCTTTCTCAATACATTATATTCCTTTCATGATCCTCTCTTATAATCCTTGAATTTAAATCCTTTTTATTCTGTTACCTTATACTCAATTCTTTCTGTATCTGGTAGATTTTCGGGAAAAATCAAAGTGTTCGGAATTGGATTCTGACGATCTTTACATACACTTATATACCATATAGAGTACTAATAAAATCTCAGAATATCCATAACAGAACCCCTACATAGTGTGGCATGAAAAGTTTTCGCATTCAGCAAAAAAACTATTCATAAGGGTTTCAAAAATTTCCAAAAATTGGGGTTATTACAGTCTCCCCTCCTTAAAAGGATTCCGTCCCGGAATCAAATAGAAAATGAATAGGGATACTCTCTTAGCATTGCACTTTCTAACTCTCGAGTAAATTTTCCCACATTGTGGTTCTACCATCAAACTCTGACTAGTTTGATAACCCTTTTCCTAAGCAATTGTTCCTTTTTCAATCTATAACCCTTCCTGGTTGCTCCATATAGGTTACGTCGGGTTGCATGTCTATGCGCTCATATGCCCTTATTTATCTGGCATCCGAATTACACTTTCTTAACATTGATACGTGGAACACGTTATGACTTGCTACATGTTCTGGGGTAAGGCTAGCTCATATGCTAACTTCCCAATACTTCTTAATATATCCAAGGGTCCGACAAATTGTGGACTTAGCTTTCCTTTCTTTCCGAATCTCATCAATCCTTTCCAAGGGTTTCCAAGCGGATACCTTTAACAACACTAGGTCCCCTACTTCCTATTCTTTGTTCTTTCGTGTCAAATCAACATACTTCTTATGTCCATCTTGGGCTACTACCAGCCGTCCTCTGATTAAATCTATTAAATCCTTGGTCCTTTGGACCACTGCTGGTCCGAGCATCTTGCGCTCTACAACTTCATCCTAACATAAGGGAGATCGACGTTGTCTTCCCTCAAGGATCTCATAAGACGACATCTCGATACCTGACATACGATCTATTGTCGTAAGAAAACTCAATCCGTGTTAAGTGATCATTCCAATTTCTTTCAAGTCTATTGCACAAACTCTCATTATAGCTTTTAGCATTAGAGCTTTTGCTTCTTAATACCCATTCTTTTCCAGTTCGTAATCGCTACTACCTTCCATTCCTAATATTATACTGGGTATACCTTTGCTCGTTAGCGTTCTATAACCTTTTAGTAACCACGTCAACCTTAGTATCACTAATGTGTTTCCATTCCGAATACCACCATAACTTTACTACTCCTTTTTCAGCTGTTTCTATTTTTGAAAGCTTGATCCATCATATAGAAGTAAAAGAATTCATTGAGAGATCACTATGATCATGAACACTTGTTACATTGCATAGTTAGTACAGAAGGTGGCCAGCCTTTAGTACTTGACAAGTAATTAAATAATAGTTGGTATCCTACTCGGCTTCTATCACACAGATAGATAGTCATTCAGCAATACCTCCCCTTCTGGAAGGGTTGTTCTTCTCAGTTTATATGAAATGAAAAGAAGAGAAAAGAACGAATTGAAGAGAATTGTAAATATATATAAAAATATACTGCCACAAAATATCTGGCTTGGAATCTACCTCTGAACTATAGAGGTTTGTCATAGGAGAACAAAACATATATGTATTTATATCAACATCAAGTATTATAGCATCGTATTTCACATGCCTAAATATTTTCGCTATCCCGTCCATCATTCTATGGACCCATGCTCTTCCTCGAGCTTATACACAATCACCTTTGAAACTCCCTCGACATCGAAAGTCGAATCTGGGATCTCATTCTATATATCACCGTTACTAGGATTCTATGCTCGCACCGCAACCTTCCTCCTATAGTAATACGACTCTCTATTGATAAGAGGGAATAAATATTCAATAGGTAGATACTCTACTTAATTAGTCTATCAATGATAACTTATACACTACCACGACCCGATTAGTGGTACTCAATCTCAACATCCATTCCAATACAACTCTCACGGTTGTAATCAGCTCATTACTCGCAGAATCATTGCTGCATTACTATGGTCCACCACTGACCTACTGTAGTCATTCATTTTCCATGAAGTCTTAATAGCTAACCATACGGAGTCCATACATCTCGTATCTAATTCTTCTAAGGAGGTAACATGATCACCGTTCATGATTCATGAAGAACACTCCTGAACTTGACGTACTTTCATGACATGAAGTAGATAAAATTGCAGAAGAGTTTCAGTCAAAGCAACGATAGCAGGTTAATACCATTCTTACTCGTATGCCTTAAATAGAAGACTTAACTCAAGGGTTCGTCTAGTCCTTTTTGAAACATGGTCCTGGCTTATCTCAAGATAGTATCTCCTGAGATAGATAGCCCGCTCATGGCGATTACAGGAATTAAACCTTTACCAACTACTATTACGGTTGGGTATTGCACAGTCATCAGAAGGAATGTCAATCTTCCAAACCATAATACAACCTTCATAGCTTTAACCATCATCACTGTATTCCTTTGGCACAAGCGCCTATAATTATCCTCTTACCTTTAAAGTGTCGGCCACCTCTTTGGCCTTTCCTGATAGTAAAATTTCCTTACAGTCAATGTCATTTTAACCACCTCCAAATAAATTTTCTACCTCATTTCAATCACAACTTATGTGAAGATGTTTTCCTTAAAATCTGATGAGTAAAAAAAAAATATCACCATTTTTCCATAAGTTATTGCCTCAGTCTTTAGAGGTTAATCACTGTCACGACTGACTCTCAATTATAATTAGAACATCTTTTTATCTCAAGTCCTAATTGCCCTGAACAACTTTGACCATTACTGGTTCGATCCATACCTTCTCGTGGTTTAACACGTGCCCCACTTGGCATTTATAATTACGTCATATTTCCTTTATCAACATTTCTATTCTTGAGAATTTTGAATATTACCTTTCTCCTTGTAAAACCTCTAAGGTTATCCTTGAATCGTTCCTCCTGTATTCCCTAGATACAGGGCATATCAAAATACCATATACTAATACTAGAATCATTGTCTATATACTTTTGAAAAAATTTCTCCACTGATTCTTTAAAGGTTGTTGTTACCTTAATCCTTTCCAATTCATACTGTCAAAACTCATACTATCCCTATTAAGGGTGAAATGCCAACCTTTATGCATTCCCCTAGGATTCATTTTAAGTTACCGATGTTCTATCCTTAATTCCACCTTTAAAAGGTACATGCATCCTTCCATGGATAAATCAAGTCATATATCCCTGATAAGGGTGTCTTATTCAATCATTCCCACCTCGATAGTATATGCCGAATTTCACAATAACATCTGCATTCAAAATGAGGTCAATCAATATGGCCTCCAAAAGATAACAACGGTTATTTGCTTTTATTACCTAGATTGGGTAACGATAACAAGGATGTTCTGGAAGATATTGGTCGTGTTCAACGTGAACCTCTTCTTAATAATTCCTTATTTACTTTTGTTGTTTATCTCAACAGTCACCTCAATGTTGGGATATCTTTCATACATGGCGTCTCCCTTTCTGGGTATCAAGCCACAGGTCTTACACTTCACATTCTTAAAGGTCACTTCCTTCATCCAATTTTTCCTAATTTCTTACTTTCTTGTCTCCTCAGTCTATCCGTGTCTCAATATTTATCCTTCGAACTATCTCAAGGTTTCCTCAAATCCTCCCAACTTACAGGGGATAAAATATATGTATCTCTTATTCCTTCAACCATCAATTTAACTCATGGTGAATCACCCTCATCCTGACGATTACATACTTTTCTATTTCTATTGCTACGAGTCTTTAGGGTTTCCTCATACCCAACTCCTTTATCATTCCTCACACTCTATTGCCTTTATATTCCTTTCCACTTCAGTTTCTTTTTATTTTCCTTTCTCTTATCATTATTTCATGAACTAACACAACATAAGTATTGATTTCAAACATCCCGTCATTCTGGATTCGTGTCCTCAGAACGAATCTTGACAACTTTTACAACTTAGATTCATGATTCATCATACTCGTCTGCCTTTATTCTGGCTCTAAAGCTTTTACACTATCTCCATAACCTTGGGAAGTACTTTCCTGAAAACAATTGACTGAACTTAAATCAGTTTATTCTAACCTCTGGCTCCGTGCCTTCCTTGGCCTTTCACCAGCGGGTGGTCTCTCTCTTAGGAGGATTAGTGATAGAAATAGTCTTTTATGATTCGTCAATCATTTAGAATCTCAATTGATTCCTCTATTTCCTTTAACCAGGCTTTTGCCTCGACTGGGTCAGCTTGTTCCTTGGAACTCTGAGAGCTTAGCGACTTAAAGGTCCTGAAAGAATTTCCCACTACATTGCTTCCTCAAGGTGGTGGTTGGGAATAAAGTATAAGTTCTGTTTAGACAGGTCCATGAATTTCCGTATAGGAGTACCGTCTCGGGTCTCCTTATCTCGCTCGACTTCTGTTTTCTTAGTCTAAACGTCCCCTTCTCCTCCCCATAATCGGGGTCATCCTTCATGTTTTAAATCCTCATTTTCCACTCCATTATGTTATGGGTTCCTTCTATCTTGATGGCGACCTCCCTGACTATCACGTTCAGGGCTTGCTCTAAATCTTATTCCTCAAACTAGCTTTCATCTAAGATTTCATCTTTAAGCTCTTGAACGTTTGGAACTCAAATTCTGTAGGAATACCTCATTATTCCCTTATCATTTTTCTCGATATTAATCTTTTATCTAATTGTTGGCTCTCTGCCTTCATTCATCACTTTTTCTGGCACAATATGTTCTTTTTCCGATAATTCGGACTGTATTGCAATCTCAAACAGCTTTTCGGTACCGGCTCCGGTTACCTTCACTTCTATTTCCATTTTTTTCAAAATCTCTTATAAATTCTCCCAAAGACATTATCATCTTGAGTCTCTCCTTTTTACTAAGGGTATCAGCCACCACATTGGCTTTCCCCGAATGATAAAGAATCTCCCACTCATAATTCTTGATTAGCTCTAACCGCCTCCTCTGGCGTATGTTGAGCTCTTTCTACGGGAAAATGTACTAGAGTACTTATGGCTTAGGTAAATCTCGCACTTCTCTCCATACAAGTAGTGCCTCCAATATTTAGGGCAAAACTATTGCCACGAGCCCAAGCTCATGGGTGGGGATATCGAATTTTATATTCCCTTAATTGTCTTGACGCGTACACGATTACCTTGTTGTGCTGTATAAGAAGCACCCTAATTCCTTATGCGAAGCGTCACTACAAATCACAAAATCTCCTTTCCCATCCGGCAACGCCAACATGGGAGCCGTCACCAACCTTTGCTTCAGTTCTTGAAAGCTGTTCTCGCATTTCTCTGTCCATTCAAACTTCTCAGTCTTACGAGTAAGCCGTGTTAAAGGGCTACTATCTTTACAAACTTGAACGAACCTCCGGTAGTGACCGACCAATCCTACCTCTGGTAGTCGACCTAACCATGGTCATCAATTCATCAGTGGTCCTTTATTCATTCTTGTCAGGATCCTCCACGGGATTCTTCTCAGCAACAATCCCTTCTAGGACAACATCCTCAACCGCTATATGAACATCATCCGGTCCCGCGTTAGGACGCTCTATCGGATCCATAATCTGATCTCCAATAAGTAATAAAACATCATCGCGTTGTTGCTCCTCAACCTCAGGGTTCGGAGTCCCGCTACCATATACGATAACGAACTACGCTTCTATCACGATATTTATAAGGGTTCCCATAAGGGTTTTAACTGTCAGTACTACGTTAGGTAGTCCGACTATGAACTTGGCAAGAGTTCTTATTATCTTAGTGAACTTATTATCTTAACGTCACATCATCTCTGAGGTTTATAACGCTTAGCTCTGATACCACTTCTGTAACACCCCCAAATCCGGGGTCGGGGATCCGGGTTGTCACGAGTTCCATTTCCCTTAATAACACCCAATCTTAATAAATAATCGATTACTCTGTACTGCGACCCCACAATAAACACACACACCACAAGTTATAGTCTCAGAGATGAATATCCAAAAATAATCACAAGTCGTTTTATTCCACAATTATATGCCAATACACCTTAAAAGGGTTTCTGAATAAATTTACATTTCTTTGCCATTATTACAATTCATAAATATACATAAATCTGGTACATCAAAAGTTGGAGCCTAGCCTATTGGTAGTTCCTACCTCAGCTACAATGACATCAATGCCTATAGGAAACTGCGGAACGTTTCCTATCCGCTCGCGAATTGGGAGCTTGGTCCTGTTCATCTTTTCTATCTGTTGTTGTGTGATGAAAGAAGAAAACAAGGGTGAGCAGCAAGCCCACCAAAATAATATGTATAATGATTAACAATATATGAGCCTTCTCATAGTACCCATGAAAGTCTTGGTCAAAAGAAATGAACCAAGTTTGATATCTTAATGCGATGAAGTCGCAAAATATTCAGTATATATACATATATACTTTTCAAAATCTTGGAAGTCCTCTTCCATGCATAATATACACAGAGTTCCAGTTTATAACTGTATAAAAATATCGTTGCAAGGTGATCTCATATGTCTAACCTTGTCTCAACGTTTTTTCTGAAAATCTTTGTCATGCATAAGATAATCATTTACTAGATATAAGTTTAAAAGATGAAGTTACAAGATACTCCAATATACTTATATCTTTTCCAAATACTACTTGAACTACCACCGTTCAAGTTATAATTAGTTTCAAAAGTTCATCACGTAGATGAGACTACAAGACCAGATTTGAATAGATTAAATCTTTAAAATATCATCAAAATAAAATGAAGTTACGAGATACTTCATTTGATGCAAACATCATTTTGAAAACTTGACCCTGCCAACACTCAACAATCGCCCAATCGTAGCCTTTCTATCGAAGTGCTCTGGGTAGTGTTGCAGAAATATCCAATTGGATGATGAACTCATTACGGGAGTTTGCCGCGCCAGGAAGACCACTTACGATGATCAGTCGTAGTAGTGCAACCCCACCATTTTCTACATATAGAGGAGAACCTGTCGGATTTACTTATCAACCGAACACTGAACTCCTAAGGAATGGATCGCCTTAGCGGAACTTCCAGGCCATTTGGGCCAATATAATAAGGCTGGGACGTCGCCACTCGACCACTTACGCCACTCCTAGTTCAGATGAAATCCATGACTCTGAAACGTAAAGCTCGTTCCCCCTTTCCCCAAGTAGAAACTTGTTGATACGGCTCCACCAAGAAGTCGTATCTAGTTGGAAAGGAGAACTCACCGATATTTCCCAGGTGATGCCTGTTAATGGATTAACTTGTTCCAAGAATTTTACTTCCCGAGTGTAATAACCCCCAAAATTTTCAACTTTTTGTAACCCTTGTGAATAGTATTTTAGGTGAATGAGAAAACTTTTCACGCCACATTATGTAGGGGTTCTGTTATGGATATTCTGGGATATTATTAGTACTCTATGTAGTATATAAGTGTATGTAAAGATAGTCAGAATCCAATTCCGAACACTTTGATTTTTCCCGGAAATCAACTAGATACGGAGAGAATTGAGTATAAGGTAACAGGATAAAAAGGATTTAAATTAAAGGATTATGATAGAGGATCATAAAAAGGAATATAATGTATTGAGAAAGGTTAAGGGAACCTCAGTAATAAGATCCCGTGTATGATCCTTCAAACGATAAATGAGAACGAAAGTTAAGCGAACCGTATAACAGATCAGCGGTCATTAGGCAAACAATTAGGAAGTAATCAAAGGGATTAGGGGGGGGATGATGTCACCCAACCAATAAGAAGGGGACAAGGAGGGAAAGATGACTTCACCACATGACATGGGCATGACATGGGAAGGAAGGAGGTGTGGTTGAATGAGAACCACACAAATTCAAGGGCAAGAAGGTAATTGACTAAATCAAACACAAAAACAAATCAACCAAGCCAAGCAAAAATCATTTTCATCAAAATCAAAAAGAACCAAGGCTTTGTTCTTGAAGAAGCTCTCGGCTTTTTACTATTCAAAAGGCAAGAAATTTCAAAAATTCAAGATCCAAGCTTCCTAAATTGGTGAGTTAATTCCCTAATCATCTTCATGCTTAGTTAGGGCTATATCATGAGTTTAAGCCATTAATTCCTTCTCCATCTTCTTCATTTAATCAAAGAAGAAGACTATGAATAGTGTTTTCAAGTTTTTAACTTGAAGTTTTTCTTGTTTTCCTTGAAGATCCAAGCATTCCTAAGATTTCTCAAAGCTTCTTAAGGCTTCCTAGCTCCTCCCACCACTTCAAGGAAGGTATACCATCTCCAAACCCAAGATTCCTATGTATTATAAGATGATTTTGATTAGTAGGATGATATTGTAGCTTGTTGTTGTGATTAGAGTTTGGGAATTCAAATGGTAGTGAAATGGAATGATAAATGTTGTGGTTTTGATTAAAAGAACTTAAGTATGGTTAAAGTTAAGCTTAGGCATAAGTATGAATGTTAAAATTGAATTGGTTGGGGTTGTTATGATGTGATAAGGATGGATGTTGGTTGTATGTTGGATTTGAGGTTGAATTGGGTGGGTTTTGAATGGTTTAAAAATTGGGAAATCGCGTAAACATAGCCGTCGTAACGTCCGATTTTCTTTAGACTGTTTTTATGCATAACATTAGGACCCGAGGACCCCCTGCTAGATTATGACCACTGCCATGTTTAGATAGCTCATGTTACGAGCTTCGTTTTGATATGTAGTTTGTTCGATTCCGATGCACGGTTTAGGAGAAACGACCGTTTTAAGTAACGGCATTTCGCGAACGAAACATTTCCCCTCACCTTACTTTGAAACCTTGGTTAAGGACCTTAAATGACTAATTGGGGTAAGAAGCATTTATGGTAAGTGTGTTAGGTAGTTGGTAAGACACTCGCGAAGGAATCGCCTTAAAACTCGTAAAGGTTAAATTATTAAAAATGGTGGAGCCGAGGGTACCCGAGTGACTTAAGCGAATCAGTGAGCGCAAAACAAGCGTTAGAGTCTAAGTTAGTTAAAGAATAGATTTACAAGTGACTTTGGTTTAATTCCAACTTACTTGTTTTTTATAGGTTACCAGACTCGTCCCGAGCCTTTTATCACCCCAAGTCGCTCAGGCAAGTTTTCTACCCGTTATACTGTTGTTGTGATGTATATATGTATATGCATTATCTTGCAGTAGATGCATGTTGGTTAATTAGCAAATGTTGCGATATATTGTAGCATGTTATATGGTACATATGCATGCCTGTTTCGTATTCTTGCCATATATATATCTGTTGGTTCAGTTGATAATACCTATGCTAGAGGATAGCAGTAATTTGCATATACCCTTAGTATAGGGACCCAAAGGTGAAAACATTTTCTAAAACCGGGAGTCGAGGATCCCGAGTAGATTTTATATATATATATTTATATGGTTATAGTTTTCAAAACTATTAATCGAATAAGGTTTATTCGATAACTTTATTTTATTTATTGAATATTATTTCGAATATTATTCGAGGGCTTATGACTCCTTTATATTATTATTGAATATTACTTGGATATTCATTTGAGGATGTATGACTCCTTTATTTTATGAATATTATTTATAATATTCATTCGAGGTATTATGACTCCGCTTATTACTGAAATATATTCTTTATTTTATTAAAGAATAAGGTGTCAATAATCAAACTTATTTTCGATTATTCAAATAAAGATAGTACTTTTATATAAGTATATCTTTGGTTATTTAATATTCGTTTCAAGTATAAGTTTTAATACTTCTACTTCAATTATTTTATAAAGATTATTCTATATGGGAATATTATTTAAATAATAATATTCAGTCATTTTCTAAATATTCTGGGGACTGATTTACTTCATTAAATCAGCTTTACTCCAAACACTCTATAAAGTGTTTTCGAGTCTTCAAAATGATTTTTAAAAGTTAGAGCGGATCTCAAAACTCATTTTTATATTTAAGATCTTCCTTTTTAAGGGGATTTAAATACTCGCTCAAAACCTGAGGGATCCGGCTCTGTGGTGTATTTTATATTCGCAACAAGGTTGCTGTCTTGATAAAAGAGTTTTTGATTACTTACCCAATATTCGGGAAGTAAAATTCTTGGAACAAGTTAATCCATTAACAGGCATCGCCTGGGAAATATCGGTGAGTTTTCCTTTCCAACTAGATACGACTTCTTGGTGGAGCCGTATCAACAAGTTCTACTTGGGGAAAGGGGGAACGAGCTTTACGTTTCAGAGTCATGGATTTCATCTGAACTAGGAGTGGTGTAAGTGGTCGAGTGGCGCCGGCCCAGCCTTATTATATTGGCCCAAATGGCCTGGAAGTTCCGCTAAGGCGATCCATTCCTTAGGAGTTCAGTGTTCGGTTGACAAGTAAATCCGACAGGTTCTCCTCTACATGTAGAAAATGGCGGGGTTGTACTACTACGACTGATCATCGTAAGTGGTCTTCCTGGCGCGGCAAACTCCCGTAATGAGTTCATCATCCATTTGGATAATTCTGCAACACTACCCGTAGCATTTCGATCGAAAGGCTACTAATGGGTGGTTGCCGAAGCATTGACAGGGTCAAACATTTTTATTGGTGTATCCATTGAATGAAGTATCTCGTAACTTCATTTCTTTTCAAAATATTTCAAAGATCAAATATTTTCAAGTTTTATTTGTGGTCTCATCTATGGGATGACCTCGTGAATCTTATTATACTTCGAACAGTAGTAGTTCAAGTAGATTTCTAACAAAATGGTATAAGTATAGTGAAGTAATTGGTAACTTCATCTTCTTTTAAAACTTATATCCGGTAAGTAATTACCTTACTCATGATAAAGAATTCTAGTAAGTATCCATTTAGATACTTGTATTATTGTTATCACTATATATTATCTTGCGAGCTGTATGGCTCACTCTTGCTTTATTTCTTCATCACACAACAACAGTTAGGAAAGATGGCCAGACTCCAGCAGACCCAGCGCAAGCGCGTGGGAAGCGTCCCGTGTCTTCCCGTTGATGTTGTAGCTGCTATAGCTGCAGAGGTATATCTATTGTAGATCAGACCATCTACTTTTGAGAATCAATTATGTATAATTATAACTTGTGGCAGATAATGGCAATTAACTGTAAATTTATCAAGTAATCATTTTGGGTTGTAATAACTTTTAAATTGTGGATTCAAAGACTTGTTCTTATTTCAATTTCATCTCTGAGACTATAACGGGTTGTGGTGTGTGTTAGTGTGGGGTCACAGCATAAGGTTATTATTATTAATTAAGTGAAGTGATATTGTGGAAAGAAAGACCGTGACGACCCGGATCCCCGACCCCGGATCTGGGGGTGTTACACCGAGTGTTGGGTAAGTAATCAATTTATTTAATAAAACAGCAACCTTGTTGTGAATATAAAACACACCACAGAGCCGGATCCCTCAGGTTTTGAGCGAGTATTTAAATCCCCTTCGAAAGGAGGATCTTAAATATAAAAATGAGTTTTGGGATCCGCTCTAACTTTTAAAAATCATTTTGAAGACTCGCAAAACATTTTTAAGAATGTTTGGAGTGATGCTGATTTAACAAAATAAATCAGTCCCAATATATTAGAAAATATCTGAATATTATTATTTAAATAATATTTCCATAAAGAATAATCTTTATAAAAATAATTGAAGTAGAAGTTTTGAAACTTATACTTGAAATGAATATTAAATATCCAAAGATATACCTATACGAAAGTACTATCTTTATTTGAATAATCAAAAGTGAGTTTGATTATCGACACCTTATTCTTTAATAAAATAAAGAATATATCTCAGCAAATAATCGGAGTCATAGATCCTCAAATGAATATTCAAATAATATTCAATAAATAAAATAAGCTGAGTCATAAGCCCTCGAATGAATATTCGAAATAATATTCAATAAATAAATAAGCTGAGTCATAAGCCCTCGAATGAATATTCGAAATAATATTCAATAAATAAATAAGCTGAGTCATAAGCCCTCGAATGAATATTCGAAATAATATTCAATAAATAAATAAGCTGAGTCATAAGCCCTCGAATGAATATTCGAAATAATATTCAATAAATAAATATAAAGGAGTCATAAGTCCTCGAATGAATATTATAAATAATATTCATTAAATAAAATAAAGGAGTCATACATCCTCAAATGAATATCCAAGTAATATTCAATAAATAATATAAAGGAGTCATAAGTCCTCGAATGAATATTCAAGATAATATTCATTAATAAAATCAAGTTATCGAATAAACCTTATTCGATTAATAGTTTTGAAAACTATAACCATATATATATAAATATATATATATATATATATATATATATAAAATCTACTCGGGATCCTCGACTCCCGGTTTTAGAAAATGTTTTCACCTTTGGGTCCCTATACTAAGGGTATATGCAAATTACCGCTATTCTCCAGCATAGGTATTATCAACTGAACCAACAGATATATATGGCAAGAATACGAAACAGGCATGCATATATATACCATATCAGCATGCTTCAATATATCGCAAAATTTGCTAATTAACCAACATGCATCTATCACAAGATAATGCATATACATATATACATCACAACAACAGTATAATGGGTAGAAAACTTGCCTGAGCGACTGGGGGTTACGAATGGCTCGGGACGAGTCTGGTAACCTATAAACAACAAGTTGGAATTAAACCAAAGTCACTTGTAAATCTATACTCTAACCAACTCAGACTCTAACGCTCGTTTTGTGCTTACTGATTCTCTTAAGTCACTCGAGTACCCTCGGCTCCACCATTTTTTAATAATTTAACCATTACGAGTTTTAAGGCGATTCCTTCGCGAGTGTCTTACCAACTGCCTATTACACCTTACATAAATGTTTCATACTTCAATTAGTCATTTAAGGTCTTTAACCTATGTTTCAAAGTAAGGCGAGGGGTAAGGGTTCGTTCGCGAAATGTCGTTACTTAAAATGGCGTTTCTCCTAAACCGTTCATCGGAATCAAACGAACCACATATCAAAATGAAGCTCGTAACATGAACTATCTAAACATAGCAATGGTCAAAACCTAGCAGGGAGTTCTCGGGTCCTAATGTTATGAACAAAAGCAGTCTAAAGTAAATCGGACATTACGACGGCTATGTTTACGCGATTTCCCAAATTTTTACCATTCCAAATCATATCAATCCAACTACCAATCAACAACAACTCAAGATACAAATCAATGATACTGATTTCAGTCATAATAAGATCAAGGATCTCAATCCAATCATATATTATAACATCTCCAAATTCAACTAAACTACTTAACAATTAAGCTCGAATCATGCTTATCATTCAAATTACTACTCATCCATCCAAACCATCTCCAAACTTCAACATTCAAACTTATTACTAAAGGGTGTGAAGATTTATACCTTCCTTGGGAGGTGTTAAGTTGCTAGGAAGCCTTAGGGAGCCTCCTACAAGCTTGATCTTTCCAAAGAAATCAAGAACACAAAGTTAGGCTTTGAAGTTTCTTAAAGTCCGATTTAAAGAACTGTAAAAATGAGGGTCCTACCATGCTTATTTGGAAAAGACTTGTGAATAATAGTTGTAGGAAATCTCAATACCTTTCCAACGAGCTATAGAACACAACATTTGAGTGAGTATTGAAGGAGATATGGTAGTTTGAAGTTTCTGGGTTTGTTTTGGCCGAGAGCTTTCTTCTTGAAATGGGAAAGTCAACTTCTAATTTTTGTGTTTTATGATATTTGCTTGGTTGCTTCTCCTTTTTGGCCTTGGAAAATGTTTTAGCTTTTTACCATGGTAAATTTTACATGGCCCAAAATCAACCAACAAAACAAAACCCCTTGTCATGCTTATGTCATCTTGCACATGTCATAATGCTTCCACTTGTCCACACCTTGTTGGTTTGATGACATCATCATCCCTAACCTCCTTGATTAACTCCTAATTGCTTGCCTAATGACCGCTGATCTGTTATACGGTTCGCTTAACTTTCATTTTCGTTTATCGTTTGAGGGATCATATCCGGGATCTTATTACTTAGGTTTCTTTAACCTTTCTCAATACATTATATTCCTTTCATGATCCTCTCTTATAATCCTTGAATTTAAATCCTTTTTATTCTGTTACCTTATACTCAATTCTTTCTATATCTGGTAGATTTTCGGGAAAAATCAAAGTGTTCGGAATTGGATTCTGACGATCTTTACATACACTTATATACCATATAGAGTACTAATAAAATCTCAGAATATCCATAACAGAACCCCTACATAGTGTGGCATGAAAAGTTTTCTCATTCAGCAAAAACACTATTCATAAGGGTTTCAAAAATTTCCAAAAATTAGGGTTATTACAATGCTTCCATCAAAAGAAACAGAGTCATCATCATTAGAATTTACTCCAAATTCTTCAGATGGCTCACCAGCTGTAGAAGGCATCATATTGACAGCAGCTTTATCCCTTTGTAGAGATTCTGAAATATGTACTAGGTTTAAAGTCTTTTCTGCCTCCTCATTGCTCTGAGTAGCCAACCGTTGATAGGTTGACACAGGATGAGTAAAAGTGTCAGCATCCAAGGAAATGTTATCAATTATAGCTTTGTAATATTGCTGAAATTGTCTTTCCTTTTTAGCATCATCCACAATCATTGACTCACTAGCAATGGCTGGATCCATCCTTATACCTCCTGTACCTGCTTTTCTCTCAATTTCTCTCTTTTCTTGCATCAGGGGCTCCCCCTGGCTCACACTCCTCACACCCTCACCTTCACCTACTAAGGTGGTACTCCTCTCACTTTCTTTTGCCATGCTGGAAGAAATAACATGCATATTTAGACTCTCAAGCTCTCCTTTTTCCTGGGAGCAACCCAGCCTCTCACTCAAGTTTTCACTCCCTTCCCTCAGCCCTAGAAGTGATTGTACAGTAACCATGTCTTCTACACTTGGAGTTAATTCAGTTGTTTGTGTAGAGACCATCAACGGATAAGGAATATCCGTTGAAGTTGAAACTGATGGTATCAACAGATAATTGCTGTTAAGCTTATCCGTTGAAGATCAACCACTTGTCAATGGATGGGGGATATCCGTTGAAGAAGGAAAAAAAGTAGTAATTGAAAGTGACATAATTGTTGAATTTGTGTGGATTGATTTTAATTTAGGTGACACAGATTCTTCAACTAAGTCTGAAAGAATTGGCTGATGATCCAACAAATCATCTAAAAGATGATGATCACCAGTATTTGAGTGGGGCTCCTCCCTGAGTTGTAAAGAGGGAGAATCAGGAATTGATGTGAAAATCATGTCCACATCCAGAGATGGTAATGGAGAATTTGGTGGTTGTTGTGTGTCAATTTTGAGAGAATGGGGCTGTGACTCCACATTTGTTGGAGTCACATCAAGCTAAATTTGAGAAGGCATAGATACAGGTGGTTGTATTTGTGTAGTGTGTGCACCCTGTGTGGAAATTAGGGTTTTGACCTTCTTTCTTCTTGTAAAGGCTTTTACAGGTGAGTGTGTGGCTTCAGTGTCCCTCTCTCTTTTGTTCCGTGTCCCTGGTTGGGGACTATTTTCAATAGCTGAACCCTTTTGGGAGGATGCAACTAGGGATGAGTTTGAATCCTTTTCAACCACCACAGTCTTTTGAGAAACTGTGGCTTGGCTAGCTTGGGTACCACTCACCTCTCCTACCTTATTCTGGGGGTTTTCTTGATGTTCACCCCTCCCCTCACCACTAACACCCTGTTCACTCCCCTCAAGGTTTATGGTAGGTGTTACAACTGTTGTCTTTTGAGAGACAACAGAGGTGGCTTTCTTTGACTTGGATTTTGAAACTTTAGGTTTGGTGGCCTTGGTAGGAACCTGTTGGGGCATTAACACAGATTCCATGGCCACACTTGAAGGCAAAGAAATAATGGGGTTGGAAGTAGTAGGAGTTGAAGAAGTATTTACCTCACTTACCTGAGGTGCATCCATGATTGGTAAGTATACCAATGGCACCTTACTGTTGAGGTTAATTCTTAAAAGGTCTGCAAGGACCCTCTTCTCTTGTGCCCAGCATTTGAGTTTATTACTCTCATTATTTATGACCAAACCTTCAGCAACATGGTTAGCCAATAACATAATGAATCTAGCATAGTAGATGTTATGAGGTCTATTAGCCTTGTTACCTAACCTAGTACCCAATTCTAGCATAACATAGTTGCTAAAATTGTAGTACCTATCAGAAACCAGCATATAGAGCATATTAACAAGAGATGAAGTTATTGCATCAAAATTACTAATTTTCCCAGAGAAAACCTTGATAAAGGCATCACTGAGAAAACTCCATTCTTTCCTAAGGAATTTTCTCTTAATACTGCCTAAACTAGTAGAATTAAGGGAATAGCCTATGGAATCTAACATGCTAGATACATCATTATCAGTGTGTGGTGTCATGGCATTGTTTTCAGGTAATTTAAAACAGGATTATATATCATCACAGTTAATACAGTAATCCTTACCATTGAGAGAGAAAGAGATGGTCATATCAGTGGGGTTGAACTCATCAGTTGTCCAAATTTCCTCAACTACCTCACATTAAATCATTGGGGCTTCCAACATTGCATAGCTCAGTTTGCAGTTTTTGATGAAGTCCATCATCCTGTGATAATCTGAGTGGGCTTCATTCTTTTCCACCAAAGCTACAAAATTATTTTTCTCATAGACAAACCCAGATTGGGACATTATCTTTACTACTGGTGCCATTGTTGTGGGTAGAAGTTGCACATAAAAGTTGAGAGTTTTGGGAGAGAAAGAGAGTAAAAGCTTTTGAAAATTGCAAGAAAGCGTAAAGTGAAAATAAGAATTCAAAGGAGCTTTTATACTTTCTCAAATTAAAACATAAAAAGAATGATTAAACAATATTTTAAGTGAATTACAGCCGTTTGAGAATAAAAGAAAAACTGTATGTATTCAAAAAATTGTTTAATACAAATACATAAAACTGTATATATATATATGTATCAACAGTTAAGAAAATAGAATCAACGACTGTGACTCACTCAAAATGACTGATGTGACACTTCAACGGATGAGGTAAACAGTTATCCGTTGAAGATTAACACAGTTTTATCCGTTGAAGGATAAAATTACCAGAAATGTATTTGTCTTTCAACGTATAATGGTCATCCGTTGATAGAACAATTTTGACTTTCAACGGAAAGGGAATATCCATTGATAGAAGAAACTTTACTTAAAGCCAACTTTGTTCTTGCAACAAATTCATTTCAGGCTACAAAACAGATTACAATTAGGATATGAATTTAGGAATAATTAAGCATACCTAGCTCACTTACCAATCTTGTGAATGTTGATTCATCAAGTGGCTTGATAAATATGTCTGCAATTTGTTTTTCACTTGGAACAAAATGAAGTTCCACTTTACCATTCATCACATGTTCCCTTATGAAGTGGTACTTGATGTCAATGTGCTTGGTTCTTGAATGCTGTATTGGATTTTTAGTAATGGAAATGGCACTTGTGTTGTCACAGAATATTGAAATTTTGTCAATATTTAGCCCATAGTCAAATAGTTGATTCCTCATCCATAATATATGTGCACATCAACTACCAGCATCAATGTACTCAGCCTCAGCTGTTGATGTAGAAACAGAATTTTGCTTTTTACTGAACCATGAAACAAGCTTATTCCATAGAAATTAACAGGTGCCAGTTGTACTTTTCCTGTCTATTTTGCAACCTGCATAATCTGCATCTGAGTAGCCAATTAGATCAAAACTAGACTCTCTAGGGTACCAAATTCCTAAATTTGGAGTCCCTTTGAGATATCTGAAAATTCTTTTAATAGCAACTAAGTGAGATTCTCTAGGATCAGTTTGAAATCTAGCACAAAGATATGTAGAAAACATTATATCAGGTCTACTGGCAGTTAAATATAGAAGTGAACCAACCATGCCTCTATAGCTTGTAATGTCCACAGACATTTCAGCCTTGTTTAATTCAAGCTTAGTGGTAGTGGCCATGGGAGTTTTTGTAGATGAACATTCCATTAAGTCAAACTTCTTTAAAAGATCATAAATATATTTGGTTTGACTAATGAAAATTCCACCACTAACTTGTTTAACTTGTAAACCAAGAAAATAAGTTAGATCTCCCATCATGCTCATTTCATATTTACTTTGCATTAACTTAGCAAACTTTTTACAAAGTTTATCATTTGTAGAACCAAATATAATATCATCTACATAAATCTGAACAAGTATTGTAGAGCCATTAACATTTCTAAAGAATAGAGTTTTATCAATAGTACCTCTAGTGAAGTGATTATCTAGAAGAAATTTTGACAAAGTCTCATACCAGGCTCTAGGTGTTTGCTTTAGTCCATAGAGTGCTTTCAACAGATAATACACATGGTCTGGAAAGTTTGGATCCTCAAACCCTGGAGGTTGACTCACATAGACTTCTTCCTCCAATTCTCCATTCATAAATGCACTCTTGACATCCATTTGATAGAGTTTGACATTGGCATGGGCTGCATAGGCTAGAAAAATTCTGATGGCTTCAAGTCTTGCAACAGGAGCAAATGTCTCGTCAAAATCTATTCCCTCTTGTTGAGAGTAGCTCTTGGCAACCAATCTAGCTTTATTCCTTATGACAATGCCATTTTTATCCATCTTGTTTCTGTATACCCATTTTGTGTCAATAGAACTCTTGTTCTTTGGCTTGGGTACCAGCTTCCATACTTTGTTCCTCTCAAATTGGTTTAGCTCCTCTTGCATTGCTAAAATCCAATCTGGATCCAATAGAGCTACTTCCACTCTCTTAGGTTCCTCCTGTGATAGGAAACTACTGTATAGACATTCATCTTGTGTAGCCCTTCTAGTTTACACCTTAGATGTTGCGTCACCAATGATTAGTTCAAAGGGATGATTCTTGGTCCATTTCATTTGAGGTGGTAGATTAGCTCTAGATGAGGTGGCCTCAGTATTGTCATGATGTGAGATAGTGTGTTGATTGGTTGAAACTCCCCCTGAGTTATTGGTCCTTTGCAAGGAACTGGGAGTTCTATCAATTGATGATGTAAATTGATTATCCGTTGATGAACTATGATCAACGGATGCTCCATTATGTACTTCAACGTATGATGCACTTTATCTTTCAACGGATGCTGCATTACTTCTGTCAACAGATGCTGAGTTATGACTTTCAACTAATGCAGCATTTTGTGCATTATCCAAAGGCAAATTTTGAATCCTTTTTGAAGTGTCTTATTCATCATTCTCATCTTCACTATCATCACAATATATCTCAATGTTGTCAAATTTGAGTCCTTCATGATGTCCCTCATCTGTTAGTCCATCAATCTTTTTATCATCAAACACAACATGCACAGATTCCATAACAATGTTGGTTCTAAGATTATAGACTCTATATGATTTTCCAGCAGAATAACCAAAAAATATCCCTTCATTAGCCTTTGCATCAAACTTGCCTTTGTGATCAGGTTGGTTCCTCAGAATGTAGCATTTGCAACCAAAGACATGAAGGAAGTTTAAGGTTGGTTTTCTTCTCTTGAAAAATTGATAGGGAGTCATGCCTTTTGCCTGATTAATTAGAGAAATATTCTGAGTGTAACATGCATAGTTAACAGCCTCAGCCCAAAAATATGTTGGGAGTTTTGACTCTTCAAGCATTGTTCTTGCAGCTTTAATTAGTGATCTGTTCTTCCTTTCCACCACACCATTTTGTTG
Organism: Apium graveolens; assembly: GCF_009905375.1. Lineage (NCBI taxonomy): Eukaryota > Viridiplantae > Streptophyta > Magnoliopsida > Apiales > Apiaceae > Apium > Apium graveolens. The sequence goes on from NC_133651.1 coordinate 182,861,440, forward strand.
TGGAGTCCTTGGAGCTGCATGATCCCATTTTCTTCACAGAACAACCTCATGGTAGAATTCCTGAACTCAATTCCATTGTCACTCCTGATATTCCTTACTTTGAAATCTGGATGGTTGTTGACTTGCTTGATATGATTGATAATGATTTCACTAGCTTCATCCTTTGATCCAAGAAAATAGGTCCATGAAAACTTTGAGAAATCATCTACAATCACTAGGCAATATCTTTTCCTTGAAATTGACAATACATTGACTGGTCCAAAAAGATCCATGTGTAGCAGTTGTAATGGTTCATCAATTGCTAATTCAAGCTTCTTACTGAATGATGCTTTCTTTTGTTTTCCTTTATGACAAGCATCACACAGTCCATCCCTTGAGAATTCCACTAGAGGCATTCCTCTAACTAAGTCCTTTTTGACTAGATCATTCATTGTCTTGAAATTCAAATGGGATAGCTTCTTGTACCATAGCCAACTTTCATCTTGACTTGCTTTGCTAAAAAGAAAAGTAATTGATTCTGCATCTGTAGAGTTGAAGTCAGCCAAGTACACATTCCCTTTTCTAACTCCAGTTAGAACCACTTTGTTGTCCTTCTTACTGGTAACAACACAGGCTTCAGAATTGAAGGAAACAGTATTCCCTCTGTCACATAGTTGACTGATGCTCAATAGATTGTGTTTGAGACCATCAACTAATGCAACTTCATCAATGATGACATTTTCCTTTGAAATCAAGGCATATCCCATAGTGAACCCTTTGTTGTCATCTCCGAAGGTTATGCTAGGGCCACCTCTCTCCTTGAACTCTGTGAGCAGGGTGAAATCTCCTGTCATGTGCCTTGAACAACCACTGTCCAAGTACCATAGATTCCTTCTTTTCCCTGTACACAACAAAATCAAATCAAGTTGATTTTGGTACCCAAGTTTCCTTGGGTCCAACCTTGTTAGTCTTTTTCCTAGACTTCACACTTCCTGCACCTTTTGACTTAGGTAACTTTGAGTCAACCTTGATCTCAGATGTAGTTGGTTGAACTGTAGGGTTAATCACAGAATCATTTAGCACATTTGGTTGAATTTGATAAGGCATAGATTGTGCAAATATATTATTCCACATAGGCATGTTCTATGGTATTTGAGGCATACTAAATGCTGAAAAATAAGGATTATTAACATATGGTATGTTTGCAAAATGTGCATGTGGATTCTGTTGAGACATAACAGGCATAGCATGCAGTGGTGACATAGACATGTTAGGCATGGAAGGAGTTAAAGGCATGGGAGCATTCTTAACAGATTTGCAGTTAGCAGATAGATGATTAACACTACTACAATGCACACAACTTTTTCTAGGAGCATACTTATCAGGTGTGTAGTTGTTGTGTTTGTTAATCCCTACCTTCCCATTTCTATTAGATTTTCTTTTAGTTTCCTTTTTATCCTCAACCAACTTAAGTCTATTTTTCAACTGATCTAAAGTCATGTGTCCTATATTCACCTTACTGGCATCTTTGGATGTGCTAGCTTCTTCTTTGACAAAGTTCTTGGAAGTTGAACCAAACTTCTTACTGAGATTTTTCCGATTATCCCTTTTGGAGTCATTTGCCTGTTTCAATTGATAAGCCTTCAACGGATGCTCCTTTTCTTCTTTCAACGGATGACTCTCATCATCCGTTGATTCCACATCCGTTGTTAGTCCATCAATTAATTCCATTTCCTTTTTGTTTTTCTTCCAGGCATTCTCACAGAGAGATTCAATTCCTTGAACCTTGACAATTTGAGCACTAACATCCCTAGATGTTTTCCAGGCCTTGATTACCTCTTGCTCACATTCTAGTTGTTTAGAAAGAACTTCTACTTTTTAACAGACTCTTCTAGTTCACTCTCAACTGATAAGCATTTGATTTTAATCTTTTCAAGCTCAATTACCTTACCCTCTAACACAACATTCCTATCACTTAAAAACAAATTATTCTCTTTAATTCTCGTGTTATCTTTATCCAGTGATTTAAGGGAAACACGTAAATGATATAATTCATTGGACATATCATTTATAGCTTCATTGCATTCATTTTTAGAGAGCTGAGAGAGGTCAGTAGTGATTACCTAGTTGCTTGATAAACTAGTTTCATTTTCATCAGAATTAGCCATCAGGGCTAAGTTGACATACTCCATATCATCATCTTCATTGGCTCCATCAGCTGCCTAGTCATTTTCCTGAGTCAGAAAAGCCCTTTCCTTTTGTTTGAGAAATTCGAATTTTTTTTTATAATCCACTTGCTCAAATTTCTTCTTTTCAGAAGTTGGCTTTCTGCACTCACTTGCAAAGTGTCCACTTGTGCCACATTTATAACACTTGAACTTAGACTTGTCCACCATGTTCTTGTTTGGCTTAGTGGCTCTAGTATTTTTCTTGAATTTCATCTTTGCAAACCTTCTGGACAGAAAAGCCAGATATTCATCAACATCATCAGAGTCATCTTGACTGGAATTGTCTTCAACCTCAGCTGCTTGCTCCTTTCCCTTGCTTGATTCTGATTTGCTTGTGCCAATTTTGAGACTTGGCATTGTCTTTTCTTTATTCCTAGCTTCAGTTCTCTCATTTTCAGCTACAAGTGCAACTGATCCACCTTTTCTCTTTCCCTTCTCCAACAGCTCATCTTGCTCCATTTCAAGTTCAAAGGTCTTTAAAATTCCATATAATCTTTCAAGTGTGAAGTCCTTATAATCTTGAGAATTCCTTAGTGAAACAGTCATAGGCTTCCATTCCTTTGGTAGAGACCTCAGAAATTTTAAGTTGGAATCCTTGACTTGGTACACTCTGCCATACAGCTTCAATCCATTCAATAGTTTCTGAAATCTATTGAAGGTATCATTTAATGATTCGCCTTCTTCAGAATGAAAATATTCATATTGTTGAATGAGAAGCTGCATTTTATTTTCTCTAACTTGTTCAGTACCTTCACAGATAAGTTGTAAAGTATCCCAAGTTTCCTTAGCAGTTTGGCTGTTAATGACATTATTAAACATATCTTTGTCTAGGCCATTAAACAGAATGTTCATGGCCTTCTTGTCCTTGTGAACCTCTTCAATATCTTCATTAGTCCATTTTGCTTTTGGCTTGGGAATAGACTGTCCAACAGCAACTGTGGCAGTGGCAGCTGTGGCCACTTTGTGAGGGATGTGAGGACCATTCTCAATACAGTTTATGTAGCTTTCATCTTGAGAGAGAAGATGTAGATGCATCTTCACTTTCCAGTGATGATAATCATCTCTTTCCAGGATTGGAATCTTCACTCCAATATCCTTCTTACTCATGATGTTAGTAGAATAGATCTTTAAACTCTTTGTATGTTAAGAGCTTGCTCTGATACCAATTGTTATTCCCAAGGAACTAACAATGAGATTTACAGAAGGGGGGCTGAATGTAAATCTCAAAACTTTTTCAAGTTTTGAGTAGTTTCAAAAGCTAAGTGTATGATGAACAGATATGTGTGTGAATTGCTTTGAGCAGGTGCAGACAGATGTATATTCAAGACACAAATGTAAATAACACAAAGGATTTAAAAACTTTTCTGGTGGATTTGTTGTTCCACTAGAGATATGTATTTCAGAAAATATGTGATACAAAAGAATTGTTCACAGCTGCTTCCTAGTACAAACTAGATGATTTTCTCTCTGAGTTTTTCTAAACAACTCTGGAAAATTCACATCTAATTACTAGCTGCTACTTGGTTTATATATCACCAAGTTTACAAGTGAAAACAAAGATAAAATACAATTATAAAAGAGTTCTTCACATGTTTCTTCTTCATTTCTCTATCTAATGCAATCTAAGATAATCTGTGAATCTTTGAATACTTCCTTGATTGCACCAGAATGGAAATGCTGCTTTTTCTTGATTCCTCCAAGAGGCTACCATATTCCAATTGTCTCTGTCAACCCATGTGCCTCTGTCAGCTTATGAATTGTCACTATCGACTGCTATGGAACTGAGCATCCGTTGAAGCTTTCATCCATTGATGGCTTTATCCGTTGCCGCTTTAGTGACATCCGTTGATGCTTTAACAGTTGAAGCTTTATCCGTTGATGCACTCATCCGTTGATGGATATTATCCGTTGAAGCTTTAGAGACATTCGTTGAAGCTTTGTTTCTCATCCGTTGAAGGTCTTTAATCTATCAGTTGATACTACTTCATTTATACAAAATTACAAGGCATGAAATATTTACAATTAGCCCTCCTATTTGCATATCCACTAGTAGTCAACATGTCTTATAATTACCCACAACTTCTAAGAATTATAACTCAAATACAGAGACTGAAATGTGCTACAATACTAAACTTATTTCTAAGTAAAGCTACTCCATCAACGGATAGCCAAGATGGTCTTATCCGTTGAGGCTACAAACACTAGATTTCTACTTAAGTGTTTTGTTTAACTTATCATCAAACTAATACATATATTCCTAACACTCTTCCTGACCACCTTGAACAGAAAATACCAGCTATTAAAAAAGGAAGAGACTTGAGTATAATAACATTGGAAGTGTTATATGGGATCTTGAAAACTTATAAACTTGAAATGTTACAAAGAAAGTCATTAAAGGCAAACCAAAGGCATGTGGTTGATGGTTCAAATGCCTTAGTTGTAAATGACAGTGAAGCAAGTGAAGATGAACAAGATGCTCAAGTTCCAGTTATTCAAGCTGTAGAGCAAAAGAACAAATGTTAATCCCAAATAATGCAACAAGAATTACAGAAGGGGGTTGAATGTAATTCTGGCTACTTTTTCTGATTTTAAGAATGTTCTTACTTAATATATAACTGTGTTTGATTTTTCAAAAGTGCGGAATGAGAATAAAATAGAAATAAAAACATAAAGAAATAAAACACAAAGCTTTAAAACTTTATGGTGGATTTGAACTTATCCACCAGAGATATATATAAAGTTGAGAACTCTGTGATGCTTGAATAGCACACAACTGCTTACAAGAGAACTTACAGAATTTCAGAGAAATGTTTAACATATACAACTTTATCTATCTCTCTAAAAATTATGCTTACTCTCTTTTTATTCTACTTGCTACACTTGGTTTATATATTACCAAGTTACATGATAGTAAGAAAAGAGAATAAGACAAACTGAATCTAGTCTAACTTCATGCTACTACATTACTTTATCCAGCATCTTTGAATATCTTCACAATTGCATGGAAATGGTAATACTTCTTTGTTTTCTAAATCGTGCAAATAGGCTGCCACATTCCATTTGCAAACACCCGACGCATGTGACTGTGTTTTCACTGTCAACTGCTCTTTTTGAATTATGAACATCTGTCGGGACTATGTCGGTCATCCGTCGGGAGCCTTGTTGATTATCCGTCGGGAGCCTTTATAGATAATCCGTCGGGAGTCTTTCGGTCACTTGACCTATTTCACTTATACAGAATTACAAGACATCTTATATTTACAATTAGCCAACCTATTCTGCATATCAATCTAGTGGTCAACTTGACTCAAAGAATCCTACAGTATCTACTCAACTAAAACATTGTTGTTTGCAGAAATGTGCTACAATACTTATTGTTACATAAGCTACACTCTCGATGGATGTTCAGTTGTCATCCATCAGGACTATTTTGGAACATCCGTCGAGAGCTACAAAAATACTAAGTTAAATCTACTAAGGTGCTTTGTTCAACTTATCATCAAGTTCACAACATATTCCTAACAATCTCCCCCAATTATGTCTACTGGAATTGTAGCCATAAATTAAGAGAAACTTGATACCGAAATGAACAGACTAATAATGGTAGATAAAACTAGTAAGTACTACAGTTTATTTGAAGATTGAACAAAGTAAAGTGTACAAAGAGTTCTCACAATCATTTTCAAGGTGCTCCTCTAGTCTGAGCAGATGTTTTCTATTTCCTTGATTGTCTTGATTTCTTCCCAACCTTTCAATTTTTTTCTTCTATTTGATTTTGGAGTTGTCTGTGAAATTCAAATTCTTTAGAATTTGATAGATCCAACTTTGCTTGCATTTCCAATATAGTCTCATTGTTTGAGATGCTCAATTGGTCATCAAATCTGAAGAATCTTCTAACACCTTTGTCATCCATGAATTCCATCAGCCAGTGTGGCCTCAAGTGCACTGTATTTCCTGTGAAGGGAATGGGTAGAGTTTTTGGAAGTGCATTTGAGGCTTTTCTGCTCCCGAGTTCTTCTATCTTCTTTAGAACCAATTTCTTGGCTGCCACATTGAATCCAAAATTTTTCTTGAAGGATGAGAAGATCTTTATCAAAACAGAACAACTTTCTTGAAGAATTCTGTGAAGGGGCCATATGATCTCTTTCCCACCCTTGTATTTGAACACCAGTCTTTTAGGGAGATTAATGTGAGCATCAATTCCCCTCACTTCTTCTAATTCATCCATGTAGAGATTGATATCTGAAAATTCCTTGATATCACAGATGTATAGAAGATCTCCCTTGTTGACAGTTGGTTGAGCTTTGGTTAAGGTTTTGGTTCTGAGTTTCGCAAGCTTGACCTTCTTGATTGCTCTTGTCTTTGTCTTCTTTTGCTTGTTGAAGATTGGTAAGTTAAGTTCAGGAAGAGGCAAATTATCCCAGTATATAGGCTCATCCTTGGGAACTATTGGCTCATGTTAGGGCCAAACACGCGCTAATAACACACGCAAGTATACGCGTTCGCAAGTAATATAGAATACTTTCTAGTTCGTTCCCAAAGAGACTCAGACTAATTATTGTTCAATTAAACTCACTCACCAATGTATGATTACTTCTCAATGTTAAGACAATAACACTTAGAATTGTTAACTAAATATTAACTATAATTAACTACGTAATTAACCACTTAATTAACGCTTCGAATTAACAATATTAAAACACTCATGAGATCACAACTTCATTACTACTTCCTTCAATAGTTATTGTTATTACCCTTAGCCTGCAACAGTGATGATATTAATCGAATAACACGAAACTGATAAAAGCCAACTTTCATTGTACTAATACCATTCTACCAAACATCCACAATTAAGATAGAAGTTGAATAGACATCAATTATGTTGAGTACCTATATGTCTACAGAAATTGACAACATAATGATTTAAGCACAAGTTATTCCTTTTAATTACATAGGGTGAATAAAACGGTTAGAGTTACCCACTAATCATGCAACATCATACATGAACCTATACTAGCATGGCAAGTTCTAAATCTCGAGATCTACTTTCGCTTCACAAGAGATTAACACCCTATCTTATATGTTCGCGACGCACATAAGAGGAATACGCACAACCAATACTAGATATCATACAATCATCACACACTAAGATATTAAACAACTAACTAAAGAATTCCATAGTAAATCCGTTACGACCCCATGATCACGATTAGCCCATGACAGCACTTATCGTCATCATGGGTTCATATGAAAACATGATAAACAAACACAAGAGAATAATAACTAAACTATTTATATTAAACCAGAGTACGTCACAAGAGTAAATAGGTTCAAAGCAAAGAAAACTAGCATCCAACGTTACAACAAAATAAAGAATCACAAGAAAATATGCTTCCTCTTCGTTGCGGTGTGCTAAAATGGTCTTTTTCCTTATCTCCTTCGCTCCTTGCTTAATACAACGATCCAACCTTGTGAAAACGTCTCTAAATCTACTTATATAATAGTCCCATAAAACTCAGATTACATAGAAGTTGGAAGCCAAACAGAAGTAGAAGTCTAAAACAAATTATCTTTTTTTCCCGACCCTGCGCGGCCGCTCAGCTATCTGAGCGGGCGCTCAGCTTTTTGCACGGCCGCTCAGCATAGCTGAGCGGCCGCTCAGGACCCTACTTGAAAATTCCTGAGTTTACTCCGTTTCTTCGCTGTAATCTGTCCCTTTCTTTCCTCTCGCAATGCTGAACACATGCCAAGGCTTATTCTTGATGATTACTCCCCCGAAATGCAACTAATACCCTGAAATGCACAAACACTAGAAAAATGCATCAAATACACAGAATACTTGATTTCAAGACACCAATTTAAGCTATTTTAAGACGTTCTAAGTGGTATAAAATGCCACTTATCAGCTCACCATGAAAGTTCTTTATAAGATCTACCTTAAATTCATCCTGCACTTCTGAGGGTTTGGATGTTTGAGTTGAAGTTGTAGACTGTTTGGGAATGTAATCTTCCATCTTGTCATCATCAAAATCTAACATTCTTTTGGGAAGAATCTTTTATCTGAACTTCCTTTTCTGTGGAGATTCCTTGTGCATTTTCTGATCTTGATCTTCTACTACCACAAGTGGTTTCTCAGAAATCTCAGTTGCAATTTTCACAGCTTGAAGTTTGACTACTATGGCAGCTTGCTTGTTCTTTTATTTGAGCTTTTTAGCATCTAAAGCAGCCTGCTTCTTTTCTTGCTTGATTCTCTCTTTTTCTTCCTTCCTAGCTTCTGTAAACTAAGAGTATCCACCACACAGATTTCTTTCCCATTCCTGTAGATCTTAGCAATTCTTCTTTTTAGCACTGAGTCAGTTGGATCTTTGAAGAATGCAATGGACCTTGCCAACAACTTCTTTTTATCTGGCCTTGGAGTCTCAAACATAAGATCCAAGGGATTTTTGTCAGATGACTTTGGATAATTTCTTTTGGGCTTAAAAACCAAGTTGGCTTTTGGAGACTTTATGCATGAAGGTTGGCCCTTTTACAGATTACTTAGACTCATGTCATTCACAGAAATTTGCTTGACTTGAGAGAAGTGATGAAAGGTCTTGTTTGGTTTCTCAATTGGACCAAATTTCTTTGTGATTTCTTCATCAATCTTCCTCCATTTGTCATCAAATTCCTTCTCAACTGCTGCAACATCAAGCTTCTTGAAATTTGTCTTTGAATCCAACTTAGGAGCTGGTATTTGGATTAGATCAATGTTGTCCAAGACTCGTGGCTTAGGATAAGTAATTTCTGGAACAGTTACTTGACTGACTTATGTTTAGAACATTCTCCCCCTCACTGATTAGCTCTTCTTGACTAACTGGGATAAGTGAATCTTTCTTCCCCTTTTTGTTAGCATCAAGTTGAGTGGAGGTAGAAGTTTGTACATCCACTAACTTTTGAAGGAACTGGGTTTGCTGGGCTTGATGTAAATGAATTACAGTGATATAAGCTTCCAATATTTTGAGTCTTGTATCCAAAGAGTCCACCTTGATGTCAAGCAGGGTTGTGTTAGGAAATTTAGCATCCAATCTCTCAGAGACATCCTTCTTGACTTGATCAATCTCTGTTTTAGTTGCAGTGACATCTAGATTATGTTGAAGAGATTGAATTTGGTGCAGCTGAAGAGAATTGAGATGAGCTTGAAGTAGCTTCTTGGTGTTAGCATTGGTTGTAGCTTGAAGAGCTGTCTGAGTTTGTTGGATGATATGAAAGAGAGTAGACCTGAAATGTTGGTCATCACATTCTTTGGAAAATGCCCAAGATAGCATGCTAGATCTTGAGCTAGGGCTGACATCTCGCCTTATGTCCATTAAATCTCCTTCATCATCATCTTCATCACCAAATAAACCCTCAGAACCACCACTTCCATAATCATTGTCATCACCAGCTCTGGGTGGCATGGCTAAGATGACATCCTTGCCCTTTGCATAAAAGCAGTAGTGTGCACCAAGTTAAGCATCCTTTTAACATCCTCATTGCCCTGTCCAGCTAAAGTTTGATAAACTGAAACAGGATGAGTAAATGTCTCAGCATCCAAGGAGATAGAATCTATGACAGCTTGATATTCTAGCTGAAATAGTCTCTCCTTTTCTACATCACTGACATTTATTGACTCACTAGCAATGGTTTCCATCCTTATATCTCCCGTACCTGTATTTCTCTCATTTTCTCTATTTTCTTGCATCAAGGGATCCCCTTGGCTCACCTCCCTCACACCGTCACCTTCACCTACTAAGGTGGAACTCCCCTCACTTACTTTTGCCAGGCTGGAAGAAATAGCCTGCATAATTTCTCTCTTTTCCTCTCCTTTGCCTGAGAGCAACTCATCCTCTCACTATGTTCACTCCCTTCCCTCAATCCTAGGAGTGATTGTACAACTACTATATCATCTACACTTGATACAGTTTTTGAAAATTCAGCCTGTGTAGTGAGTACCGATGGATGAGGAACATCCATCGGGGTAGTAGTTAGGATAGCCGAAGGATGACTGCTGTTAGACACATCCGTCGGGATACAATCACTGGCCGACGGATGAACAATATTCACCGGAATAGAGGAACTGATGGAGTTTGGAGTTGAAACTATTGTGGACTCTATGCAGATTGATGATAATTTAGGCAAATTTAGGCACAGAAGTCTCAACAGTTCCTGAAAGAATTGGTAAGTAAGCCAACATATCATCTAGAAGATGATGCTCACTTGAACTGAATTTTGGCTTCTCCAACAAAGTCAAAGAAGGAGAATCATGGATTGATATGTGAATCATATCCACATCCAGAGAATTGGTGGGAGAGTTTTGTGTGTTTGGTGCTTATATTGTTAAAGATTTTGGTTGTGACTCCATATTTATTGGAGCCACATTAAGCTGAATTTGAGATGGTGCAATGACTGAGTCTTTAGCTATAGTTTGCACTATATGTGATCCCTGTGCATCCCCAAGTTTTCTACCTTTTTTCTTTCTTGTATAAGTTTGTGGTGAATCTGTGTCCCTAACCCTTTTGTCCTGTGCTCCTGGTTGGGAGCTTTTTCAATAGTAGCATCCTTTTGGGAGGATGAAAATAAAGTTGTGCTAATTTCCTTATTAAGCACCACAGTTTGTTGGGAAACTATGGTGTGGCTAGGTTTGCATACACTCACCTCACCATCTTTATTCTCAGGGTTTCTTTTATGTTTACCCTGTCCCACACCAATCTTACCCACCTTCACACTCCCCTCTTTGGTTTTGGTGGTTTTTAAAACTGGCATCTTTTGAGAGACACCAGAGTGTAGTTTCTTTGATTTGGATTTAGATCTCTTTTTAATCTCCCTAAGGGTTAATTAATGCATGAAACATTTATGGTAAGTGTGTTAGGCAGTTGGTAAGACACTCGCGAAGGAATCGCCTTAAAACTTGTAAAGGTTAAATTACTAAAAATGGTGGAGCCGAGGGTACTCGAGTGACTTAAGAAAATCAGTAAGCGCAAAACAAGCGTTAGAGTCTAAGTTAGTTAAAGTATAGATTTACAAGTGACTTTGGTTTAATTCCAACTTACTTGTTGTTTATAGGTTACCAGACTCGTCCCGAGCCTTTTTTACCCCAAGTTGCTCAGGCAAGTTTTCTACCCGTTATAACTGTTGTTGTGATGAATATATGTATTTGCATTATCTTGCGATAGATGCATGTTGGTTAATTAGCAAATGTTGCAATATATTGAAGCATGCTGCTATGGTATATATATATGCATGCCTGTTTCGCATTCTTTCCATATATATCTGTTGATTCAGTTGATAATACCTATGCTAGAGGATAGCGGTAATTTGCATATACCCTTAGTACAGGGACCCAAAGGTGAAAATATTTTCTAAAACCGGGAGTCGAGGATCCCGAGTAGATTTTGTATATATGGATATAAATATATATATATATATATATATACTTATATATATATGTGGTCATAGTTTTCAAAACTATTAATCGAATAAGGTTTATTCGATAACTTTAACTTTATTTTATTATTGAATATTATTTCGAATATTATTCGAAGGCGTATGACTCCTTTATATTAAATGAATATTATTTTGAATATTCATTCGAGGACTTATGACTCCTTTGATTTTATTATCTGAATATTATTTGAATATTCATTCGAGGGCTTATGACTCTTTTATATTATTTATTGAATATTATTTGAATATTCATTCGAGGGCTTATGACTCAGTTTATATTATTTAATGAATATTATTTGAATATTCATTTGAGGATCTATGACTCCGATTATTTGCTGAGATATATTCTTTATTTTATTAAAGAATAAGGTGTCAATAATCAAACTTATTTTCGATTATTCAAATAAAGATAGTACTTTCATATAAGTATATCTTTGGTTATTTAATACTCGTTTCAAGTATAAGTTTTAATACTTCTACTTCAATTATTTTAATAAAGATTATTCTTTATGGGAATATTATTTAAATAATAATATTCAGTCATTTTCTAAATATTCTGGGGACTGATTTACTTCATTAAATCAGCTTTACTCCAAACACTCTTTAAAGTGTTTTCGAGTCTTCAAAATGATTTTTAAAAGTTAGAGCGGATCCCAAAACTCATTTTTATATTTAAGATCTTCCTTTTTAAGGGGATTTAAATACTCGCTCAAAACCTGAGGGATCCGGCTCTGTGGTGTATTTTATATTCGCAACACGGTTGCAGTTTTCGTAAATGAATTGATTACTTGCCCAACGTTCGGGAAGTAAGTCCATCTATTGAGTCGGCATAAGCAACATGGGCTCAGTGGGCGTCCATGATAGTGTAAGTGGCTCAGTGGGAGTCCATCAAATGCATAAGTGGCTGAGTGGCAGTCCAGCATAAGGTCCTATTGAGACCAGGGTGATGACCAGTGGGGAATTCGTCCATCTACTAGTAGAAAAGGTTACTTATGGGTATCTTTACCTGACCAGCAAGATATCTGGTTTATGCCAAATTCTTTTCCTTTCCAAATTTATTGGATATTGCAATTCTGTTCATACTTTACATGACAGAGGTTTTCAGGAAATTGTATAAAGAAGATGTATATGTGGATATATATATATATATATATATATCAGAACTAAATGAAGTATATCATAACTTCATTTCCTTTAATAATATTTCAAAGATTTAATCTATTCAAATCTTGTCTGGTAGTCTCATCTATATGATGAACTGTTGAAAGCTCATTATACTTTGAACAGTGGTAGTTCAAGTAGCTTTATAAATGATATAAGTGTAGTGAAGTATTTGGTAACTTCATCCCTTGTTTCTACTTATATCTAGTAAGTAATTATCTTACACATGATTAAAGATTCTAGTAAGTATCCAATCTTATAACTTCATCTTTTTAAACTTATATCTAGCAAATGATTATCTTGTGCATGACAAAGATTTTCAGAAAAACGTTGAGACAAGGTTAGATATATGAGATCACCTTGCAACGATATTTTTATACAGTTATACACTGGGACTTTGTGTATATTATGCATGGAAGAGGACTTCCAATATTTTGAAAAGTATATATGTATATATACTGAATATTTTGCGACTTCATCGTATTAAGATATCAAACTTGGTTCATTTCTTTTGACCAAGACTTTCATGAGTATTATGAGTAGGCTCATATATTGTTAATCATTATACATATTATTTTGGTGGGCTTGCTGCTCACCCTTGCTTTCTTCTTTCATCACACAACATCAGATAGATAAGATGAACAGGACCAAGCCCCAATTCGCAAGCGGATAGGAAACGTTCCACAGTTTTCTAGAAGCATTGATGCCGCCGTAGCTGAGGTAGGAACTACCAATAGGCTAGGCTTTCAACTTTTGATGTACCAGATTTATGTATATTTATGAATTGTAATAATGGCAAAGAAATGTAAATTTATTCAGAAACCTTTTTAAGGTGTATTGACATATAATTGTGGAATAAAACGACTTGCGATTATTTTGGATATTCATCTATGAGACTATAACGTGTGGTGTGTGTGTTTATTGTGGGGTCACAGTACAGGGTAGTTGAGTAATTATTAAGATTGGGTGTTATTAAGGGAAATGGAACTCGTGACAAACCGGATCCCCGACCCCGGATTTGGGGGTGTTACAGTTACATTTTTGTCAGTTACCTGATAAACAACAGTAGTCCACATCTCCTCCACCACTTCACAGTAGATTGTGGATGATTCCAACATGGCATAACTAAGCTTGCATCCCTTCATAAAATCCATCATTTTATGATAATCCTAAGAGGCTGGAATTTCTTTGTTCATAAGAGCTACAAAATTGTTTTTCTCATAAATGAATCTTGACTGAGACATGATCTTGACTACTGGTGCCATTGTTAAAGCAAAGAAATTTGCAGAGAGAAAGAGGATTTTGCTTTGAGGAAGAAGAGAGCAGTTAATTGCAATAGAGAAAGATAAAAGCTAAAATAAACTTGAAGGAAGGCTTTTATGTATTCTCAGATAAAATGGGATAAAATTTTAAGGTAAAAATTAAAGACCCAATGGGAATTGCCCAAAATATCAATTTAAAAGTAAAATAATCTGTCAAAATTTTGTCAATTATCCGTCGTGATGTACTTACAGACTGTAAGTATATCCGATGGATAATGTTCAGAACTTTAACGGCTAAGATGTAGACAATTCGACGGATGAGAATAAAGAAGTTATCCATCGAGATTAAAAAAATCCAAAAAAGTAATGGATTTTTACCAAGCTATTCTATTTCGACGGATGATCAAATTCGATGGGTGAAGAACATCCGTCGAGATGTAAAATTTGACTTAGCAAAATTTCATCCAAAACTGAAAAATTAATTAAATTTCTGGCTGAATTTCAACTTGCAAAATTATCAAAAATAATTCAAAAATAATTAAGCATACCTAACTCACTTACCAACCTAGTGAAGGTGCATTCATCAAGTGGCTTGGTAAAGATATCTGTAAGTTGCTTATCACTTGGAACAAAATGAAGTTCCACAGTACCACTCATTACATGTTCCCTAATGAAGTGGTAATTTATATCTATGTGCTTTGTACTTGAATGCTGTACTAGATTTTCAGTGATGGCAATTGTACTTGTATTATCACAGAAAATAGGAATTCTGTCCACTTGCATACCATAGTCCAACAATTGGTTTTTCATCCATAGAATCTGTGCATAACAACTTCCAGCAGCAAGATACTCAGCTTCAACTGTAGAAGTAGAAACTGAATTTTGCTTTTTACTGAACCAGGATACTACCTTAATTCCTAGATATTAACAGGTTCCTGTAGTGCTCTTTTTATCAATATTGCACCCTGCATAGTATGCATCTGAATAACCAGTTAGATCAAAACCAGATTCTCTAGGGTACCAAATGCCAAGTTTTGGTGTTCCCTTGAGATATCTGAAAATTCTCTTTATTGCTATTAAATGAGACTCTCAAGGATCAGACTGAAATCTAGCACAAAGACAAGTATCAAACATTATATCTGGCCTACTAACTGTTAAGTACAAAAGTGAGCTAAGCATGCCTCTATAGCTTGAAATATCCACAGACTTTTCAGCAGTGTTTAATTCAAGTTTAGTTGTAGTAGCCATGTGAGTTTTTGCAGATGTGGAATCCATTAGATCAAACTTCTTTAAAAGATCATGAATATATTTGGATTGACTAATGAATATTCCATCACTAACTTGCTTAACTTGTAAATCAAGAAAGTAAGTTAGTTCTCCCATCATGCTCATTTCATACTTACTTTGCATCAATTTGGTAAACTTTTTGCAAAGTTTTTCATCTGTAGAGCCAAATATAATATCATCTACATAAATTTAAACAAGTATACTAGAGCCATTAACATTTCTAAAGAATAAAGTTTTGTCAACAGTACCTCTTGTGAAGTGATTTTCTAAGAGAAATTTTGATAAAGTATCATACCAGGCTCTAGGTGCTTGCTTCAGTCCATAAAGTGCTTTCAAAAGATAGTAGACATATTCTGGGAAATTTGGATCTTTAAAACCAGGAGGCTGACTGACATAGATTCCCTCCTCCAAATCTCCATTCAGAATGGCACTTTTGACATCCATTTGATAGACTTTGAAATTGGCATGGGCTCCATAGGCTAAGAAAATTCTGATGGCTTCAAGTCTTACAACAGGAGCAAAAGTTTCATCAAAATCTATTCCATCTTGTTGACAGTAGCCCTTAGCAACCAATCTAGCTTTATTCTCGAACAACTATGCCATTTTCATCGATCTTGTTTCTGAATACCCACTTGGTGTTAATTGGATTCTTTCCTTTTGGCTTGGGTACTAGCTTCCATACCTTGTTCCTTTCAAATTGGTTTAGCTCCTCCTGCATAGCTAGAACCCAATCAGGATCCAACAAAGCTTCTTCTACCTTCTTTGGTTCTTCCTTTGAAAGAAAGCTTCTATACAGACATTCTTCTTAACTTGCTTTTCTTGTTTGAACTCTAGAAGATGCATCACCAATTATGAGCTCAAAAGGGTGATCTCTAGTCAACTTTCTCTGTTGTGATAGATTAGCTCTAGATGAAGAGGCCTCATCATTGTCTTGATGTGTGACTGAGTTTTGATTATATGAAACTCCCCCTAAGTTGGTGAATTTTTGATTTGAAGAAGGAGTTCTTTCTATAAGTGATCTATTTTGACTCTCAGCTTCTCTCATTGTTCCGACGGATGATGCACTTTTATCTCAACGGATGAAGCTGATTGTCTACCAAAACTGGCATCTTTTGAGAAACACTAGAGTGTGGTTTCTTTGATTTGGATTTTGTGGCTTGGGTAGACATCTGTTGGGTCATTGATACAGATGCCATAGCCTCAATCAATGGCAAAGAAATTTGGGAGGTAAAAGGAGTAGAGACAGAAGTATTTACCTCACTTACCTGAGGACCCTCCATAATAGGCAAATAAACAAGGGGCACTTCCTTATGATGATCAGCCCTGTTTAAATCTGCAATTACTCTTCTTTCTTGAACCGAACAATTCAGTTTGTTGGTTGGGTTCTCAATCACAAGATCCACACAAATATGGTTAGCAATAATCATAAAAAATCTAGCATAATAAACATTCCTAGATCTCTTTTTAATCTCCCCTAACTTGTATCCTAACTCAAACATGATAGCATCACTAAAATTATAGTAAGTATCATTAACTAGCATGTAGAGCATGTTAAGCATAGTAGTATTGACAGAATCAAAGTTGCTTATTTTACCAGAAAACACTTTGGTAATGACATCACACAGAAAACTCCACTCTTTCCTAAGACCTAGCCTCTTAATTTCACTTAACTTAGTGGTGGGAATTGCATAGCCAACAGTATTAAGAAAGTTTACTAAATTAGCATCTATGTGTGGTTTAGTAGTAATGTTATCAGGAATTTTAAAGCATGCTTGAATAATGTCATTATTAATGCAAAATTCCTTACCTTTAATGGTGAGAGTTATAGTTTTGTCAGTTGCCTGATAAACAACAGTAGTCCACATCTCCTCCACCACTTCACAGTAGATTGTGGGTGATTCCAGCATGGCATAACTAAGCTTGTATCCCTTCAAAAAACCATCATTTTGTGATAATTCTCAAAGGCTGGAATTTATTTGTTCACAAGAGCCACACAATTGTTTTTCTCATATATGAATCTTGACTACTGGTGCCATTCTTAAAGCAAGGAAATTTGTAGAGAGAAAGAGGATTTTGCTTTGAGGAAGAAGAGAGCAGTTAATTGCAATAGAGAAAGATAAAAGCTAAAATAAACTTGAAGTAAGGCTTTTATGTATTCTCAGATTAAATGGGATAAAAATTAAAGGTAAAAATTAAAGACCTAATGAGAATTGCCCAAAATAGCCATTTAAAAGTAAAATAAACTGTCAAAATTCTGTCAATTATCCGTCGTGATGTACTTACAGACTGTAAGTATATCCGATAGATAATGTTAAGAACTTTAACGACTATGATGTAGACAATTCGACGGATGAGAATAAAGCAGTTATCCGTCGGGTTTAAAATAATCCAGAAAAGTAATTGATTTTTACCAAGCTATTCTATTTCGACGGATGATCAAATTCGATGGATGAAGAACATTCGTCGAGATGTAAAATTTGACATAGCCAAATTTTCATCCAAAACTTAAAAATTAATTAAATTTCTGGTTGCATTTCAACTTGCAAAATTATCACAAATAATTTAGGAATAATTAAGCATACCTAACTCACTTACCAACCTAGTGAAGGTGGATTCATCAAGTGGCTTGGTAAAGATATCTGCAAGTTGCTTCTCACTTGGACCAAAATAAAGTTCCACAGTACCACTCATTACATGTTCCCTAATGAAGTGGTACCTTTCTTCTATGTGCTTTGTTCTTGAATCATGTACTGGATTTTCAGTGATGGCAATTGTACTTATGTTATCACAGAAAATAGAAATTCTGTCCACTTGCAGACCGTAGTCCAACAATCGGTTTTTCATCCCGTGCACAGTAATTTCCAGCAGCAATATACTCAGCTTCAGCTATAGAAGTAGAAACATAATTTTTCTTTTTACTGAACCAAGATACTAGCTTATTTTCTAGAAATTGACTGGTTCCTGTAGTGCTTTTTTTTATCAATCTTGCACCCTGCATAGTCTGCATCTGAATAACTAGTTAGATCAAAACCATAGTCTCTAGGGTACCAAATGCCAAGTTTTGGTGATCCCTTGAAATATCTGAAAATTCTCTTTATAGCTATCAAATGAGACTCTCTAGGATCAGCCTGAAATCTAGCAAAAAGACAAGTAGCAAACATTATATCTGGCCTAATAGTTGTTAAGTACAAAAGTGAGCCAAGCATGCCTCTATAACATGAAATATCCCCAGACTTTTCAGCAGTGTTTAATTCAAGTTTAGTTGCAGTGGCCAGGGGAGTTTTTGTAGATGTGCAATCCATTAGATCAAACTTCTTTATAAGATCATAAATATATTTGGTTTGACTAATGAATATTCCATCACTAACTT
This sequence comes from Apium graveolens, assembly GCF_009905375.1. Taxonomy (NCBI): domain Eukaryota; kingdom Viridiplantae; phylum Streptophyta; class Magnoliopsida; order Apiales; family Apiaceae; genus Apium; species Apium graveolens. The sequence continues at coordinate 182,880,189 of NC_133651.1, forward strand.
GCTTAACTTGTAAACCAAGAAAGTAAGTTAGTTCTCCCATCATGCTCATTTCATACTTAATTTGCATCAATTTGGCAAACTTTTTGTAAAGTTTTTCATCTGCAGAGCCAAATATAATTTCATCTACATAAATTTAAACAAGTATACTAGAGCCATTAACATTTCTAAAGAATAAAGTTTTGTCAACAGTACCTCTTGTGAAGTGATTTTCTAAGAGAAATTTTGATAAAGTATCATCCCAGGCTCTAGGTGCTTGCTTCAGTCCATAAAGTGCTTTCAAAAGATAGTAGACATATTCTGGGAAATTTGGATCTTCAAAACCAGGAGGCTGACTGACATAGATTTCCTCCTCCAAATCTCCATTCAGAATGGCACTTTTGACATCCATTTGATAGACTTTGAAATTGGCACGGGCTGCATAGGCTAAGAAAATTCTGATGGCTTCAAGTCTTGTAACAGGAGCAAAAGTTTCGTCAAAATCTATTCCTTCTTGTTGACAGTAGCCCTTAACAACCAATCTAGCTTTGTTCCTAACAACTGTGCCATTTTCATCCATCTTGTTTTTGAATACCCACTTGGTGTCAATTAGATTCTTTTTTTTTGGCTTGGGTACTAGCTTCCATACTTGTTCCTTTCAAATTGGTTTAGCTCCTCCTGCATAGCTAGAACCCAATCAGGATCCAACAAAGCTTCTTCTACCTTTTTTGGTTCTTCCTTTGAAAGAAAGCAGCTATACAGACATTCTTCTTGAGTTGCTTTTCTTATTTGAACTCTAGAAGATGCATCACCAATTATGATCTCGAAAAGGTGATCTCTAGTCCACTTTCTCTGTTGTGGTAGATTAGCTCTAGATGAAGAGGCCTCATCATTGTCTTGATGTGTGACCTAGTTTTGATTAGAAGAAACTCCCCTAACTTGTTGAATCTTTGATTTGAAGAAGGAGTACTTTCTATAAGTGATCTGTTTTGACTCTCAGCTTTTCTCATTATTCCGACGGATGATGCACTTTGTATCTCGACGGATGAAGCTGATTTTCTACCAACGGTTGATGCATTATAACTCGACTGATTCTGAATTTTATGCATCATTGGAGATAGTCTTTCCTGTATTATCCTTAGCCACTATTTCTCGATCACTATCATTATCACTGTCTTCACAAATCATCTCCACATTGTCAAATTTGAGGCTCTCATGGAAATCTCCATCGTGCAGTCCTTCAATCTTTTTATCATCAAACACAACATGTATAGATTCAATAACAATGTTGGTTTTTAGATTGCAGGCTCTATATGCTTTTTCAACAGCATATCCAACAAAAATTCTTTCATCTGCTTTGGCATCAAACTTTCCATGTTGATCAGTTTGATTCCTTAAGATATAGCATTTACAGCCAAAGACATGTAGAAAGTTTAATGTTGGCTTCCTATTCTTGAATAATTGGTAGGGTGTCATGCATTTTGCTTGATTGACCAAAGAAATATTTTGAGTGTAGCATGCAGTATTCACAGCTTCAATCCAAAAATAAGTTGGAAACTTTGATTCTTCTAGCATTGTTCTTGCAGCTTCAATAAGAGATCTGTTTTTCCTTTCAACTACTCCATTCTCTTCATAAAATAATCTCATCACAGAATTCTTGAACTCAGTTCCATTGTCACTCCTGATTCTTCTTACTTTTAGGTCAGGATAATTATTGACTATCCTTATGTGATTGATGATGATTTCACTAGCTTCATCTTTGGATTTTAGAAAATATGTCCAAGAGAACTTTGAGAAATCATCTACAATTATTAGGCAATATCTTTTCCTAGAGATGAACAACACATTGACTAGTCCAAACAAATCCATGTGTAACAGTTGCAAAGGTTCTTCAATTGTTGAATCAAGCTTCTTTTTGAATGATACTTTAATCTGATTTCCTTTCTGAAAGGCATCACATTATCCATCCCTTGCAAACTCCACTTGAGGAATACCTCTAACCAATTCTTTCTTGACTAGCTCATTCATGGTCTTGAAGTTTAGATGGGACAACTTCTTGTGCCATAGCCAACTTTCATCTTGACTTACTTTACTGAGAAGGCAAGTTACAGAATCTGCATTTATTGAGTTGAAGTCAGCTAGATACACATTGCCTTTTCTCACTCTAGTGAGAACCACTTTGTTTCTCTTCTTGTTAGTCACAACACAGGCTTCTGAATTGAAAGTGACTAAGTTGTCCTTATCACAAAGCTGGCTGATACTCAACAGATTATGCTTGAGTCCATCCAATAGGGCAACCTCTTCAATGATGACATTATCCTTTGAAATCAAGCCATATCCCACAGTATAACCCTTGCTGTTATCTCTAAAAGTGATACTTGGGCCAGCTCTTTCCTTGAACTCAGTGAGCAGGGTAGAAACTCCAATCATGTGCCTTGAGCACCCACAATCCAAATACCAAAGATTCTTTCTGTTTCCCTGCACACGTCAAAATCAAATCAAGTTAATTTTGGTACCCAAGTTTCCTTGGGTCCTGCCTTGTTAGCCTTTTTCTTTGGTTTCTTAGGTTTGATCTCATTTGACTTGGGTATATCAGATTCATCATTTGTCATTTGAGTTGGACCTTTGAAACCATTCATTGAAATATAATTATCATGCACATTTTGATTAACATGAAAATGCATGCTACGTGCAAACATGTTATTCCAATAGGGCATGCTTAATGGCATTTGAGGCATACTAAATGCAGCATAATAAGGATTAGGTGCAAATGGCATGTTAGTATATTGTGCATTCAAATTTTGTGCATACATGACATTAACAGGCATAGTAGGCATGCTGGGAAATGAAGGAGGTGTAGTCATAGGAGTAGGCATAGTAAGTTTGCAATTAACAGACAGATGATTAACTTTACCACACTTAACACAGATTTTTCTTGTAGCATATTTATCAGGTGTGTAGTTGTTATATTTATTAATTCCTACCTCCCCATTTCCGTTGTTTTTCCTTTTTGATTATGCTTTAACCTCAATTGTTATTTCCTAACAAAATAACAAGAATTACAGAAGGGGGGGTTGAATGTAATTCTGGCTACTTTTTGAGATTTTAAAATTGTTCTAACTTAATATATATAACAGTGTTTGATTTACAATAGTACAAAATGAAGAGTAATAGAAATCAAAACACTAAGTACTAAAACAAAAGCTTTAAAACTTTCTGGTGGATTTGAAAGTATCCACTATATATATATATATCAGATTGAGAACTCTGTGAAGCTTTGAATAGCTCATAGTTGCTTTACAAGTTGAACAAACAAAACTACTAAGAAATTCTTATATAATACAACTTGATAGGTTTCTCTGAAAAATAAACTTGCTTAGTTAATTGTTCTCACTTGCTACACTTGGTTTATATATCACCAAGTTACATGACAGTAAGACAATATAATAAAATAAAACTATATCTAGTCTAATATCATGCTCAAACATTACTCTATTCAGCATCTTTGAATATCTTCACATTTGCATGGAAATGGTAATGCTTCTTTGTTCTCAAAATCCTGCTTAACAGGCTGCCACATTCCTTTTTCAAACACCCGACGCATGTGACTACGTTGTCACTATCAACAACTATTTTGAATATGATCATTCGTCGGGATTATGTTGAACATCCGTCGGGAATATGTTGATCATCCGTTGGGAGCCTTGTAGATCATCCGTCGGAAGTCTATCTGTCACTTGACTCTATTTAACTTATACAGAATTACAAGAAATCTCTTATTTACAATTAGCCAACCTATTCTGCATACCAATCTAGTAGTCAACATGACTTAGAGAATCCTATAGAATCTGCTAGACTAAAACATGTTGTTTGTAGGATTGTGCTACAGTACTTATTTGTTACATAAGCTACATTCTCGATGGATATCAAATTGTCATCCGTCGGGACTATAAAGTTCATCCATCGAGACTATATTAGAATATCTGTCGAGAGCTATAAAATTCATTAAGTTTGATTCCTTAAGATATAACATTTGCAGCCAAAGACATGTAAGAAATTTAGAGTTGGCTTCCTATTCTTTAACAATTGATAGGGAGTCATGCATTTTGCTTGATTAAGTAAAGAAATATTCTGAGTGTAGCATGCAGTATTCATAGCTTCAGCCCAAAATATGTTGGTAACTTTGATTCTTCCAGCATTGTTCTTGCAACTTCAATAAGAGATCTGTTTTTCCTTTCCACCACTCCATTTTGTTGTGGGGTTCTAGCTGCAAAAAACTCATGCATAATCCCATTCTCTTCACAAAATGATCTCATCACAGAATTCTTGAACTCAGTTCCATTGTCACTCCTGATTCTTCTTACTTTGAAGTCAAGATGATTGTTGACTTGCCTTATGTGATTGATGATGATTTCACTAGCTTCATCTTTGGACTTAGAAAATATGTCCAAGAGAACTTTGAGAAATCATCTACAATTACTAGGCAATATCTTTTCTTTGAGATGGACAACACATTGACTGGTCCAAACAAATCCATGTGTAACAGTTGCAAAGGTTCTTCAATTGTTGTATCAAGCTTCTTTCTGAATGATGCTTTGATCTGCTTTCCTTTTTGGCAGGCATCACACAATCCATCTTTAGTAAACTCCACTTGAGGAATATCTCTAACAAATTCTTTCTTGACTAGCTCATTCATGGTCTTGAAGTTTAGATGGGATAACTTCTTGTGTCATAGCCAACTTTCATCTTGACTTGCTTTACTGAGAAAACAAGTTATTGAGTCTCCATTTGATGAGTTGAAATCAGCTAGGTACACTTTTCCTTTTCTCACTCCAGTGAGAACCACTTTGTTGCTCCTTTTATTGGTCACAACACAGGCTTCTGAATTAAAAGTGACTGAGTTGCCCTTATTATAAGGCTGGCTGATACTCAACAAATTATGCTTGAGTCCATCCACTAGGGCAACCTCTTCAATGATGACATTATCCTTTAAAATCAAGCCATATCCCACAGTATAACCCTTGCTGTCATCTCCAAAAGTGATACTTGGGCCAACTCTTTCCTTGAACTCAGTGAGCAGGGTAGAATCTCCAGTCATGTGCCTTGAGCAACCACTATCTAGATACCAAAGATTCTTTCTATTTCCCTGCACACATCAAAACCAAATCAAGTTGATTTTGGTACCCAAGTTTCCTTGGGTCCTGCCTTGTTAGCCTTTTTCTTTGATTTCTTAGCTTTGACCTCATTTATTTTAGGGATCTCAGATTCATCCTTAGTCATTTGAGTTGGCCCTTTGAAACCATTCATTGAAACAAAATTATCATGCACATTTTGGTTTACGTGAAAATATATGCTATTTGCAAACATGTTATTCCAGTAAGGTATGCTAAATGGCATTTGAGGTATACTAAATGCAGCATAATAAGGATTAAGTGCAAATGGCATATTAGCAAATTGTGCATTCATATTCTGGGCAAGCATAGCATTTGTAGGCATTGCATACATGGCAGTCATGTTGGAGAAAGAAGAAGGTGCATACATAGGAGTAGGCATAACAATCTTGCAATTAACAGACAGATGATTAACACTACCACACTTAACACAGATTTTTCTTGGTGCATATTTATCTGGTGTGTAGTTGTTATGTTTGTTAATCCCTACCTTGCCATTTCTATTTTTTTTCCTTTTAGCTTCTATTTTAACCTCAATCTTTTCTAGTCTGTCATTCAATTGCTTGATAGACATATAACCAACATTAACTTTCTTATTTTTTCTAACTTGACTTGATTCTCCTGGAACAAAGTTTTTAGAAACTGATCCATATTTCTCATTCAATTTAACTAACTTAGTTTTTCTAACTGGTTTACTCATAGCCGACATATGTGGCTCCTTGTCTCTCAATGGATAGTCCTTTTGATTATCCGACGGATGATTTTCATCATCCACCGAGTTAACATCTGTAAAGAGTCTTTCAACCAGATTGGAATCAAGCTTCTCTTTGCTCTTTTTTCAGGCTGCATCACAAAAGGATTCTATACCTTGAACTTTAGTAATTTGAGCATGAACATCTCTGGATGATTTCCATGCTTTAATTACTTCCTGTTCTCGTTCAAGTTGCTTTCTTAAAATCTCCTCTTTCTTTAAGGATTCAGTAAGTTCATCCTTAGCAACCTTGCATTCTAATTTCAATTTTTCAAACTCAATAAATTGAGACTCTAGCACATTGTTCCTATCACTTAAAAACAAATTGTTTTCTTTAATTTTAGCATTTTCCTTGGTGAGGAACTTAAGAGTAACACGCAGGTGATATAATTCAGTAGACATGTCATTTATTGCATCATTACACTCATATTTAGGTAAATGAGTTAGATTGGTTGTGATTACCTGATTGCTTGATAAACTTGTTTCCGACATAGTTGATTTCTTCATCTTCATCCAATCCATCTGCAGCCCAGTCATTCTCCTGAGTTATGAAAGCCCTTTCCTTTTATTTGAGCAACTCAAAGTATTTCTGCTTATAGTCATTAGGCTCAAACTTCTTTTTGCTAGAATCAGACTTTCTACGCTCACTAGCAAAATGACCTGCCAAGCCATATTTGAAACACTTAAATTTTGACTTATCAACCATGTTTTTGTTTGGCTTGGCTGCTCCAAAATTCTTCTTGAATTTGAGCTTGGCAAATCTCCTGGATAGGAATGCTAGATGCTCATCAATATCATCCATGTCATCCTGGCTCACTGTTCTTCATTTTCAGCTACCAACCCTTTACCCTTGCTTTCACAGTCCTTTGATGTAGATTCAACAGCTTCCATCTTCATCTCTTTTGCCTTTTCTAACTCTGCAACAAGTGCAATGAATCCTCCCTTCTTCCTTCCTTTCTCCATCCTTTCATCTTGATCCATCTAAGGAACTTGAGGTTAAAGTCTTTTGTCTGATAGACTCTTCCATGCAGTTTTAGAGCATTCAGTAGTTTCTGAAACTTACTAAAAATGTCAGTAAGTGACTCACTTTCTTCACAGTGAAAATGCTCATATTGCTGAATCAAGAGTTGCATCTTATTCTCCCTTACTTGCTCGGTACCATCACAAATAATCTGTATTGTGTCCTAAATCTCTTTGGCTATTTTACAATTAATGATGTTATCAAACATATCACCATTAAACAGTATATTCATGTCCTTCGTATCTTTCCTGACTTGTTCAATGTCTGGATCAGACCATTCATGCCTAGGTTTTGGAACTGATGGTTCAGTCCCTGTAGCAGCTCTCATAGGGACATGAGGACCTCTTTCAATGCAATCCACATAAGCTTCATCTTGATAAAGAAGATGTAGGTGCATATTCACCTTCCAGTGGTGATAGTTGTCTTTATCCAGAAATGGAATTTTAACTCCAACATCCTTTTTGTTCATCTTGTTGATTGTTGTGATCTTTATACTCTTTGTATTTTAAGAGCTTGCTCTGATACCAATTATTATTCCCTAACAATACAACAAGAATCACAGAAGGGGGTTGAATGTAATTCTGGCTACTTTTTGAGATTTTAAAATTGTTTTAACTTAATATATATAACAGTGTTTGATTTACAATAGTGCAGAATGAAGAGTAATAGAAATCAAACCACTAAGTAATAAAACACACGCTTTAAAACTTTCTGGTGGATTTAAAATTATCCACTAGATATATATATATATATATATATATATATTATACTGAGAACTCTGTGAAGCTTTGAATAGCTCACAGCTGCTTTACAAGTTGAACAAACAAAACTACAGATAAATTCTTACAGAGTACAGCTTGATAGGTTTCTTTGAAAAATAAGCTTGCTTAGTTAATTGTTCTCACTTGCTACACTTGGTTTATATATCACCAAGTTACTTGATAGTAAGACAAGATAATAAAACAATACTATATCTAGTCTAATATCATGCTGCAACATTACTCTATTCAACATCTTTGGATATCTTCACATTTGCATGGAAATGGTAATGCTTCTTTGTTCTCAAAATCCTGCTTAATAGGCTGCCACATTCCTTTTGCAAACACCCGCCGCATGTGACTGTGTTGTCACTATCAACAGCTATTTTGAATATGATCATCCGTCGGGATTATGTTGAACATCCGTCGGGAATGTGTTGATCATCCGTCGGGAGCCTTGTAGATCATCCGTCGGGAGTCTATCTATCACTTGACTCTATTTCACTTATACAGAATTATAAGACATCTCATATTTACAATTAGCCAACCTATTCTGCATATCAATTTTGTAGTCAACATGACTTAGAGAATCCTACAGAATCTACTAGACTAAAATATGTTGTTTGCAGGAATGTGCTACAGTACTTATTTGTTATATAAGCTACATTCTCGATGAATATCAAATTGTCATCTGTCGGGACTATAAAGTTCATCCGTCGGGACTATATTAGAATATCCGTCGAGAGCTACAAAATTCATTAAGTTAAATATACTAAGGTATTTTGTTTAACCTATTATCAAGTTCACAACATATTCCTAACATCAATCTTATCTAATCTGTCATTCAATTGCTTGATAGACAGATGACCAACATTAACTCTCTTTTCTTTTTTCACTTGACTTGATTCTCCTGGAACAAAGTTTTTAGAAAATGATCCATATTTATCATTCAACTTAACTAGCTTAGCTTTGCTAACTGGCTTACTTATATTCGACGGATGTGGCTCAATGTCTTTCGACGGATAATCCTTTTGATTATTCGACGGATAATTTTCATCATCCGTTGAAAGTCCTTCAACCAGATTGGAATGAAGCTTCTCCTTGTTCTTTTTCCAGGTTGCATCACAAAAAGACTTTATACCTTGAACTTTAGTAATTTGAGTATGAACATCTCTAGATGAATTTCATGCCTTAATTACTTCCTATTCTCGTTCAAGTTGCTTTCTTAAAATCTCTCCTTTCTTTAAAGATTCAGTTAATTCATCCTTGGAAATTTTACATTCAATTCTCAATTTTTCAAACTCAATGAATTGAGACCTAGCACATTATTCCTCTCACTTAAAAATAAATTGTTTTCTTTAATTTTACCATTTTCCTTAGTGAGAGACTTAAGAGTTACACGCAAATGATACAACTAAGTGGACATGTCATTGATAGCATCATTGCATTCAGACTTAGTTAACTGTGCTAGGTTAGTGGTGATTACCTGATTACTGGATGAACTAACTTCTATTTTATCTGATTTAGCCATTAGGGCTAGGTTGACATAGTTTGTTTCTTCATTTTCATCGAATCCATCTGTAGCCCAGTCATTTTCTTATGTAATGAAAGCTCTTTCCTTTTACTTGAGCAACTCAAAGTATTTTTTCTTGTAATCAACAAGATCGAACTTCTTTTTACCAGAATCAGGCTTCCTGCACTTACTTGCAAAATGACCTGCTAAGACACACTTGAAACACTTGAATTTAGACTTATCAACCATGTTTCTGTTTGACTTATCTGCTCTAAAATTCTTCTTGAATTTGAGCTTTGAAAATCTCCTGGATAGAAATTCAAGATGCTCATCTATGTCATCCATGTCATCTTGGCTCAACTGTTCTTCATTTTCAGCTACCAGCCCTTTACCCTTGCTTTCACAAACCCTTGAGTTTGATACAGATTCCACAACTTCAACCTTCACCTCTTTTTCCTTTTCTTGCTCAGCAACTAGTGCAATGGATTCTCCTTTCTTCCTTCCTTTCTCCATCTTTTCATCTTGCTCTATTTCAAGCTCATAGGTTTTTAGAATTTTATACAGTCTTTCCAAGGTGAATTCCTTGTAATCCTGAGAGTTTCTTAAAGAGATTGTCATGGGCTTCCATTCCTTTGGTAGAAATCTAAGGAATTTAAGGTTTGAGTCTTTTGTTTGATAGACCCTTCCATGCAACTTGAGAGCATTCAGTAGCTTTTGAAATCTACTAAATATATCAGCGAGTGACTCATTTTCTTCATAGTGAAAATGCTCCTATTGCTGAATCAAGAACTGCATTTTGTTCTCTCTTACTTGCTCAGTTCCATCACAAATAATTTTAATTGTGTCCCAAACCTCTTTTGCTGTTTTGCAGTTTATGATGTTGTTGAACATATCACCATCAACACCATTAAACAGTATATTCATGGCCTTTTTATCTTTCCTGACTTGTTCAATGTCTAGATCAGACCATTCATGTCTGGGCTTTGGAATTGATGGCTTATTTCCTGTAGCAGCTCTCATAGGAATATGAGGACCTCTCTCAATACAGTCCACATAGGCTTCATCTTGAGAAGGAAGATGTAGGTGCATCTTAACTTCCAGTGGTGATAATTGTCTTTGTCCAGAAATGGAATTTTCACTCCAGCATCCTTTCTGATCATCTTGCAGATTGTGGTGATCTTTACACTCTTTGTACATCAAGAGCTTGCTCTGATACCAATTGTTAATCCCAAACAATGTAATAAGAATTACAGAAGGGGGGTTGAATGTAATTCTTGCTACTTTTTCTGATTTTAAGAATGTTCTTACTTAATATATAACTGTGTTTGATTTTGCAAGAAGTGCGGAATGAGAATAAAATAGAAATCAAAACACAAAGCAATAAAACACAAAGCTTTAAAACTTTCTGGTGGATTTGAATGTTAGATATATTTGTGATGTCATGGCTATTATGATTTGTGTTTAAGTTTTCAGATCTTACTTAACATGACAAATCAGTACTTAACTGCAAATCAGTACTTATACTGAAGTCAGGACTTGAGATATCAGAACTTAAGTTATCAGAAGATATTTATCAGGAGATAATATCAGGACTTAAGGAGATTTTCAGATAAGGCAGGCGGCTGATGGAAAGGAAAGAAGATCAAGACAAACGCAAGAAGAAATATGCATGAAGAAAGAATTCTATAAAGAATAGAATACTTGGAAGAAAAGATAACTAGTTGATATATTTTAGGAAGCATAATTATATTCCATATAATTTAGAACATTATCTTGTAACTGTGTAGTATATAAACACATGCATAGGGTTTACACTATATGTGTTATCTTAATCGAAGTTATTATTCAATATAACCCTAGCAGCTCTCGTGATAATTTGTTCATCACTGAGAGAGGACAGTTCCATATTGTAACAAAGTTTATTGTGTTGAATAAAATATGTGTTCTGTTACTTGAGTTCTTATATTCGATTTGATTGTAGTAAACACTGTATTCAATCCCCTTCTACAGTGTGTGTGACCTAACAAGTGGTATCAAAGCAGATCTGTTAACACACATACAGTTTAAGATCAAAAAATAATCATGTCTGATGAAGAAAATCCAACCAAGCCCACCAAAACTGAACAAACTCCAAAAACCATAACCCATAGTCGATATGAGACTATAAGAGTTCCCATGTTGAAACCTTCTGAGTATTCCATATGGAAAGTGAAGATGGCTATGTTTCCGGAAGCTACAGATCCAGAATATCTCGACAGGATTAATGAAGGACCACATATGCCAACCAAACTCTCTGTGGAAGTTGCAGGTCAGCCAACAAAGTCTATACAAAAGGAGAAAAATGATTACACTGCTGAAGATATCTCATCTGTGATGACCTCAACCCCAGGGTCAGGAGTTGACGGCACAGACAACAATAATAATAAACATAATATAATCCAAATAATTAATTATACATAACCACGACCCCTTTACCAAGACCTTTTCCAGGTTTAAGTATGATTTAGGTTACAACTATTACAAAACCGACTTACAACAAACCATCCCGAGGTAACTAACTTAATACAACAACTCAATAGACCATCTTTGGTCCAACACAACTACCTCAGAGGAGCCTGAAATGGAAGAAACTGGAACCCTGCCCTGACTATCGCGAAAGAATCTCCTAGGCATCTGCAATACATATATAAAACATTCTGCAAGGGTGAGCAATCAATTGCTCAGCAGTAACACTATATGAATAACAAGCAAAATGATTCATTATAAAACAGTTATAGGAACAGAATTCATAACTTGTTAGAAATATGTAAAACAAGTATAAACTGGATATCAAAACTAGCATGCTCTGTAAAATAAAATCAACAGTCGTGTGCTGTGCATAAATACCAGAGTTCAATTTTAGCATGCTATTTCCTTTCCAAAACCACTGTCCATTGTTGGACCCATAAATCATTTATCCCGTTACGAGGACCATAAAACATTTGTTCCATTACGGGAACCATTAAACCAAAGTCAGATATAAAAGTGGATAAATTCTAGGGACAGCTGATCAGTCTATCCCACCACAATTTGTTCCGGAACTCAGAGACTAGCTAGGTCTCTGTCATGCTGGACTAAGTGGCCTACCAGTACGCGCATCCGACTTAGCCTCTTACGCAACCATGCTGGGCCGTTACCTAATAACAGGCCTCCTACGCCACTGACCATCCAATATCTGATTCGTGTTTATCCAGTTTTCAAAATCAAATTCACCTATCTCTTTTTAAACGATTACAACACACATTCCAAAAATCCTTTTAAATTTTAATCACAATCTAGAGATAGGCATTTTCAGAAGTTACTTTTTCCCCAAAACATCAGTTAATAAAATATATTTAAATACGTGGAATACATAACTTAAAACATTCTGTTCTAGTACATAATTTAAATCAACAACTATTCATATATAATGAACTGTAAAAGATTAGTTCAGGAGTACTTGCCTTGCAGAGCTTTACAACTAATACCGAGTGACCTTGGACTGACTTGGATGCTCGGCTTTATCACTTAGTTAACAGACTATCCTAGATCCGACCTCAACGCTCACGTCCTTCGCTTGGAACCTCGCTGCGCTTGTCGACTGATCACTAGGTTATCTTTAATTCCATATCAATTCTTGAGTCCTTCGACTAGAACCTACAGAGCCGAAATACTCTATGTTAGACGTCCAGGTATGCTTGACATATCCTCGCTATCAGTTCTACAAAAACGATATCAAAACCCGACTCATAATTATATGTACTATTATCATACACATAACAATTAGGTTTCACACAATTGGAACTCAGTCCGATGATCATATTCGGAAAAATAAGAACACTGCTGTTTCAGAAAATAGGGTCGTCGAATAATTATAAAATAATTTATTTATATATACATATATACGTTCGACTAGTAATCCCAGTAATCACAGGATGTATCCCCGTATTTTCGAATTTAATTTTCTCAAAAATCGGGCAGCACCTCCTCTGTTTACCGGCCTACCCGTCGAAACATAATCGACGTCTCAACAATCCAGCAATCACATTCAAAACCAATCATGCAATCCGAATTGTGACGTCCTCAACCCCGGGGTCAGAAGTTGACATCATCAACAATCACCATAACAAACATTATATAATCAATTCCAAGATAGAATATAAATACGACCCCTTTTTCCAAGATCTTTTCCAGGTTTAAGTATGACTTAGATTATAACTATTACAACTCAACAAATTATAAATAATCCTGACATAACAAACCTAACACAGAAACTCAACTAATTATAAACAATCCTGACATAACTAACCTAACACAGAAACTCAACAAACCATCTTTGGTCCAACACAACTACCTCAGAGGAGCCTGACACGAAAGGAGCTGGAACTCTGCCCTGACTACCACGCAAGAATCTCCTAGGCCTCTGCAATACATATAAAATATTCTGTAAGGGTGAGCAATTGCTTGCTCAGCAGCACCACTATATGAATAACAAGTAAAACAGTTTAAAGTAAAGCAGTCATAGGAACAGAATTCATAACTCGTTAGAAACATGTCAAACAGGTGTAAACTAGATACAAAAACTAGCATGCTCTATAAAACAATATCATCAGTAGTGTGCTATGTATAAATACCAGAGTTTAATTCTAGCATACTATCTTCATTTCCAAATCCACTGTATAAATCACTTGTTCCATTACGGAAGCGCAAAACCCAAATTAGATACTTAGTGGATATGTGAAGATAGTTGATCAGGCTATCAACACCGGACAGCTCCCACTGCCATCCTATATACCTGTTCCGGAACTCAGAGACTAGCTAGGTCTCTGACCTGCTGGACTAATCAGTTTTATAGTAGGTGCAACCGAATTAGCCTCTTACGCCACCTCAATAGGCCTACTCTGGCCCCAATGTATCCCATATCTGACCGTTTTATCCAGTTTTTAATACACTTGTACCTATCTCATTTCAAAACCATTTATTTAACCAGCACACATATAAAATCCAGTTCGCAAATCATTTCATTCGAGATAGGTACCTTTCGAAGTTACTTCTCCCCAAAACAATTTAAAAACAGTGATTTATAATTACAAGGGATACGTAACTTAAAACATTTCTGTTCCATTACGAGAATAAAACATTTAGTTATTCATACGTACTGAACCATAAAAGAATGGTCAGGGGTACTTGCCTTGTAGAGCTTTACGACTATCTCTGACTGATTTTGATAGACTTGAACGTTCGGGCCCTCATGGAAAAATGACTGTCTCACTAGAAGACATCCCTGCTTCGCAGCAATCTATCTCAAGATATCATTCAAGACTTTCAGGGTTCTTCACTTGAAAACCTCGAGGCACTTGCCAACTGATCACTAGACTATCTTAGTTCGACATCAATTCTTGAGTCTTTCGATTAGAACCTACAGTGTCGAAATACCCTACGTTAGACGTCTAGGTATGCTTGACATATCCTCAATAACACATCTACCCATTCGATATCAAATCCCGACTCGTAATTATGTATATTATAATAACACACGCAACAACTAGGGTTCAAAATATCCAAAAGAGGTTCGGTGTTCGTTTCCAGAAAATACATATACGCGTAATTTTATGAAATGAGGGTTATCGATGCGGCAAAATCTTTCATCACATTGTACAATCGAGTTTCGTATAAAACACACGCATATATATATTTAGCCACTCAACGTCCTTGATAATCATTAAATATGCTCCCGTATTTCCGTAGTTCAATTTCCCGGAAATCGGGCAGCGTCTCCTTTGTTTATCGGACTACCCGTCGAACCAATTCGACGTTAAATCACAAACACCACCAATCAATTCAGTCCAAACCAATCACGCAATTCACCTTTCACAATTTCCCAACCACCGATTTGAATCAACTAATTATTATTATTTACATCTTATATTTTTATTCATATTTTATATTTATTTATTTATTTATAGGACTCAGAACAACGTCATCACAGTCCACCGTCGACTCGCCAAGACTCATCGTCGACGGCGGCAAAACTCGCGGGTACCACTTATTTTTGGGTTTCCGACGCGGATTTTGCCGATTAATTTATAATCACTACACGCAACAAAAATATTTCATTTTTGAAATATCAATTAAATTTCAACAGGAAATCGAAAATCAAAACAGGCAGCTACAGGACACGCGCACAGGGCACACACGCGACCACCAGGACCAAGCCGGCGGCCGAAAAACATAGAAACCGGAAAAATAATAAGGCGACACAGACTCAACTACACCAAGCCAATATACACATATATATGAACACACATGTATATATATGACCCCGAATTAACCAACAGTTACCACAACCGGAGAACAAGCTCACCGAAAAAGGAAACAACAGCGGCACCGGGAAGAACAGGAAGAAACATGCGGCGTAACAAGAGAGAAAGAGAAACGAAGGGAGGGGAGAGAAAAACAGAGGAAAGAGGCGAGAGATTGTGAGGATGAGAGGTAATAATCGAGAGACACAGCCGAGACAAAATAAAAATTGATATTTTCCCCAAACAAACAATGCTCCACCTCCTACCTCACTAACACACGACACGTGTCCAATTTTGTTGGATACGTGTCATTTTATTGTTTCGTTTCAACCGCTTGCAAGCCTCGCACGCTATTTTAATCCATTTTAATGGTATAATCCTCTAATAAACATTAATCAAAACCATACCAAAATTAATCTTAAAATTCCATAAATATACCGAAACTGTTAAAATATAAATTTCGTAATTTTAAAATAATTTTTGAAACACAATTTATACCCGCTTTTATCAATTAAACGAATCAACGCGCAGGTGAAATTAATCCCTAAAATTACCAAAATAATTTTAAAATTCTCGGAATATTCCAAACTTAAATAAATATGAGTTCCATAATTTTTTGAAGAATTCGGGAATTAAATACAGATTTTCCAAATAAATGAAATCAGAAAATCATACAGAGCTAAATAATTGATGAAATATTGATTTCTAAATTTTATAAAATCCCAAAAATAATTATTGAGATTATAAAGTCATAAAAATAATTTTAGAGATAATCCACATATTTACACAAATAAACTTGTATTAAATCCACCTTTAAAAGGGAAAATAATTCAATACAAATCCACAATTAATTACGAGGACAATTCGAGTACATCAAAATCACACATACACAATAATAAAACTACACATAGCTGACAGAAGCTATACACATATTTTGCTTATCTAATAATTCCATATTTACGTATTTATATAATACAGAAATACACGAGTCGTTATATCCTTCCCCTCTTAAAAGATTCTCTTTATATTTTTCTCTTCAGCTTAGTCACATTGAAATTCATGCTCTAGCGGAAAAAAAAAATCCAAACATACCTCTACTGTCCTTTTTGGGTGCAACTTTCCTTTCCATTTAAACTATCCAATTCTTGATTCATAACTTCTTCTAAGCACTTCTTGATTCCTCCCATTCCTTCTGACTGAAAAGTGATCTCATACAATTACTCCCTATTACCTCCAAGTACTTGAATCTTCAATTTCTAACTTCTTCCATTCTTTCGCTAATTCTTCAATAATCTTAATAATATTCAATTTTCTTTTCTACTCAAGACATCTATCCCTAAATGGACCTTTCTTGGTTGGTAGTCACTTAAACAACCATGGCTCATAATCAATTTTGATCAAATTCTCATACTTTTGACACTTAGTATACAATTGCTACTTTTCAATCCTTCGCAGACCTTTCTTTGGGTATTCAACTTGGCCTTCCTTAGCCCTTAGATGGGCGAGGATGTTATCAGTAAATACAATGGACTTTTCCAAGTACTCCTTATACACCATGTTCTTTAAATCTTTATAGACGACTCATATACTTGTCACTCTACATGATATCACCCACCTTATAAAGCTCATAACTCATCCTAATCGCAATTCTTGACATGCCCTCATGCTGTATCTTAAGTCAATCCTGTAGAAATCACACATTCCTTGAATTAGGTCACATAAGTAACCAATCCTTTACAGAGGTTACCTATTCTTATTTATCATTTCGTTAAATTCCCAATAATCAGTATACAATCTCATAATTTTCATTCCTCTTTCTAGCAACATCACTGGTTATTTCATTCCACTGACTTATAGAGACTCCAGGGCATTTATTTATTACTCTAACTTTCTCTTCTTCGTATCTTTGCACATGGTGGATCTACCATATGTTTTTAGCTTATTACTCCTTTCCCAGCATAATTAGAAGAGTTTCTTATGTTGCTTCTGCATTCAGCAACTTACCTTACTATTAGCTTCTGTACACTTTACACTTCACTTCTTCTAAAAACCACTCCTTACCTTACTACAGGACAACCAACTCGATCCAAAAATCGCATCGAACTCTTCTAGCTTGAAGGCTGTCAGATCAACTGCAACTACGTCCAACTTCTAAACGCTTCATTTCTTGGTTCTTTTGAAAGTTCTATTTTTAGCTGAGCTGGATGTTGGCCTTTGGGATATAATATCTTGAATAACCATTCTACAATTTCTTGCAATATGGCCACTCTTCCCATAATTGTGATGCATAACTCCTGTATTTTCTGGATTACATTTCGATGCATAATGACCCTTATATGCACACTTGAAACATTACACATTCTTTTTGCATGCACCACTGCGTCTCCTGTCACAGGACTTGCAATCCATGACTCACTTGACTGACTGGCTGAAGTGAAAGCAACTGAAGTAACACTAAACCTAGCCTGTAATAAACTCTATCTCCGGAACCTCTTACTCCTGCTCCTGCCAAACCCATTCTCCTATCCTTGAATGGATTCTCCTTGGTCTGCTTTATCCTTAACACCTTTCGACTTCCTTCTCTTATCACTTTTGTCTTTAGCAGTCAACTTCTGATCACTTTCCATTACCAGGGCAACCTGAACCATAGAGGAGTATGTTTTGAGTTGCAATACCACAACTTCTCTGCGAATCTCAGGCTTCAACCCTTGTTGGAACATCCTTACTTTCTGAATCCCCATGCTTACATACTTAGGAACTAATCGGGCCAATTCTGTAAATTTGGCCTCATACTCAAACACATTTCTTTCACCTTGTTTCAGTTCTAGAAACTAAATTTTCATTTGACTCCGCACACAATCGGGGAAATACTTTTTCAATAAAAAAACAACTCAGTAAACCTAGAACAGGGCCTTCTCCTTCTATCATTCTGGTTGATTTCCACCAATAATTCGCTTCATTCCCTAGATAGTAGCTTACATAATCAGTCTTAAAATTATCACTTACTTGGACAAGCCTGAAAGCTTTCTCCATCTCTTTTAACCATGCTCCAGCATTTACTGGATTAGGTTCACTTTTAAACTCAAAGGGGTTAATATTCTGAAAAGATTGGAAACAAACACTTGGGTATACTCCTTGCTGTTGCTGCTGCAATAGTAGTTACCGCTGCTGAACTTGTTAGATTAACCGCAACGGTTGTCGCTACTGCTGGCGCAACAAATCTAGAATTTCATTTATAATCGGACCTTTGCAAAACTACTACTATTTTCTTTAGACTGGGTAGCTTTCTTGGGTGGCATCTTCCTGAGATATATAAATAGGTTTATCCAAAACATAACAAAATATTTAACATATTATCACTGTTTTTAAACAGTGCACTTGAATCAGGAAAATGCTGCCCAACAAATTACCCATATCCTTAATATCGGAGTCCATGTATAAAAGAAATCTAGATTAATAGCACTAGAAATCATAGCAACAATGACAGTAGAAGAATCAATAACGGTTCAGGAACACTAGGATACAAAGGAACTAACACCGTAACATGACTCCTCAATACAACAGCAACTGACCAACTTCCGATCATTGCTCTATTATCACATTAGCACTAATTTGATTCATTATGAAACTTATCTGGCTATATCACCTACCTATTCTCCAGGGATGATTTCTTATTACCCTCAAGGGGTTCATCAATCACTGAATTACCTTTCCTTGCCAAAGCAACTTCTTACCTCCTACCATTATTCTATCTTTCACAGGGTTAACTTTTCTAAAATCGCACCCTCCAATATCAAATCATGAATCCTTTCTACTATTATCATTTTTGAGATAGCTAGCAATCCAATGTACATCTTATATTTCTTTCAGACAGTTAATTCTCATTTACTTTCAATAACCAGAATTGTCTAATTACAAAGGCTACTGACGATTCACTGCCTCGGGACTTCAAATGAAATTTCAAAGTAAAAAAAAATCAATAATACCAGGAGGACAAGAGGAGAAAATATAGGTATAACTGAGAGCAACCATACAAGTACATAAGATGGCCAGTCTTAGTACCGTATATCTCACAACACATACTTCGGTGGCGTCCCACCAGAACCTTTTGCCACACAGACAAATGGTCAACTCATATGCATTATTTGCCCCAATCAACCGATAAAATCTTCGAGAAAAGAAACAATATTTAAATAGAGATTTTCAAATAAGGAGGGAGAAAATCTGATTTTTAATGAGATCAGCAGAATCCTAAGTAGCTTACTTCGGGTTCACAACTTTCTCACAAGAAAATAAGTAACTTATGAAATAGGAAACAATTACTCTGGAAACAAAATACATCTCAAGAAGGAAATAGAAGGGTTCAAAGATACCACCTCCCGTTCTGATCCACATTCACTATAAAACTTGGTCGTCATAGCAGTCCCTGGCTATTACCATGCTATCCGAACTCACCAAGGTCACACAATCGGGCCGATAACATTCCATGACATAGAAAAGGCAATCTTTAGAAATAACATGGCGTCTTCTCAACTGACACAACAAGGGCCCTCTTAATGCTGAATCCTCGCAATCAGACTCGTTTTCTTGAGGGAAAAACTAGAAGTCTCTATCGGACATTACTAATAATACATATACGAAGGAAACGTACTCTAGGTTAGGGCAGTTCCAGTTAATCCTCAATAGACGTCAGGGTTACTGTAATAACTCGAATTTTTGAGACCTTGTAAAATGTTTAATGAATAGTAACCCTGACAGACGGGAAAAACTTGAGCCCACACTATGTAGTGCATGAGAAAATGAGTTTCGGAATTGATATTACGACTATACGTACCAAATGAGTGTATGTAAACGCTATTAGTTTTCGAAGAAAATGAACTTTGAAAAAAGACCGTATTTATGACTTATCGAGGGTTACGAGAATCACAATATAATTACGAGATTAAAATCCTACGGATTTATATTCAAGTAGGATAAATAAAAATATAAGGAATAAATACGAAAGGAATTACGTCGCGAACCATTTACGAGTAAGTATTACGGAGAACGTTTAAGTAACCGAGCAAATGCGTAAACGATTAAATAAACGTAACGCACTAACTAAACCATCGTAAGGAAGTAACCATGGTTACTTCATCAAATAGTGAGCTAACCATAGGATGACCAAGCTAGCTAGCAAAATTGTGTGCTAAGGAAGCTAACCTTGTAGTTAGTTTGTAAGCTAGCAAGCTACAAAGATTTGTCTCCAAGATTTGCTACAAAGAATAAACCTAGAATGCTATACTTGGAAGAATAAAATCAATTTGCAAGATATCAACTCACCTTCCTAGAAGCAACCTATCCAAAGCATCCAAGAGAAGCAACCAAAGTAGTATAAATACCCCCCATCCCCATTTGTTCCATTGGGCCCTATTGAAGAAACGAAGGAATTCAAATTCCAAACTCCAAGTTCAAGCTCTTGTAAAATCACCCAATTAATTCCCAAGCCTCCTAGAAACTAAACTAAGGTAAGAAAATTCTTTCATCTCTTTTTATCAAGGTTTGATGGGTGGAATAAATTCAAGAAACTCACTAGTGAATAGTATGAATAGTAACCTCTCTTTGGTTTCTTGATTTCAATGGTGGTTTTAGGTTTTAAAAATCATACCACGCACTTCCAAGCCTCCACCTTCCTCAAGAACACATCGCAAGCTTTCAAGAAAGGTAAAAATCTTTGGCCCAACTTTATTTAAGGTTCATTTTTAAGATCCATTTAGTCTGTGGTAGTAAACCTAGCTTACTAAGTAGTATTGATGGAATCTTGGTGTTTAAGTTAAGTAGATTAAAGTTGGTTGTTGTTGCCTCAAGAACATGATTTTCTTGAGAGGAGTTTGTGTGTTGATGATGATATGATGATTGTTGGTGGTTGTGTTAATAGTTAGGGCATAAATGAAACCCCGATCGTAAACGTAACTTCGTTAAAACCAATAAATCGTAACTTTAAGTTTCTGTAGAAAGTCCCGAAGTTGTAAACTGTAGATTCTTTAAAAATAACCTTTTTTTAGGATATAAAATGTTATAAGGATCGTTTAGGCACTTGAATCGCTTGATTCCGATTTACGGATCAAAAGTTATGGTCATTTTAGTAAAAGTGATTTACGCGATAAAAACTGTTATGAATTACGAATTTTGAAAATATAAAGGATAGACTTAAAAGTGTTCATAAATCATGAAATTTTTACAGAGAGTAACATATTGAATTTAATAACTTCCATAAAAATTTCAAGTGAAAATAATAATTTCCCAATTTTATAAAAATGTCGGAGCCGAAACCCCGCGAGTAGAAACCGAGAGAATCCATAAGCGGAGCCGACAACGATAATGAGAATGAACCCAAGATACTTAGGAAAATGAAGTGACCACAATGTGAATATGACTTAAAGGAATAAATAAGGGTAATATAAGTTGAGCGAGAGCATGATAAGTAGCGCATGAGTGCGAGTTGCCGTAAATTAGGACGGAACCTAACGAAATGAAATGTGTTATGGTTATAGATTTCCGAGCGGAACCTAGAGCATCCTCCACCTCGAGATACCCAGACAAGTTTACGAACCCAACTACATTTTTACTGTTGTGTTGTGAAAGGATTGTTTTACTATCATCGCATAAATACCATGTTTGCCATGATACATAGTTGTTGAATTTCGCATAATAAAGCAATGTTGTACGATAAAGTATATATCGTGAAATATTTATTCCGCTTTAAGCGTGACATATTATATAAGACCGGGAGTCGGTGGGGATTTAAAATAAACCCGTGAATTATTCCGGAGATATTATAGGACGATTATAAGTCCATAGTAGTACGGTTTAAAAGGGACTCATCGTCCATTTACGAAACATTAAAACACCTCGAACTTTTATTAAAACGATTTCCCAACGATCATATTCCCTCAACTATATTTTATTGTTCGGATAATAAATATTATATACATATTCCTTTATTATGGGAGTAGTATACTCCAACGTGGATTTATTTCAAACCCGATTAATCATTATAGATTATTAATTATGTAGACACAAACTAGTTGAGGAATATTATTTTAAATAAATCTTTTAGAGAGTAAACTCATTCGAGGTATGATTATTATCAATTATCATTTAATTATTTATCGACTATTATTTAATTAATTATCATTTATTAAAGGGTTTATTATTGATGTAAAAATTATAGATCCTGATTTAAAACATACTTTCTGATTTCGGAATATCATTCGAATAATTTCAGATCGTCGGTGAATATTATCCCGACTTTTTAATATTTTGAATATAGTTTCAAGGAGAAACTTTTCCCCCTTATTGATTATCTGTTGACAACGGTCAACTCACATCCTTAGTACTTCCTCCAAAACTTTCGGAAGTATATATATATACATACAGTAAAGCTATGCCTATCAACAAGCAAAACGCTTGGAGGAACTTCGATGTGGTTCGAGTTCTTGAGATATGATAGGATTTCCTAAAGGACAAGGGAGGGGTAGAATCCAAGTACTTCGTGTATTGGATAGGCTACTGGTACCGTAGGAGATGGTATAATATGTACCTATGGACCTGCGAAGTGTGTGTATACCCGAAATGAGGACACATAGACCGTATGCGGAACGGGTGATACCCGAAAGATGACGGTTTCATCCTTCTACTAGTAGAAAAGGTTACTTTTATCGCAGTATGACTGATCATCGTATGCGGTGGCTCCAGTGAATGTCCAAATTCTTCCAATTGGAATTGTGGTGTAATACCGTAACCCAAGCCTAGGTGCTGGGATTACTATTAAGGTATTCGCAGGTTATTAAAAACCCCCCTTAATAAATTGTTTCATAAAAAGGTGTGTATCACCAAGGAAAACTATTTTCGAATAAAACTTAAATATCATATATGATGTTATCATACAGTCATTTTTATACTGTACATTATTATGCTGGACATTATAGCTCACACTTGAATTCTTAAATTGATACAACACAATAGTGAATCAAGATGCCTGCCATGAGAACTACAGCCAGGAAACGGGTAGGAAATGGCCAGCTGTTCCGTAGATTGTTTGGTGCTGTACCACAGGTAGTCAGAATAAGCTGGATTAGTTTTCAGTTGTTTATAGTTCGGCATATTTATAAGTATGATTTATGTAAGGTAAGAAACAAGAAATTTATATTTGGCCGGCGGACTAGCCTTACCTAAAGGTCACTCCCCGGTAAGACTAATTATATTTGGGTTGTAATAAAAATTACTCTGGTGATGATGGTTCGTTTCCAAGACAATAACCTGTAAGTGTGTGTGTGATAATGATGGGGTCGTGAAGCGTGAGTATTTACATATTGTAGTGTGAGTTGTGTGAGTTTAGATGGCGTGGCTTCCGAGACTCCTGACCCCGAGTTTTGGGGTGCCACAGAAATAGTATTAGAGCCTTAGGTTATCAAATCTTGGAAACGATAGGAAATAAAATACATAAACATAAGAATAATAAAATAATCAATTAGAGCTCAAGTCGAGTTCGTCATCGGACTACACGGGTTGTCTTGACCGTTTTACCCTCAAGGGAATTCTAACTCTAAGTTAGTAACACCTTGCCTATTGTGTCAAGTACCAGTGGAGCCTATGAGGGAGGTTGATCCTATTGATGATGTCATGATTCCTGAGCGTGACCCTATTCCCGAGCCAGAGAGCCCACCCATTGATGATTCAGATGATGACCCTATTGAGGATGTCCTAGAGGAGGAGACTGAGCTTCCTGTCCCCGTAGCTAATGACGTAGTCTGGAGGGATGTAGAGATGTACCCTCACCAGGCTATTCGCTCTCCTACACCACCCCCAGGGATCCAGAGCCCTATGTCTTATACTGATGATGATGATGAGGAGACGATACGCGCACAGTTGCACGAGGTCCATAACATATCCTCTAGTGACCCAGATTCACCTCTACCACCACCGGCGACCATGCATGTAGCCGTACATGACTGGATAGTGAGTCAGCTTAACGCTGAGATCACTGCGGCATCTGCTCGCATTGCGGAGTTACGCCAGGCACTGACAGCTGAGAGAGCCACCCGATTAGGATACCCAGGAGATTTCAGAGCTGCTTCCCCAGCTATAGCCCGTAGAGAGATCGATGGGATCGAGCTCCGTACCAGGGTTCAGATGAGGATGACATCAGTGGGAGGATACATCTTGGTAGTTGATGCAGAGCTGATGATTGCAGGAGTGATGAGGAGGGTGCGTGACCTCACTCGCAGATAGCGACTGAGAGAATAGTGACTAGATATAGACCTTGAAGAAGGCTGGGTGACTTGTCACCAATTTTGGTAGGATAGCTAGTAGTAGATAGCGTTCCTAGCCCTTCAGGGTACACGGCTTATATATTTTCATTTCAGTATTCAGAACTAGTAGTGATAGATTATACTCAGGCATGTATGAACTCGGCTAGTTGTTTCATCCCCAAGATATAAATGGGAGATCTTATTAATATATATCTAAGCAGTTATTAAGAAATGATGTCTATATTATTGCACTTTATAAAACCTGCTAGATAATAAATGACATGCTTACATATGAATAAAATAACCCAACTGTTATAATTACAATTATGTTGACCAATTTTCATTATCAGAACAATGCCACCCCGTAGAAGAGGAACCAGGGCACAACCCGCAGAATCTGTTGACCAACAACGAGGTGACCCTGTAGTAAATGAGGAAAGTGAAGAAGACCTAGACTATAATGAATATAATGAGGAAGAATATGTAGAAGAAGAGGCTGAGGATACCCATCAGGGAGGGAACCCCATGAATGAATTATGGAACTGTTAAGAGCAAATCTGAGTCAACAGCCTATTCCACCACAGCCACATGCTGCCCAACAGACTGCAGCTACTGCCTTTAGAGCCTTCAAATCTCTCAAACCCCCAGAATTTCTAGGATCTGCCGACCCCATTAAAGCACGGGCCTGACTCAAAGAAATAGAAAAGTCTTTTGAAATACTAGGTGTTGAGGAATGACATAAGACCATTTTTGCTTCTTACATGCTGAAAGGAGAAGCTAACTACTGGTGGGAGTCCAAACGAAACCCAAAAACTGATGTTGTGATTCCATGGGATAGATTTACCCGACTTTTCTTAGACAAGTACTTCCCTAGGTTTATGGAAACCCAGATGGAGATTAGGTTTCTAGAGTTAAAATAGGATAAGATGACTGTGGCAGAATATGAGGCCAAATTTACTGAGTTATCGAGATTTGCGCCTGAGTTTTTGAATACCGAAGAAAAGAAAGCGTGAAGGTTTCAACTTGGTCTGAAACAGTGGATACAGAACCAAGTAGCAGTGTTAGAGCTGACAGACTATGCCACCTTAGTACAAAAAGCCTCGATTATCGAAGCTGGCAGTGAGCAAATTGTGAAGGAGAAGGAAAATAGGAAGAGGAAGATAGGAAGCCAAGGAATAGGAACCGGGAACAGGAGCCTTCCAAGCAGGTTCGTCAGGGGAGCGGTGTCCCAACCTGCACGAGGCCCCAAATTCAGAAAGGCCCCGAGTGAGAGCGTTGGCCAGGGCGGCGGACAATCTAGGGCAATATTTCATAGCCAACCCCGTGCCCCAATACCAGAGTGCCAGACCTGTAAGAGAAGACACCTTGGGATATGCAACCAGACAAGAGCCCCTCTGAGATGTTACCAGTGTGACCAAATCGGACACCTTGCCAACAGCTGCACCCGGTCTATTATAACGTGTTTCCAATGTGGAAAGGTAGGACACATGAAGAAGGATTGCCCAATGTTGAAGCCCCCAGCCTCAGGGATGAGCAAAGCTGTATCCAACTGACCCCCAGCTGCTAGGACCTTCAACATGACTGTTCAAGATGCTGTCCGAAACACTGACGTGATAACAGGTACCCTTTTGTTAAATTCCGAACATGCAAATGTCCTATTTGATTCTGGAGCAACCAAGTCTTTTATATCCCAAGATTTTACTAAAAAGTTAAAACTTAATGCCATACCCTTACGTGAGATATTACGAGTGGAAATAGCAAACAGATAAATAATCCATGTAAATCAAGTATACCCTAAGTGCAAGTTGAAATTAGAAGGGAAGATCTTCAAGGTCGACCTAATCCATTCGCGTTAGGAGAATTTGATGTAATCTTAGGAATGGATTGATTATCCAGTAACGGAGCGCAAATAGATTGTGAATGGAAGAAAGTAAAGATAAGAGTGCAGAATGAAAAAGGAGTAGTGTTTAAAGGTCAACGACAGAACCACTAATCTTAGGAGTAGTGCGCGCATCCGACTTAGCCTCTTACGCAACCATGCTGGGCCGTTACCTAATAACGGGCCTCTTACGCCACTGACCATCCAATATCTGATTCGTGTTTATCCATTTTTCAAAATCAAATTCACCTATCTCTTTTTAAACGATTACAACACACATTCCAAAAATCCTTTTAAATTTTAATCACAATCTAGAGATAGACATTTTCAGAAGTTACTTTTTCCCCAAAACATCAGTTAATAAAATATATTTAAATACGTGGAATACATAATTTAAATCAACAACTATTTATATATACTGAACTGTAAAAGATTAGTTCAGGGGTACTTGCCTTGCAGAGCTTTACAACTAATACCGAGTGACCTTGGACTGACTTGGACGCTCGACTTTATCTCTTAGTTAGCAGACTATCCTGGATCCGACCTCAACGCTCAGGTCCTTCGCTTGGAACCTCGCTGTGCTTGTCGACTGATCACTAGGTTATCTTTAATTCGATATCAATTCTTGAGTCCTTTGACTAGAACCTACAGAGCCGAAATACTCTATGTTAGACGTCCAGGTATGCTTGACATATCCTCGCTATCAGTTCTACCCAAATGATATCAAAACCCGACTCGTAATTATATGTACTATTATCATACACATAACAATTAGGGTTCACACAATTGGAACTCAGTCCGATGATCATATTCAGAAAAATAAGAACACTGGTGTTTCAGAAAATAGGGTCGTCGGATATTTATAAAATAATTTATTTATATATACGTATATATATTTGACTAGTAATCCCAGTAATCACAGGATGTATCCCCGTATTTTCGAATTTAATTTTCTCAAAATCGGGCAGCACCTCCTCTGTTTACCGGCCTACCCGTCGAAACATAATCGACGTCTCAACAATCCAGCAATCACATTCCAAACCAATCATGCAATCCAAATAATCCCGAGAATAAATATTTAACTACTACTCTATCTCGAAAATTATAAAATAGAATTTATAAATTTGATATATATATTTTTTTCAAGAAGATACTCAAAATCAGAATTTTTAAATCGTAACGTGAGGGAAGTTAAATTTTCCCGAAGCAAAACACACCCAACCAACAGGCAACAACACGCATAAACACGTGCCGCCACCCTCACCGGAAAACGGTGAGGGGCGGCGACATGCACAACACAAGCAACACAGACTGAAATATACACATACATATACACATAAATGTACACACGATTGAACAACAAGAATCGAGCAAAAACAGCCGTACCAGAAACACAGCGACGACTCACATGAAAAAGAGCAACGGAAATGGTAGAGGAACAGAAGAACAGAGGATGGAGGAGAGAAAAGAGGAATCGAATAGAGAAAATAGAGAGATGGTGAGAGATACCCGAACTTTGAATTGATTTTACTATAGATCTTCCATCCACTTCAATCTACAGTGATATGGTTGATTAAACTTGATTCTACTTATCGCGAGCTTCGATTCGACTACTTGCATGCCAAAATCGGAGTTCGATAAAACCTTCGAATCACAGTTTAATTATGAAGAACACTTACTACTTTCTCTGGATAATTATGAAATTTTATTGGTGAAATGATTATGCGCGAAATAAATTTACAGAAATGGCTATTTATAGAGGAAATTTTGAGAATATTCTTTGGATAAGCTTTGGAATATTCCTTGAATATACCTTTGGATAGAGTATTCCCTGAATATGCTTTGGAATATTCCTTGAATATACTTTTGGATAGAATATTCCATGAATATGTTTTGTACGAAGATAATGTTATCGAAAAGGGTTATCGTATTGAAAATTTTGTGTCGGACCGCGCACGGGTCAAACCGTAATCCGGATCGAAAAAGTCAAAACACGAAAAATGTCCGGAATTACCAGATTAGGTTAGGAAGGAGGTTTTGGAAGAGTTTCGGGTTGTAAAAACACAAAAATGGTTGAGGATGGACGATTCTCGGCTTTAGAAAATGATTTTGTAATTATTCAGAAAATAATTAATAAATTCATAAATCAATATAAAATCATATAACACTCCAAAAATTACCAGAAAAATACCTTAATTATCTATATTTTATTCTGTGCATAATAAAATTAACATACTTATACTTTACCACATATAACAACACCAATCATAAGATAATTCACCAAAAATCACAATATAATCACATAATAATTATTTATAAATAATAATAATAATAATAATTACACAAATAATCGTCGAACACCAATAATTACATATGATTAATAACAAAATAATATCCAGCTGACTGAACCCATACACATATTTTATTTATTTAATAATTCCACAATTACACATTTAAATAATACAAAAATACACGAGTCGTTATATCATCGATTGCAAAGGATGCAAAGGTAAGACACTTGCTGCATAGTGCCATTGATAATGTTATGTCAAACAGGGTAATTCAATGCATGACTGTAAAAGAGATATGTGATGCTTTGGAAACAAGGTGTCAGGGAACTGATTCAATCAAGAAGAACAGGAAGACTATACTCACTCAAGAGTATGAGCACTTTGACTCAAAGCCTGATGAGTCATTAACTGATTTATATGACAGATTTGTCAAACTCTTGAATGATTTGTCACCAGTTGACAAAGAGTATGATATTGAAGATTCAAATCTTAAATTCCTATTAGCTCTTCCTGAAAGATGGGATTTGAAGGACACAATAAGAAGAGACAACTATAATCTTGATGACACAACTCTTGATGAAATTTATGGGATGCTCAAGACTCATGAACTTGAGATGGAACAAAGAAACAAGAGGAATAGAAGAAAGTCAAGGACAGTTGCCTTTGTGGCTGAGGAGGAAAGTCTCAAAGTTGCTGCCTCAAAGAAAGGCAAGGGAAAAGCTCTCATCACAAAGTCTAATACTGAGTCATCAAGTTCTGATACTGATGATGACTCAGAAACTGAAAGTATATCTGAGATGGACCATGATGAAGAGATGATGAAGTTGTGTGCTCTTATGGTGAAAGAAATCACAAATATTGCATACAGGAAATTCAGGAGAGGAAAGAAGTTTTTCAAGAAAGGTGCAAGTTCTGATAAGAAAGGTTTCAGAAAATCTGAAGGCAAAGGAGGAAAGTCTGGCAGAGGAGATTACTCAAATGTTAAATGCTACAACTGTGGTGAGAAAGGCCACATATCTCCTGATTGCAGAAAAGGGAAGAGTGACAAAGACAAGGCTCTTATCACAAAGAAGAAAAGCTGGTCAGATGCTTCAGATTCTGAGGATGAGGAAAACTATGCCTTGATGGCAAATGTTGATAGCAGTTCTGATACTGCTGACTTAAAGGTACCTCAAACTACTTATGCCTTTCATACTGAAGATAATACTGAGTTAAGAAGATATCTTAAAACCATGTTCATTAGTTATAAAGATCAAATTTTAACATGTGAAAGATTAACTTCTGAAAATCTTGCTTATAAAAAGAGGAATGATTATTTAGAAAAAGAGTTTGTCATGTTCCATCAAACTCATAAAGATAGAGATGATGCCTTTTATGTTAGGGATGAAGTGCTAAAAATGAATGAATCTCTAAAAACTGAGTTAGAAAAGGAAAGGGAGATTATCAGGACTTGGACTAACTCTGGTAGAGCAACTCAGGATATTCTTAGTAGTGGAAACTGGAAAGAGGGCTTAGGTTATTGAGATGATAAGAACAGTAAGGGAATTGTAAAAATTGAGCCTATAGTTGTTAAACAAAAACCAAAGGTAAATCCTGTTAAGTTTGTAACTGTAAAGACTGATATTGAGAAATCAGAAGTTAAGGAGAAATTAACTTCTGACAAATCTAAACAGGATAAGCCAACTAAAGTTAACATAGGCTTAATGGCTAAGAAGCAGCTTAAGCATAAGCTGAAACAGGGTAAAAATGTAAACAAGGTAAAGGCACCTAGGAAAAATAGGATTGGAAAGGAAGGTGTGAACAAAAGTAACAATTACAAGCCTGTTCCTAATGCTCCTGGAAAAACATGTCATAACTGTGGAAATTCTAACCATCTGACTTCTTTTTGCAGGAAAAATAAGAACATAAACTCCTTACCTTCAAAATCAGGAGGTAAGAGTCAGTCTGTTAGATATAAGCCATGAAATCTTTGTTTTCATTGTGGTAGTTTATGGCATTCCATTTATACTTGTAAGGAATATCATAGTTTGTACTATGATTATTATCAAATAAAACCTTCTGTAAAGAAAGTTAGCATTATTCCTTCTAGTGTAAGTTCTGATGCAAAGTCTGATATTGCAAATTTTGATAAGAAAACTGTTAACATAAACTCTGATGCTAAATCCGCTGCAAATGTTAACAAACTTAATAAGGCCAAAGGATCCAAGCAAGTCTGGGTCCTTAAAACTAATCATTAGTGGTCTTTGTGATTGCAGGGCAATAGGAAGAACATCCTAGTTCTGGACAGTGGATGTTCAGGACATATGACTGGAAATAAAGCCCTGTTATCAGACTTTGTGGAGAAAGCTGGCCCAGGTGTTTCTTATGGAGATGACAATATGGGAAAAACTCTGGGATATGGCAATATCAATCTTGGGAATGTCATCATTGAAAAAGTAGCTCTGGTCTCAGGACTTAAACACAATCTGCTGAGTGTTAGTCAAATCTGTGACATAAGTTATCATGTGGATTTCTTTGAAGAACACTGTGAAGTTGTAAGCAAATCTACAGGCAAAGTTGTTCTGAAG
Organism: Apium graveolens; assembly: GCF_009905375.1. Taxonomy (NCBI): domain Eukaryota; kingdom Viridiplantae; phylum Streptophyta; class Magnoliopsida; order Apiales; family Apiaceae; genus Apium; species Apium graveolens. The sequence continues at coordinate 182,911,729 of NC_133651.1, forward strand.
GGATACAGGCATGGTAACATTTATGAAGCTAAGCTTTCAACAAGTACTGATGATTCTGCAATATGTCTGTTGAGTAGAGCATCAATTGAAGAAAGATGGGATTGGCACAAGAAACTCTCTCATTTAAATTTTAACAATATAAATGAACTAGTCAAGAAAGATCTTGTGAGAGGATTTCCAAAATCAGTATTTGCTCCTGATGGCCTTTGTGATTCATGTCAGAAGGCGAAACAAATAAAATCTTCATTCAAGAGCAAGACTGAATCATCAATTCTTGAGCCTTATCACCTACTACATGTTGATCTATTTGGTCCAGTGAATGTCATGTCTATTGCAAAGAAGAAATATGCTATGGTCATAGTGGATGAGTTCACCAGATACTCATGGGTGTATTTCTTGCACACAAAAAGTGAAACTGCATCTATCTTGATTGATCATGTCAAGCAACTGGATAAATTGGTCAAATATTCTGTGAAGATCATAAGAAGTGATAATGACACTGAGTTCAAGAATTTGATCATGGAAGAGTTCTGCAAAGACCATGGAATAAAGCAGGAATTTTCTGCTCCTGGAACTCCACAACAAAATAGAGTTATTGAAAGAAAGAATAGAACTCTTATTGAAGCTGCACGAACTATGCTTGATGAAGCAAAGTTGCCAACCTACTTTTGGGATGAAGCTGTGCAGACTGCTTCTTTTACTCAGAATACTACACTCATTAACAAGCATAGAAAGACACTATATGAGATGGTGAAGAAAAAGAAGCCAAATCTGAAGTATTTTCATGTATTTTGATGCAAATGTTTTTTTCTTAAGACTCATCCCGAACAGCTATCCAAATTTGATCTAAAAGCTGATGAAGGAATTTTTATTGGATATCCACTTTCCACAAAAGCCTTCAGAGTCTATAATTTAAGAACAAGGGTTGTCATGGAATCTATCAATATCTCTTTTGATGATAAGAAGATTACTGGACTTGAAGATTTCAATGATCATGATCATCTGAGATTTGAAAATGAAGTGTTAAATTCTGATTCTGAAAATCCTGATAGTCTAAATCCTAATACTACAAACTCTGATGGATTAAACTCTGATGTTATTGAAATTGTGGTGACTACGCCAAAGCAAGATGCACCTGTACAGGGGGAGCATACTGAAGATACAACCACATCTGAAGAAGCATCAGAACCTACAACAGGCTCTTCAAGTTCTGATGGACCAAGTTCTGATAATTCTGGAAACTCATGTTCAGATATTTCTGGAAACTCAAATTCTGAAGGATCCAACTCAGAGAGCATAATTTCAGGGGAAGCATCAGAAAATGTTGATGGAGACAACATGGATTATGGGGGAGCATCCAGTTCTAGATATAACCTTCCATCTGCAAGGAAATGGACTAAAGCACATACACCTGACTTAATAATTGGAAATCGTGATGCAGGTATCAGAACTAGAACAACTACATCTAATGAATGTCTCTATCATTCTTTTCTATCTCAGACTGAACCAAAGAAAGTGGAAGAAGCTCTTCAAGATGCTGATTGGGTGCAAGCAATGCAAGAAGAGTTAAATGAATTTGAAAGAAATAAAGTCTAGACCCTAGTGCCAAGACCAAAGAACAGATCTGTTGTTGGTACAAAGTGGGTGTTCAGAAACAAAACCGACAGTGATGGCATAATTACAAGGAATAAAGCAAGGATGGTTGCAAAAGGATACTCTCAACATGAGGGAATTGATTATGATGAAACATTTGCACCAGTTGCTAGATTGGAAGCCATAAGGATATTTTTGGCATATGCTGCTCACAAGAAGTTTAAAGTCTTTCAAATGGATGTGAAAAGTGCTTTTCTTAATGGAGAATTGGAAGAGGAAGTATATGTTGAACAACCTCCAGGCTTTGTAGATCCCCAATTTTCTAATCATGTCTACATGCTTGATAAAGCACTTTATGGCCTTAAGCAAGCTCCAAGAGCATGGTAAGAGACTTTAGCTCAGTTTTTTCTGGAAAGTGGATTTAACAGAGGGACTATTGACAAAACACTGTTCTACCTCAACCATTGAAATGACTTACTTTTGGTGCAAATATATGTTGATGATATCATTTTTGGTTCTACAAATGACAGACTTTGTAAGAAGTTTGCCAAGCTGATGCAGTCAAGATATCAAATGAGTATGATGGGAGAAATTAACTATTTTCTAGGCCTTCAAGTCAAGCAGAATGAAGAAGGAACTTTTATTTGTCAATCTAAGTACACTAGAAATTTGTTGAAAAAGTTTGGAATGCAAAATTGTTCAAATATATCCACTCCTATGGCCACTACAACAAAGTTGGATAAGGATACTGGTAAATCAGTAGATATTACTGATTACAGAGGTATGATTGGTTTACTACTCTATCTAACTGCAAGTAGACCTGATATCATGTATGCTACCTGTCTTTATGCAAGATTTCAAGCAGATCCAAGAGAACCTCACTTAACAGCTGTGAAAAGAATTTTCAAGTACCTTAAGGGTAAAGCTGATCTGGGATTGTGGTATCCTAGAGAATCAGACTTTAAGCTAATAGGTTACTCAGATGCAGATTTTGCAGGATGTAAAATTGACAATAAAAGCACAAGTGGAAGCTGCCAATATCTTGGAGGCAGATTGGTTTCTTGGTTTAGTAAGAAATAAAAGTCAATTTCCACATCAACTGCAGCAGCAGAATACATTGCTGCAGGAAGCTGTTGTGCACAGATTCTTTGGATGAAGAATCAGTTACTGGATTATGGGTTAGAATTTTCTAAAATCCCTATTTACTGTGATAATCAAAGTGCTATTGCTATGACAGGTAATCCAGTTCAACACTCAATGACAAAGCACATCAGCATTAGGTACCACTTCATAAGGGAACATGTGGATGAAGGTACAGTGGAATTGCATTTTGTTCTATCAGATCAACAACTAGCAGATATCTTCACAAAACCACTGTGTGAAGCTACTTTTACAAGATTGGTAAATGAACTTGGAATGGTATCAGGTTCTTTCTCTAAATCTTCTTAGTTTATGTTCTGATACATCAGACTTTATGATCAGTATTTACAGAAATTACTATCTTTGTGTATTGTGTGCTTGAATTGAAATTTGCGTAAGTGCTGATTGCTGTCTGATGTGAATTCTAAACTCTGATAGTGATATGAATGTTTCTGTGACTATTCAATCCAATGAGGATAACTGTGCTAGATGCTGACCTAGTAGTCTTTAATATACTAAAGATCCCATGTTTGAAGTAATTGTTTATGTGGAAATCTTTTAACACAAGCAAATTCTGATATTGAGCTCAGTTGAAGTTTACTTTATGTATCTTATTACTAAGTCAAAAACTAGAATAGTGGTTCTTATCTGTTAAGTTCTGATGTTAGTAAATCTGATGGATGTACTAAGTGCTGATAAGCCTTACTTATCAAAAGAAAAAGAAAAGAAATAAATATCAGGTACTCCTTTAAGATCTAGAGTAAAAATGTGGAAGGGAAGACCCAAGTGCATTGTTGGTATTAAGTAATATACATTAAAAAGCAAAAAAAAACAAAATTTTCTTGGTGACTTTTCACACTCTATGATTACTGGAGAAATACTCTGATAACAACATAAGTTCTGATAAGCAGTCATGACTCACTTACACTGAGAAGCCACTGTAAAATGGAATTTCAAAAGATGCATAAAATGAGCACAAAACAGTTGAGGTGGACTCATGCATGAACTCATTCAATAGTAGGCTTCAGAATAATGACAGATTTTGAGTAAAGTTCTTAATTATGCCTTATTTCTAAGATGTACTGAAGTGAATCAGACTTTACTCTTTGTCTGATATTTAGCTTAATGCACACACTTACACTCCATATGAATGATGAAAATTACTGTGGTGATAAATGTTATTTTAGATGAACAGTTTAAGTGTTAGTTGCATAAATTCTGAGGACAAGTTCTGATGGAAGTTCTGATGGAAGTTCTAATGATTAAATTCTGATGTAACCATATGAGTATTTGTGTGAAGAATTACATGAATAAAAATTCACTTTTCGAGTTAAGGAGCCATATTCTGATGAATTTTAAATCCTGATAATAATCAAGTTCTGATGCTGATGTGGCAATATTTATTTATTTGGTTTATTTTTGGTCATTACTTGAATGATAATATTTTTACAGAATATTGGTTTATGTGAGATAAAACAGTCATAATCATGATGGGTTAGTGGTTAGCGTGTATGTCTTGAAAAACTGTATACGCACAGTAATTTTTATTATATCCCGTGCCCATTAACTCTGGCTTTAGATCTTTTACTGACTGTTATTATTACACATCAGTCTAGGGAGTCGAGGGGTCATTATTTTTACTTGTAATTTTTAAGCAGTCCTCGCGTCCCTTGGTATTCTATTGGTTATTTAAACCGACTATTCATTCCAGCCAATACATCTTTCATTTTCTCACAAACTCATTTTTTTATTCTCATCAACAAAAATGGTTCGTTTCAACTTGTTTCTGAACTATGAAACCTTTAACATCGAGTTGAGTTGTGATGAATGGCAACAGGAGTGGCATGTCACCACCATTCCTGAAAAGCTTTGGAACTCAGTTCCACAAGAGGTTCACACAGAACTCTTGTTCTTATCAATGTTGTACCATCTCCATCTTGATAGGTTGGAAGAGGAAAGGAGAGAAGCTCTCCGTCAGCAAGAACGGATCATCCGTCTTGCAGTGCTCTTCGTTAGCAGCAGAAGAAGTAGTCGTTAGGTCTTCTTAGACTAGGACTAAGGCTGTTGATGTTAAGAATAGTAGAATAGGACTAGCTTGTAATTTTTGAATGTAATTGATAAATTTCATGAAATATAATTATCTGATATATCAATGAAATTTTCTTTAATTGCAAGATTTGTTCTTTGTTTCTCAAATTATGTGACTGTGCATGTTTAATTGAAATTTATTAATCTTTACTTCATCGATTTTTACTTTTATTTTGTGATGAATATTTTGATTAAATTCTGTTGATTTGAGGATATAACTAAGGAACAGGTTCAAACATCAGAACCTGTTGTTGTAGAAGCTGAGAAGGTTTCTTCTCAGAAAGATACTGTAACTGGGAGTTCTAGGCCCCTCAAAAGGCTTAGAAAGTTAAAATCTGATGATAAAGCTCCTACAGTGTCTCCACCTTTGAAGAAATTGAAGATACAGAGAGCTCACAGGGACATAGTTGAGTCAGATTCAGAAGATGTTGAAGCAGCTACGGAAGGCGGTCAGGAATCTCTGATCCCAACAGAACCAATTGTTATTGATTCACTTCCTTCTGCACAACCATAAACTGCTCAAGACAAAGTACCTACACCTCCTATGTCACCTATAATTGAACAAGTACATATTACATACCCAGGTACAAGTGCTGAAATTGATATTCATAACTTGATTGTGCTTGAGGTTTTGTACTTGGAAGCTCCTCCAATTCAACTCACTCCACCAACAACACCAATTTTGGATGTTGATCAGAACCTGGCTGCAGATCAGAATTTAGAGGATGATGTTGATGCCTCTATAGCCTCCCATACTGCTATTTTATCAGAGGATGCTGATACTGCAGGATCTACAATTTCTGATGCTGCCAATGAGGAAACTACTGGTGAAGCTGCTGCCAATCTAGATGCTGATGTAGCTGGTCCATCTGGACATGCACCTCAACACACAGTTAATAAAGCTGATCTAATCAAGAAGTTTGTTAGAGGGGAAGCACCAATACCTTGGAGTGAAACTCCTAGAAGAAAGGAGTGGACTAAGGAATGGAACTCAGTTAATTTTGTTCCTTCTGAAAAGATTCTTGCTGAGCATCTGGAAAAAGCTGATGAAATGCTGTTAAATGATGATTTCAAGGCACATCTGAGAGTTACTGCATTGAGTACTAGTGTGGCGCCCTCCAAACTCGGGTCAGAAGTTTGGGGTCCACAACACAAACATAACATATAAACCTGTATATAAAATACTATTTACAATGACCCTGCTTTACATAACCACGGATCGTAACAGGTTAAAGTATGAAAATAAGCCACAACCTTAACTTTTATTACATCGTACCAAATCCCAACTAATTTAACTTACAACTGATAATAAAATTATTCTTAGAATCTTACTATCTCACTACCGCAATAAGCTCCTGCTAGCTCGATCCAACTCAATCTGGAACCCTAGCTCGTACATTGAACTGGGAAACCTCGCTATCAACCGTATCCTTCTTAACTGTAGAATACATTAAAAAATTTGCAAGAGTGAGCTAACTAGCTCAGCAAGTCACAATGACAATAATTGAGGTTAATCAATGATCAAACGAGATGATTCAGAGGAATCAAGTTTATTGCTAAATAATCATTAGAATTGATTATTCATTTTAAGTTCTTAAAACCAAGGTTAGTCTGCTGATCAGTTACGCACTAACCCCGAGCAAAGCACACAACACTGCTCTAACTACTGGATCCAAGGCACATATTGGCCTAACTTGACCATTGATATGGTCTGACCACAAATCTGGTCCATACATATAAAAAAACTATCCAATTCTAAAGCAGTTCAATATGATAAACAATATAATTCGATACAACAAGATCATAATCAATGATGATTAACACTTGAATATAACGTAAGGAAACTCATGGATATCACAAGGGTATATCAGGGTATGTATAAGAAACGGTTTTCAGTCCGTAAAGGATCAGGTATTAGACGAATAATGATTTTTCAAGGTATAGTTCTTTGATGTTATAAAGAATGGTTGGAGTATAAAAGTTTCTCTATTTTCAAACAATTTTATTCCAGTGTTTGGTGTTTGGTAGTTATACATTTGGGGAGTAGTATCATATTTGTATGGTTTGGTGTCTGAGGATCAATAAAGGATGGTTTAGAAAGAATAAGGCTTACGGCTCAAGATCAAGAAAGATCAGGGTTCAAGGGTAAATAGTTTAAAGCACTTGCAATATAAAATAGGGGTTATTTTGAATAATAACGACATGTTATGAAACAGTTCGAAAATATTTGCGATATATCTTGAAGAAAAGTTCAAAAGTACTTGCCTTACAGGGCTTTATAACTACTGATCAATACTGAGCATGTCCAACCACTAGATTCCATTGGATTCATCTTCGACACTCAGGTTTTTCTGTTGAAACTCTATTGAGCTCGTCGAATGATCACTAGGTTATCCTTAGTCCATTGTCCATTTTTGGTTTTCTGACTAGAACCTACAGGGTCGAAATACTCTATGTTAGATACCCAGTTATGCTTGACATATCCACGCTAAACACCTACCCATTCGATAGCATATTCCGACTCGTAATCATTCATATTATAATAACACAAACAACAATTAGTGTTCACATTCTCGAAATCGGTTCAGTGTTCGTTTTCAGAAAATACGTATACTCGTCATTTTACGAAATTAGGGTTACTGAGTTTTGGACAGAACATTCACCACAACATACAATCAAGTTCGTATAAAGTATGAGTATATATATATATATTGACTCGACGTCCCGATAATTATCGGATACGCTCCCGCATTTCCATAGTTGGTTTCCCGGAAATCGGGCAGCGTCTCCTTTGTTTATCGGACTACCCGTCGAAACATCAGTCGACACCAAACCCCAATCACAACAATCGCAACAATTATCCAATCACATTCCAATTCCATAAATCCCAATCACTGATTTAAACCTACTAATTATTATTATTTGTGCTTTTAAATTTTTTTTTTTTAAATATAGGACTCAGAATAAACATCATAGTCCACCGTCAGCTCACGGATGTTCATCACTGACGGCGGCGAAATTCGCGTTGCCTGATTAATTCGGATGGCCATTAAAAATTTCACCGATAAGAAATACTAATATTCCAAAATCAATTCATCCGAATAGTCAGAAAATTCATTCGAATTTTCCAGAAAATACTTTGAATAACCAAGGCAACAATCGAATGATAAGTAGGATACTAGCATAATAGGAGATAACCCAGAACAAGGATGCACAGCCATCACATATACATATACATAAACAATATATATGTATATATCGGACAACCAGGAGCAACGACGGCGATTCGCCGGAAAAGAAAATAAGTAACTGAGCTTGCACAATTACAATACCATCCACGGAGATACACATACACACAGACACATAAACAGAGTCACGCACGACGCACAACATCGCCTCGCCGGGCCACCTCGCCAGAAAAGAAGCCGGCGGTGACCTGCAAAGCGGAAAGAAATCACAGGCGGCACATCAGACAAGAAAATACAGGCAACAATTACCCGAAATAGGATGAAATCGGACAAAGAAATGAGGGAGAGATTGACTGAAAGAGAGAGGGCCGAGAGATTGAGAGGTTGAAGAAATGAAATACAGGGACGTGCTGCGTACCCACCCTTCTTTTTATTTTTCTCTCGAATAATGCTGCTACAGCCACGTTTCAATAATTTAACGAAATCGTAACACGTGTCTTATTTTCTACTGTAGCCCCAAATTTGGTTCGCGTTTTGCAAAAATAACGAACAAACTTATAAATAAAAATTAACCCGAAATCTAAAAAAATTAGTCGTAAAATATTACAAATATCCTAAAATTAATAAAAATATAAATTTCGCGATCTTTAAACAATTTCTAAAGTACACTTTATACCCGCTTGTATCAATTAAATGAATCGACGCGCGGGTAAAATTAATCTCAAAAATTCCCAAAATACTTTTAAAATTCTCGGAATATTCTTAACTTAGATAAATATGAGTTTCATAATTTTTAAAGAATTCTGGAATTAAATACAGATTTTACGAATAAATACAATCAGAAAATCACTCAGGGCTAAATAATTAATAAAATATTGATTTCTAAATTTTATAAAATCCCATAAATAATTATTGTAATTATAAAACCATAAAAACAATTTTAGAGATATTCAAATATTTATGCAAATAAATTTGCACTAAATCCATTTTTGAAATTGAAAACAATTCAATACGACTCCATAATTAATCACGTGGACAACCCGGTACACTATAAATCAGACATCAATAATCAAACAACACAAAGCGGTCAAGACCAATACACTTATTTTATTCATTTAATGATTTCCTTAATTACATAATTAAATAATTCAAAAATACACAAGTCGTTATATCCTTCCCCCTTAAAAGATTTTGTCCTCAGAATCTGGTCTAACTAAATAAGTGAGGATATTTATCAAGCATATCTGACTTTAGTTTCCAAGTAGACTCTTCTACTAAAGGATTTCAAACGTACTTATTATAGATATACACTCATTTTCAATGACTTTCCTTTAACGATCAAGAATTTAGATCGATCACTATATGCAAAACAAACTTGGACTAGAGCCCATTGGCTCCTGATTAATCACTTGATTCGAATCAGATACTTATCGCCCTAACCTTGACAGGCAAAATACATTATATATACATACTGTTGTGACGGTAACATCAACTCATGAATAACTTTATCTATATTTATCGATACCTCAAATGGTTTACTAAATTTAGGACTCAACTTGTCCTCTCCATTCAGATCTATCCAACCTTTTTTAAGGTAAAACTTTTACTAACACTACTAGTCCTATTTCTATACCCATACAATCTCTCGATACAAATCCGCCTTCGTGCTTTGTCTATCCCAAACTGCTTCAATCAATATCACTACGCCCTTGGTGTGCTGAATTAACGTAGAATTTGACAACTTCCTTTCTCCCATTTTATCTCAATAAAGTAGGGACCTACACTTGCGTCCATATAAGGCTTGGTAAAGTAGCATTCTAAAGCTAACATTGATGATAAATGATCATCCCAGTTTTCCTTAAAACTCAACCTCTCCACATATCTTGTTTTTCCTGAATCGCTTCCTCACTTTGACTCTTCACTTAAGGATGGTAAGCGGTGCACATTTTCAACTTGGTTTCCAAACATTTAAACATCTCCTATTCGTTTCCATCAGTTAAGGCTGAAAGGTAATCTCATATATAAACTTCAGATTCCACTCTTTCCAATTCATTTATTAATTCCTCGATGGTCTTAATTACATCCAATCCTTTCTTTCTGCATAAGGCATCTGTTACCATACGGCTTTGTTTAGGTATTTGTTAATGGATTATTCAGAATCTTTTGTTAATCTTCTGTCAAAATTTTTATATTTGAAAACTCAACGCATAGTTGCTTTCCTTCTAATCTTTGGAGGAATTTTTTTTTTTGGCATACCACACAAACTTTCTTATCCTTTGAATAGCTGAGGATGTTATCAATAAATACAATTTTCTTATCCAAGTACTCCTTATACACCACATTCCTTAATTCCTTATAGCCACCTGATACACCTGTTATTTCACATAATATCACCAGAGCTTGCAATGCTCTTAACTTACTTTAATCGTAATCTCTGATATATTCTCAGGTTGGATCTTAAGTTAATCCTTGAGACATAACACACTTCTTAGATTATGTCTCATAGGTAATCAATTCTTTGTAGGGGTCACTTCTTCTTATTCGTTGTTTAATTAAATTCCCGATAATCAGTACATAATCTCATAATTTCATTCCTTTTTTCCACCAACATCACTGATACATTTTACGATTCACTTCTTGTAAAACCACTCCTTGGTCTGCCTTGTTCACTAGGCTTCCGATACTTCGCCTTAATTCTTTGACATGTCCAACACTTCCCAATCTATTTTGAAATTCTCTTCTTATACCTGATTATCACTATTTTTCTTTAAATTTCCATATATCTTGGCATCTCTTCAATATTAAATACTTTATATTGTGAATTCCCGGTGGGATCTCATTTCTTAATTCTTCTACTTGTAGCATCCAAATGCTGGAAGAAAACCTAGGGATATCGTGATCGTTCTCCTGGGCGTATAAATTTCCTCTTACTAACTGCTAACATCGTGATCCATTATCTTCTCTTGAAATCTCCTTATCTTTCCCTTAACAACTTCGACTGAAAGGTCATACTATCCATCCTTGCTCTTTTTGGATTATGAAATCTAACTTCCAATTCCAACTTCTAAAATTCCATAGGTAATTCTTTTCGGTGCAGTCTCTAGGTTTATTTTCTCCTTTTTGCTTATCGCTTGCCACTACATTTGCTTTTCCTTGCGAATACATACTTTAAACTCTTATGGTCCGTATAGATCTTACATCTTCCTTCATACATGTAATGTTTCCCAATCTTTCAAAACAATATTATTACTGTTAGTCCCAATTATGAGTAGGACACTTCTACTCATAGGGTTTCGGTTGTCTGGGTGCATATACAATAACACTATTGTGCTGCATCAACACACATCCTGCTCCCTTATGAGAAGCATCACTATAAACTACCAAATATCCTTGACACTTTCAAAATGATAAAGCAGGTGTTGTAACCATTGTTTCATTTAACTCCGTAAAACTTTCTTCACCCTTCTCTACTTTATATAAACTTCTTGCTTTTCCTGATTAGCTTCGTCCAAGATATTTCAACTTTCAAGAAATTTTGCACAAATTTTCGATAGTAACCGGCCCATGATAAAACTTCTTACTTTTGTTAGTGTTTCTGATCTCATTTCATTCATAATAACTTTAATTTTTGCTGAATCTCTTTTGATCTTCTCCATATTGGCTACTTATGCTAAGAACTATACTTCATACAACTTCTTTCTTCTCCAACTTCCTAGTTACCATTAAATGTTTTGCATGGTCCTCCGTTGACTTTAAGTATCACAACTACAACTTATCCAAATATTCCTTAATGATTATGTCCATCGAGTTCAAATATTACTGGTATATTGGTTAATTTAAATGACAATACAAGAACAGTACTTAGTTCTGAAAATTATCTTTGATATATCCATAGGTTTAATCTTTTATCCGTGAAATACCAAGTCTTAAATCAATCTTATAAAAGTACTTTGCTTCTTTCGTTTAATCAAACAAATCATTGGTTCGAGGTAACAGATACTTACTCTTGATAGTAACTTGTTGAGCTTTTGCTGGTTGACACATAACCTCATACTTCCATCTTTCTTATTAACAAAATAATACCGGTGCACCTTAAGAGTACACTGGGTCTAATCGCTCCTTCTTCTAATATCTCTTGCATCTGCTTTGTTAACTTCCTCATTTTAATTGGTGTTATTCTATGCAGGGCTTTGGACACTGGCTTCCTTTCAGGTGCTATGTTGATCGCGAACTTCATTTCTCTATCTGGAGGAAATGTTGATAACTTATCTGGAAACATATCTTGAAACTCCTTAATTGCTATTAAATCTTCAAATTTTGTTTGCTTCTGACTTTTATTTATCCCATAATCACCATAATGCTCACATCTTGATCACCGTAATCATCGTTAACAAATTCTTTACCCTTCTTCTTCCTTTATACCTCATCATATTCTCATTTGACGTCTTCAGGACTATGTCTTCATCACAACGGTTTGTCTGGGCATCATGCTTAAATAGTTAATCCATTCCGTAGAATAATGTCAAATCCTCTTATTTCCAATGATATCAATTCTTCACAACTTATTTCCATAAATCTCAATTCCACCATTGGTACTTACTTATTCAACAATTACACGTTCTTGACTTGCTAATCCTTTGATCATAATCTTATCAATTCAACAGGGTAATTCATCTTATCAACAAAACCTTGAGAGATAAATAATTAAGTTTCTCTCACATCTTTTAATACTTTAACACGTAAGGTATCCACATTAATCGTTCACATCACCGCATCCGTATTCTGAATAACATATTTCATAGACAAATCATAAACTCTCGTTCTTGGAGACGTATTCCTTATTGGAGTAGATTCCCTTGACTCTTAGTGCATTCCTGACAGGGTTAGTGATTTACAATTCTTGCCATATGCCCTTATTTCCTTTCCATGCATGAGAGGTAGATGGAACTTTGCCCGCTTGGTTTAGAATACGTTGATTTTTACTTGAAAAACTTTTTGCAAAGAACAACAGTACGACAAGACAACTAGAAGGATTCACGGTTTTAATAAACTTAGAGTTGGAAAGAAAAAAGAAGTGATGATTTGAATATAAATGAGATAACCACAATGGTACTTAAGATGGCCAGTCTTTCGTACCATATGGCATACAACACATGATTAGGTGGCGTCCCACCCGACTCTTCGTCATCCTGATAAAGCGTCTCATCATAACACTGTTTGTCCCAATCAGAGAGCAAAACTTGAGGGGAACAATTAAATTTGAAAGGAATGCAATATCCTCCTTTTTGATATCATCATAAGGAGTTTATTAAGAAAAGAATTTCATACATTTTTAGAAATTAAAAAGGAATATATGCTGTAATATTGAAGACAAGAACGATACCATTAGTCACCATCCACATTTTACTTGTATTCATCTTTCGAGCTTGTTCGATCATATCTCAATTGTGTCATATATCAACTTTAGAAAGTACGCTGAAATGCCTTCACAAATTAAGCATTATGGTAGATTCTTACTTGTTAGGTCTTGCATCTTTAACATCGTACCTACACGTATAATACTTTAACAATTCGATCATAATGGCGTTCCTACCAGATAACCTCGAGTTTCCTCTTTCAATTTAGAATAACCCCGAATCATTCAACATAGCGATCCTTTTGTTAATAATATTCTTCTTTTAAGAAAATATAGAAATCTTCTCAATCTCCTTCAGTCATACTCAGGCTTCTGTTAGATCAATGAATTCTTTAAACTTGGATAGTCCTGTAATTGGATGAGTAATTGCTCCGTACGCTGATTCTGTTGTTAATCTTATCAAACAATATTTGTACATTTCTGTTAGGAATAACCAACTTCTTCATAATCGCGAATCACTTTGTCCTCTGAATTAACAATACTAAATCTAAAATAAATATCCTTCCAACTAATCCGAGTCTTTTGACAAACAAGAAACTCAGGTAGTAACTTGACAACCAATGTTTAAAACTTATTTTTATTCAAAAAGGCTTTTAGAAATTTTGTAAGGAAAAATCTTTTTCAAAAACTTGTTAAAATTTTGAAAATCATAAATTTGGTTGTCCTTACTATATGAGTTGGTTGTTGTCCTTCCGACCTATAACAAGGTACCAAATTAAAGGAACGATCACATAAAGGTCCATTTACTTCAATCTACCTTATCTCCTTTATTGGGTTCATTTGCCTTCCTTAATCGACGATCACTTCAATTATCGTTGCATGTTATTGTATTCGTAGCTTCACATCAACACTTTCATACTGGTAATGCTCCCGTCATCAACTTTGCAGTCGTAAAGTAGAATAGGTTGTCCAATAGTCAACAAGTCCACTGACGACACATCACATTATTACTACAAATATATCACATCGTCATAACACCATTACCTAACTCCTAGGAAAGCTCCAGATCCATAATCTCCTCTAACTCTCTTCTCAATACCTATCTAATCCATTCCACAAGCTAGTCCTGGGTGGCCTAATCACTAATGGCTTCTTTTAATCTGGTAACAGCTATCCTCGTGAACACTTGAATCTTCTTTCTACACTTCTTCTCACCTTTATTTATATCCCAAGTACTCACCATTTACTTTAACTCCCGAATCCATCCTCATAGGTACTATTGCTTCATAGGACAGGTTTTAAACTAGGGTATAGAACAGGGTATAGGGTAAACTGAAAAGAAACACCCACAACCAAATCTCCAGTGAAAAAAGAATAACCTGATGGAGGTTTTAAAGAAAATAGGCTCATATCAAGAGGTAGTAGAATAGAGTAGAATAGATTGAAAAGGTGCAACTGTCAAAACAGAAGGTAGTACCATTAATACTGACGAAAGAACAAGGTGAAATTCAAATCTGGGAGGAAATGACGATCCTCAAACGGAAGGCTCCAAACGATCAGATGATACAAGGAAGTCAGGATCTGCCATTGCCGTTGTCTGGAAATCACGTCGCAAGCTAAGAATCCCGAATCGCAATACGAACCGTGTCGGATACCTACTATACAATCGCACTCAACCTTACAACATCTTATCTTTCTATTTCCTATTCCTAATCCTAACCCTCTACCCAATCCCGACAATCTAGGCTTGTTTCAGTGACTTATAACCTGTAGCTCTGATAACAACCTATGGCGCCCTTCAAACCCGGGTCAAAAGTTTGGGGTCCACAACACAAACACAACATATAAACCTGTATATAAGATACTATTTTCAATGACCCTGCTTTACATAAACACGGATCGCAACAGGTTAAAGTATGAAAACAAGCCACAACCTTAACTTTTATTACATCGTACCAAATCCCAGCTAATTTAACTTACAACTGATAATAAAATTATTCTTACAATCTTACTATCTTACTACCGCAATAAGCTCCTGCTAGCTCGATCCAACTCAATCTGGAATCCTAGCTCGTACATTGAACTGGGAAACCTCGTTATCAACCGTATCCTTCTTAACTATAGAATACATAAAAAAATTCACAAGAGTGAGCTAACTAGCTCAACAAGTCACAATGACAATAATTGAGGTTAATCAATGATCAAATGAGATGATTTAGAGGAATCAAGTTTATTGCTAAATAATCATTAAAATTGGATATTCATTTTAAGCTTTTAAAACCAAGGTTAGGCTGCTGATCAGTCACACACTAACCCCGAACAAAGCACACAGCACTGCTCTAACTACTGGATCCAAGGCACACATTGGCCTAACTTGACCATTGATATGGTTTGACCACGAATCTGGTCCATACATATAAAAAACTATCCAATTCTAAAGCAGTTCAATATGATAAACAATATAATTCGATACAACAAGATCATAATCAATGATGATTAAACACTTGAATAAAATGTAAGGAAACTCATGGATATCACAAGGGTATATCAGGGTATGTATAAGAAACGGTTTTCAGTCCGTAAAGGATCAGGTATTAGACAAATAATGATTTTTAAGGTATAGTTCTTTAATGTTATAAAGAATGGTTGGAGTATAAAAGTTTCTGTGTTTTCAAACAATTTTGTTCCAGTGTTTGGTGTTTGGTAGTTATACATTTGGGGAGTAGTATCATATTTGTATGGTTTGGTGTTTGAGGATCAACAAAGGATGGTTTATAAAGAATAAGGCTTACGGCTCAAGATCAAGAAAGATCAGGGTTCAAGGGTAAATAGTTTAAAGCACTTGCAATATAAAATAGGGGTTATTTTGAATAATAGCGATATGTTATGAAACAGTTCGAAAATATTTGTGATATATCTTGAAGAAAAGTTCAGAAGTACTTACCTTACAGGGCTTTATAACTATTATTGATCAATACTGAGCCGACTCTGTCGCTCAGGCTTTAATGTCCAACCACTAGATTCCATTGGATTCGTCTTCGATACTCATGTTTTTCTGTTGAAACTCTACTGAGCTCGTCGACTGATCACTAGGTTATCCTTAGTCTATTGTCCATTTTCGGTTTTCCGACTAGAACCTACATGGTCGAAATACTCTATGTTAGATACCCAGTTATGCTTGACATATCCTCGCTAACCACCTACCCATACGATAGCATATTCCAAATCGTAATCATTCATATTATAATAACACAAATAACAATTAGGGTTCATGTTCTCAAAATTGGTTCAGTGTTCATTTTCAGAATATACGTATACTCGTCATTTTACGAAATTAGGGTTACTGTGTTTTGGAATGCACATTTACCACAACATACAATCAAGTTCGTATAAAGTATAAGTATAAATATATTTACTCGACGTCCCGATAATTACCGGATACGCTCCCGCATTTCCATAGTTGGTTTCCCGGAAATCGGGCAGCGTCTCCTTTGTTTATCAGACTACCCGTCGAAACATCAATCGACGCCAAACCCCAATCACAACAATCGTAACAATTATCCAATCACATTCCAATTTCACAAATCCCAATCACTGATTTAAACCTACTAATTATTATTATTCGTGTTTTTACATTTATTTCTTTTAAAATATTAGGACTCAGAGTAAACATCATAGTCCACTGTCAGCTCACGGATGTTCATTACAAATTTCACCGATAAGAAATACTAATATTCCAAAATCAAGTCATCCGAATAGTCATAAAATTCATTCGAATTTTCCAGAAAATACTTCAAATAACCAAGGCAACAATCAAATAATAAGTGGGATACTAGCATAACAGGAGATAACCCAGAACAAGGATGCACATCCATCACATATACATACACATAAGCAATATATATGTATATATCAGACAACCAGGAGCAACGGCGGCGATTCGCCGAAGAAGAAAATAAGGTACTGAGCTTGCACAATTACAATACCATCCACGGAGATACACATACACATACAGACACATAAATAGAGTGACGCACGACGCACAACACCGCCTCGCTTGGCCACCTCGCCGGAAAAGAAGCCGGTGGCGACCGGCAAAGCGGAAAGAAATCACAGGCGGCACATCAGAGAAGAAAATACAGGCAACAATTACCCGAAATAGGAAGAAATCGGAGAAAGAGACGAGGGGGAGATTGACTGAAAATAGAGGGCCGAGAGATGCAGAGAGAGATTGAGAGGTTGAAGAAATGAAATACAGGGACGTGCTGCGTATCCCCCCCTTTCTTTTTATTTTTCTCTCGAATAATGCAGCTACTGCCACGTTTCAATAATTTAACGAAATCATAACACGTGTCTTGTTTTCTACGGTAGCCCCAAATTTGGTTCGCGTTTTGCAAAAATAACGAACAAACTTATAAATAAAAATTAACCCAAAATCTAAAAATTTAGTCGTAAAATATTACAAATATCCTGAAATTAAAAAAAATATAAATTTCGCGATCTTTAAACAATTTCTAAAGTACACTTTATACCCGCTTGTATCAATTAAATGAATTGACGCGCGGGTAAATTTAATCTCAAAAATTCCCAAAATAGTTTTAAAATTCTCGGAATATTCTTAACTTAAATAAATATGAGTTTCAAAATTTTTAAAGAATTCTGGAATTAAATACAGATTTTATGAATAAATACAATCAGAAAATCATTCAGGGCTAAATAATTAATAAAATTTTGATTTCTAAATTTTATAAAATCCCACAAATAATTATTGTAATTATAAAACCATAAAAACAATTTTAGAGATATTCCAAATATTTATGCAAATAAATTTGCACTAAATCCATTTTTGGAATTGAAAACAATTCAATACGACTCCATAATTAATCACGCGGACAACCCGGTACACTATAAATCACACATCAATAATCAAACAACACATAACGGTCAAGACCAATACACATATTTTATTCATTTAATGATTTCCTTAATTACATAATTAAATAATTCAAACATACACGAGTCGTTATAACTAGGCACCTTCAGGGTCAACACTCAACAACTCATGCCAAGGTGAATAAAATTCAAGAAACCTTGATCCAGCAAGATATGAATGTGAAACTTGAAAAGAACAGATTTTTCAAGCCAGCCTTTGACAGAATTGCCTACATTGAGAAAACTCAGGAGAAGCAACAAACTCAGATTGATAAAATTTTAAAGAATCAAGCTTTTCAGCAAACTCAACTCAATGAGATCCAATACTCAGTGGAATTGCTTGTCTCTCTTCTTTTACCTGCTGATGTCAAAAAGGGGGAGAAAGTGATTAAATACAAATGCAAATCTATTCAGATACTGAAGGGAAAGGATGATGGAAATGATGACCAGGGAAACTCTGACAAGGGTAGAGGTCAAGGTCAAGGCAAAGGATTTTCATCAAGTAAATCTAAAATTACAAGTCAAGGAACAAGTTCTGATACTGGGAGAACAATAAGTTCTGATGCTGGTAAAAGGATAAGTTCTGGTGAACATCTGGAACTTGATGAAGAAATTTCAAAGCAATTATTTCTTAAAGAAAATCTAGGAATGGACTTTGAGAGTCTAAAGGAAGAAGAAGCTAGACTCAAAACAGAAGGTGTCAAGACAAAATCTAAAGCTTCTGTTATTAAAAAGAAATTTCCAAAGCCTAAGGGTATTGTGATAAAGGAAAAAACATATTCTGAGGCAACCAAAGCCAAATCACAAGTGGAAATTGATCCAAGGTCCAAGGGAAAAGAAAAAGTTGATGAACCTGTAAAGGTTTATATGCCAGTCATGGATGAAGAAATAATTGATGATGAAGAAGATGCTAGTCTTACTCTGATTTCAAAGAAGATTTTTCAAACAACCTCTAACATGGCTCATGTTGTTCAGAGTCAAGATGTAGTAAGTTCTGATATGATAATGAAGCAAGCAACCTCTGACATAGCTCAAGTTGGCTTGATATCAGAAGATAAGGAAAAGGAAACCTCTGACATTGCTCATGTTAAACCTTCAAAGATACTCCTACCAGGATTCACCAAAGCTAAACAGACTCAATCTTTGAAGACTACAATAAGTAGTTTTGAAGCAAGAGTTGTTACAGGAAAGGAAGCAAGAGATAAATCTGGATTGGGTAGTTCTGATGAAAGAAGAGTACATAACACTACCAATGATCCAACTTCCTTAAGTGAACCAGGTGTTGGAGCAACTCCTGAAAGATTGAATCGACTTGAATCTGTACAAATGGTTTACCATACCTTTTTGAAAGAACATATCTTGTTATATTTTATGACAGATGGAAGGGTATACCATATCAGGCAGAATGCTATATCACTGAAGTATTTTGAGGAACTGGAACATGTTCTGTTCCTACTTCAAGTGAAAAATAGATTAATAGATAGTGCTACAGGTTATTTAAAGTCACAAATTCAAAGACAAAAGAAGCTTTATTCTATAAAGTCTGACAGCACATACTGTCCCAAGTACAGAGATCACAAAGGTGATATTGTCGAAATGAAGCCTAACTCTGCTAAGATCATAACTACTTTTCTGGGTTATAAGGCTGTGCAATTCAATTTTGAGTCTGACAAGGCATATCTGATCATACTAGATCAGGAGATAAGAAAAGCTAAGATAAATGATCTTTAAGCAGCTATTTTTCAAACTGGTGAAGATACAGCTAAATTGATAAATGCTAAAAGGAGGATGGTCAATGAACTTGAATATGCTGAGAGATGTCTTTTGAAGAACTATCTCAGAACAACTCCTGACATCAAAGAGATCAGAGATTGAAGCCAAGTCAAAAATATGCAACTGCTTAAATTCTGAAGTGTATACAGACTGAAGCTGTTATCAAAAGTTAAAGATGGTAAAGCTGAAAGGACTGTAAGTTGTAGTAATCTAGTCAAATTCTCATACATTGGTACTTGATGTTTTTGACATCATCAAAATATCGGTTGAACTTGTATATTATGCTAATTTACAAGTTGGGGGAGATTGTTAGATATATTTGTGATGTCATGGCTAATATGATTTGTGTTTAAGTTTTCAGATCTTACTTAACAGGTCAAATCGGTACTTAACTGGAAATCAGTACTTATACTGAAGTCAGGACTTAAGATATCAGAACTTAAGTTATCGGAACTTAAGTTATCAGAAGATATTTATCAGGAGATAATATCAGGACTTAAGGAGACTTTCAGATAAGGCAGGCGGCTGATTGAAAAGAAAGAAGATCAAGACAAATGCAAGAAGAAATATGCATGAAGAAAGAATTCTATGAAGAATAGAATACTTGGAAGAAAAGATAACTAGTTGATATATTTTAGGAAGCAGAATTATATTCCATACCAATTAGAACATTATCTTGTAACTGTGTAGTATATAAACACATGCATAGGGTTTACACTATATGTGTTATCTTAATCGAAGTTATTATTCAATATAACCCTAGCAGCTCTCGTGATAATTTGTTCATCACTGAGAGAGGACAGTTCCATATTGTAACAGGGTTTATTGTGTTGAATTAAATCTGTGTTCTGTTACTTGAATTCTTATATTCGATTTGATTGTAGCAAACACTGTATTCAATCCCCTTCTACAGTGTGTGTGACCTAACATTGAATTTATCCACCAGAGATATATATAAAGTTGAGAACTCTGTGATGCTTGAATATCACACAACTGCTTACAAGAGAACTTACAAAATTTTAGAGAAATGCTTAACAGATACAACTTTATCTATCTCTCTAAAAATTATGCTTACTCACTTTTTATTCTACTTGCTACACTTGGTTTATATATTACCAAGTTACATGATAGTAAGACAAGACAATAAGACAAACTGAATCTAGTCTAACTTCATGCTGCTACATTACTCTATCCAGCATATTTGAGTATCTTCATAATTGCATGGAAATGGTAATTCTTCTTTGTTCTCTAAATCTTGCAAATAGGCTGCCACATTCCATTTGCAAACACCCGATGCATGTGACTGTGTTGTCACTGTCAACTTCTCTTTTTGAATTATGAACATCCGTCGGGACTATGTTGGTCATCTGTCGGGATCCTTGTTGATTATCCCTCGGGAGCCATTGTAGATCATCCGTCGGGAGTCTTTCTGTCACTTGACTCTATTTCACTTATATAGAATTACAAGACATCTTATATTTACAATTAGCCAACCTATTCTGTATATCAATCTAGTGGTCAACATGAATCAAAGAATCCTACAATATCTACTCAATTAAAACATTGTTGTTTGCAGAAATGTGCTACAACTTATTATTACATAAGCTACACTCTCGATGGATGTTCAGTTGTCATCCGTCGGGACTATAAAGTTCATCCATCGTGACTGTTTTGGAACATCCATTGAGAGCCACAAAAAAACTAAGTTAAATCTACTAAGGTGCTTTGTTCAACTTATCATCAAGTTCACAACATATTCCTAACAACAAAGGACCTCAGAAGCAAGTTATTTTGGAGCTAGAGCAAGATGAGTTTTATACCTTAGAAGAGCTAGATGAGATGGACCAATCCATGGATTACTTGGCTAGGAAATTCTCTAACATTAGAGTTAAAAAGCCTAGGCTTTTCAAGAACAATGGACAGTCTTCCAACAACAACAACTGGAAACCAAAAACTCAGTATAACTCAGCTAGCAAAGGTGGCTACAAGACTAGATCTGTTGATAGATCAAAAATAAGGTGCTTCAACTATGATGAGTTGGGTCACTTTAATAATGAGTGTAGGAAGCCTAAGAAGGTGAAGAAGGACAAAGCCTATTTGGAATTGGAGGCAAAGTATGAAGCTCCCTTGAAGAAACAACAAGGAAAGGCTTACATTGCTGAAGGAAAAAGTTGGGATGATACTGATGATGAAGATGAAAATGAAGAGTTTGGAAAGTATGTACTAATGGCTCTTGAGCAAGGAGAATCATCCTCATCAAAATCTGAGGTACCAACTCTAACCACCATTGATTTAAATACAAGCCAATATAAAGAAACTGTTGAAAAGATGAGTATAGAGATGTTTCATATCCACACAAGCATGGTGGCAGCTACTGAGGAAGTGAGTAGACTGTCAAAGTTAAATGAGAACCTTGAAATTCAAAAGCAATATTTGGAACCGCAGCTTGTTGAGCTTAAAACTGTCAAGCAAGAAAATGAATATTTGAAGAACAAGCTGAAGTGTGCAAGTGAAATAGAAGCTGTGTTGAGGGAAAAGCTAGAAAAGAATAAGGTGAAACTGAAGTCCTTCAGGAAATGCATCTCATTTGGTTGGACAGTAATCTAAAGCTCTTATTAAATGATATTAAATATAATCAAAGAAGCTTTAAATAATGAGTGTTACAAGTATATAAGGCTTTAAATGGTGTGAATAATTTTTGACATGACCTCTCCTTATCAAATCAACCTTTTAATGGTGCTGAATCAATTTTGCAAGAGCTTCGCACTTTTTAGAATTGGAGAGATATATTTTTAATCTGCATCTATTATTTATATAGACTGATAGGCTAGAGAGAGAAGGAAAAGCTATGTGGTTTGATTGTGTCCATGTATTTTGAATTGACAGCTTGTTCAATTCAATTTATTTATGTCCCTTGTACATTATCTATTATAACTTGCGACCAGGAGATGTAAGATCCACTTGTATAGCTTCTAAGAAGTAATTGGCGACCACATTCCTCCCTATAGGCTAGGTTGTGACTCCACCTTGCCTTGTAGACACTTAATTTCAACCTAGAGTGTCCTTGATGCTCTACTTGCGACCTACAAGCCTTGCACAAGCTTACTGGCGACGAAATCCCCTTGTATGTATCTTACTTACAACTTGTAGTGCTCATAGGTGGTGTTACTTGTGACCTAGTACTCCAAGGACCTCCAACTTGTGACTTGTCTTACTTAGAAATCTAGGGAATTGATTATGTGGGGCCATGCAGCATATGAGAGACTATTTCTCTAACCTCTTCATTTCTAACATGCGACCAATGTTTGCTAGTAGAGCTAGGGAAACATTTTTTCCTTAGAAAGATTTCAATGCAAGCTAAGTGGCGACCAAGGTATATATACATGCACTTGTAATTTTGTTTTAGCACCTATTTATTCCCTGAGGCTCGTACCAATTCAAGTTCAGTTTCTGTAATTAAATATTGAACTGTATTACCAGGCTATTTCTTCCGATATTCAACATACTGATCAGGGTGACACCTACTACAAGGTAGTGATCACTTTGACTTAGTTTTAACATAGCACTACATTCCCAAAGTTGTCCTGTCTTCAAGTCTTCTCTCTTGAGTCTTCGTATAAACCATAAAACCATAGTGTATATGCCCAATAAACAATCTGTACTGATTCTAGTGGTATATAGATTATTTCAAAGTCCTTTGTTCTATGTTGAGTTATCCAAACCAGTACTGTTGAGTTATACGTACAACTTCATCTTGCTCAACAATCTCCCCTATTTGATGGTTACACATGATGGTCAAATAATAATGAAGAAGCAACGGTTTGGAGGATAGCTCAACTAACCATAACCAAAAATGTAACGACCGAGAAATTACGCTTGTCTTATATCTTAATAAAGATGATTTATGTATATTATTATGTTGTTAAGTGTGTTCAGTCATAAAACCCTAGCTTCTATGTGCTATGTGTTATCTGTTTCAATCAGAATGTGTTTCGGGTATTTATCGAGTGTTTTATTATCAGTTAAATATTTTATAGCAAATGTTGTACAACCCAAACCATGTTTTAAAAGCCAATATTTCATATAAAATAATTGGCCCTATTTTTCCAAGTATGGCCTATACCATATTGATATTTTGAACATCTCGACGTTTTACAAATTTTGTACACCAAATTTTTGATGTAAGTAGTCGATTTGAAGCTTTTTGAATGTTCTTTTCAGTTCTATTATCGATTATAGTTGTGGATTGATTGATTTTAATTTCATAAATTCGGGTTTTAATTTCGAATTCGGGTTTTGTTATTTGTTGATTGATTGATGGTTATGTGGTTACTGTAATATCCGGGATATCGAATATAATTATTTTTATCAATAAATGATTATTATATGATTATTATGTGAATTTTGGTGAATTATCTGATTATTGATATTTATATTTACATTTTAATATGTGATAAGATATGAGTATGCTAATTTTAATAAGTCCAGAATAAAATATAGATAATTGTGGTATTTTTCTGGTAATTTTTGGATTGTTATATGATTTTATAATGATTTACAGATTTAATAATTATTTTTCGAATAATTACAAAATTATTTTATAAAGCCGGGAATCATCCAACTTCAACCGTTTATACCTTTTTACAACCTAAAACTCTTCCGAAAACTCCTTCCTAACCTAATCTAATAATTCCGGACATTTTCTGTGTTTTAACTTTTTCAATTCGGATTACGGTTTGACCCGTAGCCGTCCCGGCGCAAATTTTTCGATACAATAATCATTTCGATAAAGCAACAAAACCCGTATTCTCGAAATGCGGGATAATATTACATTATTTTCGTATAAAGTGTTTTATAAGAAGCCCAGTTTGGATAACTATCCAATACGGGTATCAAAACGGATCGTCTTTGTAGTTACTTAGCGGCTAAGTAACTAATTTATCGATCCAATAGGATCCAACACCATCCAATATTCCATAAATATATATACCCCTTTTATTATTTCATTTTATTCGTATAATCATAATCAATCATTAAATTCCCGTGAAATACAGATAAAACCCTAATAAAATGTTGCGTTCTTCATAATCAAACCCACGAATGAGGGCGTTATCGAACTCCGATTCGGGCGTGCCATATATCAAATCGAAGCTCTTGAAAAGTACTTTCATAATCAATCATCCATTTTTATGTATAAATTAAGGTATTTATATTATTTATTTATTTTAATTCAAATTATTTAAGGTTAAATTATGAAAATTTGTTCTTGATGTTGTTGATATGATTTGATGACATAGTCATGTAGATCTTTTCTTCCTAGTCATTTTGGTATATTATATGACTAATATGGAGTTTAATAACATATATAGAAATTTATGTTTAATTCTCGGATTTTAAAATTAGGGTTTATAACTTTGAATGTTCTTAATTCGAAATTAGGGGTTTTAATTTCGTTGATTCTAGGTAAAATCTGTTACCACCACTGCACTCAAGACATTCCCAGGAATCGAGTCATAATTTTTATTTGATTTAAGGAGTCTTATTTCGATCAGATCATAAAATTGCACCAGGCGGCGACGGAAAATTCCGATGAATTTTCCGGCCGATTTAGCGACTGTTTGAGTGATTTGTTACTGCAGAAAGGTTCCTGGAAATGTCACGATCATTTCCTGTTAACCTTGAGTGTTTCTGGACTATTATTGAGTTGGCCAGAAAACCTGCAGTCGCCGTTAATGGCGATTGGCCGACGGTGACGGCGGAACGGCGGGGAAGACGGTCGAATTACTGTTTGCACCCTCCTTGTTTCCAAAGTCTACAAAACTGGTACAGTTGTTTTGAAAACCTATAAAAAGTGGATTTCTGTTTATAAAAATTATAAAAATGGTATTCTATTTATATTTATTTCTAGAAAATTGTTTTTAATTATTTAAAAATTTCAAAAGTAAATAATTTTAATTCTGAAAAATATTTTTAATTTCAAAATAAATCTTAATTAATTAATTAATTAATTTTAGTTGATAACTAATTATTTAATTAGTCAACTAATATCAATATTAATTGATTAATTAATTTAGTTAGTTATTAATTAATTTTAATTGATTATTTAATTCGATTTAATTATTTATTTTGACTTAAAAATTCCGTAAAATAGTTTCGAGTTTTAAAACAATATTTTGAGGGCTCGATAATTATTATTAAATTATTTTAAAGTCAGATTCGGGTCTTCAGATCCTTTAATTTAATTATAAAATGAATTAGAGACCCGTTTTAATTCTGAAAAATGTTCAAAAAATCGTATTAAATATCTGGAAAATCATTTTGACCCGAATCTTCTTTGAAAAATTATTTTTATTGAATATCTTGAGTGCTATGTGCTATGTGCTACCTGCTATCTGATTAATGTGTTATATGCCTATGTGGTTATTGTCTGACGGTTTTTGCTATAACTTTCAATCCATAACTCGGATTTGGATAAAACGAAGGGTAGATAA
Organism: Apium graveolens; assembly: GCF_009905375.1. Classification (NCBI taxonomy): domain Eukaryota; kingdom Viridiplantae; phylum Streptophyta; class Magnoliopsida; order Apiales; family Apiaceae; genus Apium; species Apium graveolens. The sequence goes on from NC_133651.1 coordinate 182,938,290, forward strand.
AAGCTTATGACGTCTATGTGACGATTAAAATGATATGGGGTTGAGTATTGACAGATACTTGTGATGCCTATCAGAATAAGTGAAGCATAGAAAAGAAAGCCAGTGATCAGTAAATAGAACTGAAGCATAGAAAGAGAAGGCAAGTGATTGATGAATAGAAGTAAGGCATAGAAAAAGAAGGAAAGTGATGGATGAGTAGAACTGTTAGATGAGTACAAGTAAGGTTGGAAATCATCTGTGATTTATATTGCAAGCGCTTTAAATTATTCAACCTTGAACCCTGATTCTTATTGATCTTGAGCCATAAGCCTTATTCTCCATAACCCATTGATTTTTGAATTCTCAGATACGAGCCAGATATATACGACACTACTCCACAAGTACATATCTACCATATACTGATTTCTGATATTGAATTGCTTGACATACCAACCCTTATGCCTTGTTTAACAGAAGACCAATCCTTGTAACCCTTGAACCCGCGGTCTTCTACTTTCTGATTCTTTCCTTGATTGAAAGCCAATCATTTTAAATTCCTTGTTATACCTTCATGGTATTGTGAATCACCCTATACTTTAAGATAAATGTTATTTATGATTCAGCTTATTGAATTACATTGTTTATCATATTATTATTAAGGAATTGGATTATTTTTAAATATGGACCAGACGTGATCATAATAGGCCAATGTGTGCATTAGATCCAGTATATAGAGCAAAGCTGGGAGCGTTGCTCAGGGTTAGTGCGTGACTGATCAGCAGCCTAACCTTGGTTTTTAAAATGAAAAGTGAATATTTAATTCTAATCATTGCTTATTCAGAAACTTGATTCTTCTGATTCATTTCAATTGGTCATTGTTTAACCTCAGTTATTGCTATTATGACTTGCTGAGCTAGTTAGCTCACTCTTGCAAACATTTTTATGTTTTCAACAGTTGAAAAGGAAATGGTTGGTAAAGAGGATTTCCAGACCAGTGTGCGAGCTAGGATTCCAGGATAAGTTGGAACGAGATAGCAGGAGCTTTACATTTAGTTTTGAGTTATTTAAGCTTATAAGAATGATTTCAGTATCAGCTGTAAGTTAAGCTAGTTGGGATTTGGTACGATGTAATAAAAGTTAAGGTTGTGGCTTGTTTTCATACTTTAACCTGTTGCGATCCGTGGTTGTGTAAAGAAGGGTCAATGCATATAATATTTTATATACATGTTTATATATTGTGTGTGTGTTGTGAACCCCAAATTTCTGACCCGAGTTTGGAGGGCGTCACAGTTACGAATGATTAGATCGTAGTTTTTGGAGTTGTTTATGTAAGTTTCGTGATTGTTGGGTTAATTTTTGAGCTCGCCGGAGGGGGACGGTGTTCGTCGACGTTCATCGGAGCCGCCGCGTTCATCGCGGTTCTGACCACGTTTTTGACAGAGGATGGAGGAGGAAGGTCCTGGGAATGATGAGGAGTGAAGCCACAGGGTTAATCGACCTGGAAATCACGTGTTCGCCGGATTTTCTCGCCGGAACGATCACTGGAGGCGGAGCCGCGGTGACGTTCTTCGCGACCCGGGGTCGACTCGGTTCCAACCCGGAAATCGACCCGGGTTTGATCCACAAAAACCCTAATTCATTTACTGATTTCTGTTTTTTATTTTTGTGTAATTTACTTTTATTTTTATAAAAATATATATTAGTTTTGTTAATTAGAAAATCAAATAAATTAATTTGATTAAAATCTGAATTATCTTGAAAATGTAGTTTCTAAAATTTTATTAATTTAGAAATTTGAAAATATAATTATTTAATTATTTATTTTATTTATTTATATATCTATTTATTTACTTATTTATTAATTATTATTTAACTAATTATTTTAGGAAGCCAGAGTGTGAGTAATTATTTATTTATTTACTTATTTCCAGATTGCGTAATATTGACTCGAAGCGATTAATTATTTATAATTAATCAATTTAACAAAATAATTTGTAATAAATTGTAATTAATTCTAAAAATTAGGGAATAATTATTTTAAAATATGATAATTCTTGGATAATTATTTAAAATATAATTAGGGTTTAATTAATTGTGAATAATGATAATTATTTAAAATATAATTAGGGTTTAATTAATTGTGAATAATTGTTTATAATTCATTAATTCTTGTTTATTGCGTAATAATTAAACCGTCTATCTGATTTAAGCGAAACGAAGACCCTTAGACTCAGAAAAATGACCTAATTCCATTAAAAATAGTTATAAATCATAATTTATTTCAAGGGCGAGTCCGCTTTTGTTAATTATTTGTTTAGATACCCTATTGTTGATAAAAACGAGTCCAATAAATCCCGAAAAATTACGAATCGAGTCAGATAATGTTTGTTAATACGAATATAGGTCTAGTAACAATTTTAAAAATAATTATAAGTCTAATTTAACTATGTGCCTTATGTGCTGTGTGATTTACGTGATTATGTGAAAACTATTTGCTAGATAATTATATACGAGTTAGATAGAATCGTATGGGTAGACGATAAGGGATACGTGGTATTTATCTAAGATACGCGTACGATGTAAGTCAACTAAACAAGTATCTTTCCTTGATAGATTCTTGTTCACAAACACTGATACACAATTATTATTCCTTTATTCCTATTTCATTTCAATTCCTGATTTCTTCTAATCCATTGAATCCCTTATTCATATTTCATTTATTACATATACACATATACATATACTCTAATATATTCCGATGTTGGGATACATCAAAAGCAGACCGATTGTTCAGGATGTTAAGCTATGGACTGGATGGTTACGATACGGGTTGGGCATGAACCAGACCCTTGATTATTAGGCCATAATGCCTGGGTACCCTATATGTTGGTGGTCTATGCAGTTGGGTATAGATCCGTGCTATATCCTGACTGATCAGCAGGTTATAGTGCATATGTTGGTTCTTGTGTCTAGTCTAGTTCTTTTGGTACTCGCCAGTAATAGCATTCATTGTTTATTATAGAAACAGATGGTTGTTCAACCCAGCAGATTACTGGTTCATTTATCTTTCTCTCTCTACACTATATACATATTGTTACAGGCTTGTTGAGCAATTTTGGCTCACCCCTATTATTGTTGTTCACCTTGTTTTTCAGTTAAGGTTGAGAATGAAACCCATCCGAACCCGAGTAGTCAAGAAGCAGGTCAAGCTGCGGGACCCTCTAGTACCAAGAGTGTTTATCCCAATTCCAGAAGAGAGTTTTGAGATGCCCGAGCAGGTGGAAATTTGAATAGAAAAATGGTTTGTAATAAAGAGAGCTTGTAGGATAGTTTATTCGAGTCATTGTAATATATGTTGGTTTGACATTTTTTTTAATACCTTAACCTAGAAAAGATCCTGAGTAGTAATAAGAAGGGGTAATTATATATGTTATTATTATTGTACAGGTTCAGTAAGGTAGTTAGTGATAGGAATACCCCAGATCTATACCCCGGATTTGGAGAGTGTTATAATTGGTATCAGAGCTTAGGTTTTGGCCCTTGAAAACAAGAACATTAGAGTTAAGATAAGATATGGAGATCACATAAGATAAGAATAATGGTATTAGGGCTTTGTTAGTTTCTTATATTAGGAAATTGTAAGTCTTAGGAATGGGAATTGACCTTTTCTTGTGTTATGATTATTCTGTTAGATGGCATCATCATGATTTTCAGAGAGGACAGTATCTGGGCCAGCATTGCCACTAGTGTCAGCACATGTATTTCCACCACTGCCACCACCACCACTACCACAAGAGCTACCACCACCAGCCCCAGAGCAGATAACAGATCCACCAGTGTTAGAGGTATCTGATCCCATTGATTTTTTCCCGTATCTTGAGCCAAAGATATCTCAGTTACCCCCGCTCAAGTTTCCCATGTTCGAGGTTCCTGACATGATTGACTTTCTGTAGTGGGATGAGCTTGAGCCCCAAGTGCCAGTACAGCAGCCAGAGGTTCCACTTCCGCAGCCTGAGATACCTCCAGCCCCTCAGATGTTTGAGCTACCAGATCCACCAGTGTTGTTTCCAGCACCTATAGCCAATTATGGTCCTATGCTCAGAGTTTATCAGTTTCCACAGGTCGAGTTTATGGATGAGATCATTGATCAGCCAATGCCACTACCTACTAGAGGTTCACAGATAGACCTTCATGAGCCACAGACTGTGCCATATCAGTAGCATTCCAGGCTGAGGGAGGAGATGTAGATGTGGAGAGATCAATGTAGTGAGATACTTTGATTATTTGAGAGCAGAGAGTTTGGACCAGTGAGAGCATTGCAGCCAGACTATATTATGAGAGAGCGGCTTTGACAGATTTACCGAGCAGCTTCACAGGAGATTATAGAGTTGAGATAAGAGGATGTCCATACTGATGCAGTATATCGCAGAGCTATGAGATTGACAGATGCAGTGTTAGAGTCACTTCAGCAGGAGATAGACCTTGTGCCACCTGGATTTTGAGACCATCCAAACAGCCAGATATGTTGTACTAGATGTAAAATATGTAGACAGAGGCGACATAGTATATTGTGATTAGGCTTGTATGTGTGTAGTATCTAGTTTTGACAAGTAGTAGCAGTAGTTATGACTGATATGATGTAGACCCTTTTGTATCAAGCACTAAAACCTGTAGCTGGTGTCATATATATAAAATGAACTTTTCCAACTTTTTCTTTAAATTTAAATTTCAGTCATTAAAGCATTTACATTTATTTTACTGTTTTATATATCTCAAATGTTGTTTTTATTTAAAACCATATTGTACCATTTATTATCTCAAATTTTTCAATTATTTCCAAGTGATTTATTTAAAATTCCGAACTGTTTTAAATTCTCATTTTAGATGCCTGATAAATTATTTTATTTCCAATATCAAGTGTTTAAATTTTCTATTTTAATACCATACAAATTGTTTCTTTATTCATATCACCTGTTTAGATAATTTGTTATTAAAAGAACCATTTGTTTTATTATCAGAACCATGATACCAAAAAAAACCAGAACTGAGTCACCCAATGACAATACCGAAGGCCAAAACCACAATAACCACCACATGGACCAACTGTTTCACCTTATGAAATAATAAATGGTGATGATGCAACAACAAATGCATCAACAACAACAGCAGTTCCAGCAACAGATGTTACAACAACCACTTCATCCAGAGCCACATGCACCACCAATTATACCTGTTATTACTTTCAAACAGTTCCAGTCGGTAAAACTTCCAGAATTTGAAGGTTCAGCAGATCCTACTAAGGCAAGAGCTTGGTTAAAGGAGATGGAGAAAGCATTTGCGTTGGTTAAAGTGGAAGTAGATCAGAAGACGGATTTCGCAAGCTACTTTTTGAAGGGAGAAGCTAATTACTGGTGGGAGTCCAAGAAAGTGCTAGAAGGCAAGGGTGTAGTACCTTGGGATAGATTCACCGAACTTTTTCTGGAGAAGTATTTTCCCCGTTATATGAAAATTCAGATGAAAATTAAGTTCTTGGAGTTGAAGCAGGGAAATTTGCCAGTCACTGATTATAAAGCGAAGTTTACTGAATTAGCTATGTTTGTTCCAGAACAGGTAGATACTGCCGAGAAGCGAGCTAAGAGATTCCAACAGGGATTGAAGCCATGGATTTGTAGCAGAGTAGCTATATTCGAACTAACGACCTATACAACCGTAGTTCAGAAGGCCATGATAATTGAGGGAGAAAGTGAAGCGTCCCAAAAGGAAAAGGGACCAGGAAGTTTTTAGAATCGTTCCAATAGGAGGCCGGGATTTCAAGCCCGGGCAAATGCAAATTTCAGAAGGACATAACAGGGCAATCAGAAGACGGGTAACCGACTCCCAGCCCCAAATCAACAAAGAATCATCCGACCACCAATACCTGACTGCAAAACATATAGAAAGAAGCATATTGGGATTTGTAATAAGCCAAACGTCACGTGTTTCAAGTGCAAGAAGAAGGGACACTACTCTGGGGAATGCCCGACATGGAAGGCAGAGTTCACTTATTTCCAATGCGGAAGAAAGGGACACATCGCTAAAGACTGTAGAGGAACAACAATCGCAGCTAGTGTTCCAAGGGTTTTGGCATTACCTCCGCCACCACAACATAATCAGCATAGGGCAAGGACTTTTAACATGTCGATGAAAGAAGCTGTGCAGAGTCCTAATATGGTTGCAGATACACTTCCTGTGAATTCTGTAGATGCACAAGTATTGATTGATTCTGGAGCCACAAGATCATTTATTTATGAAGAATTTATTCCTAAGTTATATTGTGAAATTCAACGGTTGGACGAAACCTTAATTATAAAGTTAACAAACGACATAGCAAATGCTCAGATCGATTGCGCAAATAAGAAAGTGAATCTGTGAACTGAAGAAAATGTAATGGTAACATTTAAAGGCGAGAAGCAGAAGCAAAGATTGCTAACGATGATGCTGACGAAACGATTGCTACGCCAAGGATGTAAAGCTTGTTTGGCTTGTGTGTTGGATACAGAAAATGAAAGTCTGAAGATAGAAGATATTCATGTGATACGTAAATTTTCCGATGTCTTTCCAGATGAACTTCCAGGACTACCTCCGGATCGAGAAATTGAGTTTACCATTGATTTGGCACCAGGTACTGAACCAGTTTCAAAAATTCTGTATCGAATGACGCCTGTTGAGATGAAAGAACTGGCAACACAATTACAAGATCTTCTCGATAATTATAAGGCCCGGTGTATCCCCATGGGGTGCACCGGTATTGTTGTTAGTCGCTAAACACGCGCTAATAATACACGCAAGTATACGAGTTCGCAAGTAGTATAGAATCTTTTCTGGTTCGTTCCCACAGAGACTGTATTGGTTAACTTATTATTTCACACACTTAAGCAATAATGTATGGTTATTATTCAATGCTAAGACGATAACTAATTGAGGTTGTTTATAACTAAGAATTAAACTAATAATTATAACTATAAGAATAAGATTGATTGAATAAGTATGACAAACATGGAATTCTAACTTCATTAAATACTTCATTCAATAGCCTTATTGATCTTAACCTTAACATGTAATGGTGATGACACTAATCAGATAACACGAAACTGATAAACGCCAACTTTCATTGCGCGAGTACCATACTACCAGACATCCACAAAAGAGATAGAAGCTGAATATACATAAATTATGCTTAGTCCTTCTATGTCTATAAGAATTGAAAACATAACGGTTTAATGCACAAGTTATCTATCATGATTACATGGGGCATGTAAGATGGTTAAAATTACCTATGAATCATGCATGACAATGCAAGAACCTATGCTAGCATGGTAAGTTTTAAATCCTTAAATTCACTTTCGCTTCATTAAGAATTAACAAACTATCTTATAAGTTCGCGACGCTCATAAGACAAATACGCACAACCATTACTAGGATATCATACAATCACCACATACTAATGCATCAAACAAATTAACTAAAGAAATCCGCTAGAACCCCATGATAATGACTAGCCCATAATCAGATTCATCATCAACGTGGGTTCCGATGAAATCATGGTATATAAAACGTAGTCTTTATAACGAATATATAAAACCAAATACAAACAAGAGTATAGGTTCAACAAAACAAGAAATGAGCATCCCAGATTACAATTCAAACAAAGATTCACAAGAATAAACTAGATCGTCTTCGCCTTTATTAAATTGTGCTATAGGTCTCTTGTCGTCTTCTCCTTGTGCTCTGGTAAGTCTTCTTATTAAAAAACGATCTTGAGTTATCAATATATAGCAGTCCAATCAACCCAGGAGTCCAGAAAACAGAATTGCAATAGAATCAGGATTTTATTATCCCGATATGGCGCGGCCGCGCGCTTCATCAGCGCGGGCGCGCTGGCTTCCTGTACTTCGGCGGCCTTCTGCCAAAATTGACTTCTTCCATTTTTCTTGCAGATTCGAGCCGGTCTTCGCGAGCTTTTATTCCAACACCACGTAGACACTATATTAGCACCAAAACAATGCTAATTCACCTGTTTACCTAGATAATGCCTGAAATGCAAAAACACTAGAAAACACTTAAAAACTTGAATACAAACGCATCAATCTAAAGCTTATTAGAGCATTATAAAGTGTCATAAATGCCACTCAACGTACCCCCAAACTTGAATCGATGCTTGTCGTTAATCATAAACAGACTCAAAGAACAAGAAACAAAAAAAATGCATGAATGCAACTAATATGAATGCAATGATCCCCATAGAGTAACTAAACCAACCAATAAGCAACACCTCATCAAATACATTTATTCACATAAAGATAAATGAAATCTCCCAAATCAACCTACAAACCAGAGACATGCGTTTGTGCAAATGCTTACAGATATACTATCACAACTAGACCGACAATCATGACTCACTACTTATCAAAGCAATCACAAGTTTATAAATGGAATAAAAGCTAGAGTCAAAATAACTTATAACACTTCAATTCTTATATAAGAATTTTTATGGATTCATGCTTTTATTCACAATAACACAACACAAGTATGCTTATTTGATCGTGCAATGAGTGAGGTCCACAAAAGACTTATACAATAGTACCCATGTAGTGAGCGTTAGGTTAGCAAATCCCAGACTATAAAAGCCTTAGGCCGCTAGGCACAAAGTCTCCTAAGAACTTAATAACTCGAGTACTAAAGACCCACTCATGATCAATTATACATAACACTTATTCTTCTTTTTTTTTACTTTTTTTTATATTTTCACAAATTTCTGAACGAGTGCGTTTCGCTCCATCTCATTCAACCCTAGACTACTCATATAAATATGAGCCGGCTACTAGCCAATTGACACCTATCCACATAACTAGCAATGAAATCCAATTTCTCCAATTTTTTTAAATATCCATGTCTTTTATTATTAAGAGAATACCCTAAATTCCAAATATAAACAAGCGATTAAACCTCGACAATCAAACAAATCATGACTATGATCTAGCACTCTAGCAACCTATAAGACTTAGTGAAATACAAGTGTCTCTAGTATGCAAATTAATCCAAAAAGACTCAATATCACCAAACACGACATCACTACACTAGCATCAATATCATAAGTTAATTGGAAAATTATCTAAGGGATCATGTTATAATGCAAATGCATGAAACTACATGAACAAAATATCATAACACTACTAAAAATAAAAAAATTAAATAACAAAATATGCAACTATATGAATTAAAACTATCATGAACATGCAAACTATATGAGACTCACATAAACTATATTCCTTCAACTACTATCACCAAACTTAAAATATTCACTGTCCTCAGTGAAGGTAATAGTAAGGAATCAGGCATCCCTACTGTGAATCAGAATACTCACCCTCAACGGGTGGAGTGTCAGGCGTGTCTGGAGGCGGATACACTGAATCCTCACCAAAAACTTGCCACTGGATGCCAACACTGGTGGCTCTAAAAGCTGTCCCAAGTGCCTGGGTGAGACCGTGTGCAAACGGACTATGGATGTCGTGCATCGCATCCATCCTCCTCGCGAGACGCCTATACTGCGTCAAAGTCAAACCAGCTCCCATCTCTGCTCCTGCTGCCTCCTACTGCTGCGACGAACCAGCCTCCTCTCCATATTGAGCTCCCCAAGCTGTTCTATGGGCATGCTGAGAACCTTCTACCGTAGCTGCTTCCATAGGTACACCACCTGGCAAATGATCATATGAATAACCAATCCCCTTAGGATCGGGCTTCCCTCCATACCACTCTTGCATGCTCTGCAGCATAGAACTATCAATAGGAGCATTGGGAAGCTGAAGCTGCTCATGTGCTGGCCAATGAACTCCAACCGCCATGCTCAACTTCATCACAACTGACGCGTACGAAATAGCACCTGTAGTACCTCCCCTCAAAAATCTCAAAATCCCATGATATATCACCATCCCCAAGTCAATGTAATCACCCCACAGAATACCCCACAACAGACGAGCATGCTCCACAGTAATCTCATGCACATGCAAAGATGGCATGATGTTAGCACAAATAAATGAGTTCCAAGCCCGTGCAAACCTGTTCATGCACGACACCGGGAACGTAGATTAATCAGTAGTGCCCCTCTTGAACTTCCAATGAGTCTCAGGCACACAGAGAGTAGCAACGATGAGATCCAAATCAAAGTTCTATGGAGTCTTATAGTTCCACGTATCCTGACTTACCTTCCTTGAAGGCTGCTCAATTACTGCCCTGATAGCATCAGCACTGTACTCTGCAGTCCTCCCTCTCACCACCCTGAACCTATTCTTCTCTACCTTGGCGTTTGCATAGAACTCCCGCACAACACTCATGGGCACAGAAGCAGGTGCCTCACAAAAAGAAACCCAGCCCATCTCGAGAATCATCTCTAACCGATTACCATCCTTCCCTGATGGAAGAAAACCTCGCTCCTTAGTAATAGGCTTCGAGAGAAGCCTCGTGTACTCCTCCTCAGCCTCAAGAGTAGAAAACCTGGGCCTCACACCACCCGCAGATGAAGAATGGGTGGTGCAACTGTCAACTTGTGTTCTTTGTCTCTTGGGTGCCATCGGGATTGAAGAAGAAAGAATAAAAGCTCAATTGTTTAGAATTTGTGTTTGAGAGTTTGTGAATTGGTGGAGAAGTTGTGTGTAAGTGTATGTATTTATAGGTGGAGAGGTATGAATTCTATAAGGAATAGAAGTGGGAATTAATTATGGTAATCATGGGAGTAATGGAATTGATTAGGAGAGGGAATTATGGGATGTGGAAGAGTAAAAATCGGGTTGGAATTGATTTTCTGTTAAAAATCCCGATTTTCTCTTAAAACTGCCATTTTTATTTTTTTTTCAATCAGGGACCTGGAGCGGCTGCGCGCTAGGACAGCGCGGGCGCGCTCACTCTCTGGAAAACTGGCGCGGGCGCGCGCTAGGACAGCACGGGCGTGCTTGGTAACTGGAAAAACGGCACGGCCACGCGCTTGATCAGCGCAGGCGCGCCCAGCTTCTGTAGTTGGCCCTGATTTTTTTTCTTTTTTTCCTTTTTTTGTGTTTTTCTCTTTTCTTCTTGCTTCTTCTACCTACTAATGTACAACATACTTGGGTTGCCTCCCAAGAAGTGCTTCTTTTACGTCGCTAGCTCGACGTAGAATCTCGAGATCTAATAGACAATAAAACGGCACTAACCACCTCGCGGTTTGCCGTGTCACCATAATAATGCTTCAACCTCTGACCATTTACCTTAAATGCTTGGCTCGGATCATTTTCAAAAATTTCCATCGCTCCATATGGAACCACAGTTTTGACAATATACGGCCCTGACCATCTTGACTTCAACTTTCCAGGAAAAAGACGGAGACGAGGGTTGAATAAAAGAACTTGTTGCCCCTGTATAAATGACTTGAGCACTAGACCCCTATCGTACCACCTCTTGACTTTCTCCTTATACATTTTTTTATTCTCATAAGCTTGAAGTCGAAACTCGTCAAGTTCATTCAATTGAAGCATCCTCTTCTTTCCAGCCGCATCCAAATCCGGATTTAACTTCTTCAAAGCCCAATATGCCTTATGCTCGAGCTCCACAAGCAAATGACACCCCTTACCATAGACCAACTGAAATGGCGAAATTCCCAACGGAATCTTATATGCTATTCTATATGCCCAAATAGCTTCATCAAGCTTCAAAGACCAATCCTTCCTTGATGAACACACCACTTTCTCCAAAATACGCTTGATCTCTCTGTTAGATACCTCAGCTTGACCATTCGTCTGAGGATGATAAGCCATAACAATGCGATGATTCACATTATACCTTTTCATCATAACAGTGAACTTGCGATTGCAAAAATGTGACCCCTCATAACTGGTTATGACTCTTGGAGTCCCAAACCTTCTGAATATCTGCTTATGAAGAAAATTAAGCACCATATTCACATCGTTCGTTGGCAATGCCTTAACTTCAACCCATTTTGACACGTAATCAACCACCAACAAGATATACTGATTGTTACAAGATGCGACAAATTGACCTATGAAGTCAATTCCCCAAACATCGAAGACCTCAACCTCGAGAAGCACATTAAGAGGCATCTCATCCCTCTTAGATATATTACCCACACGTTGACATCGATCACATTTTAAAACAAACTGATGAGCATCTTTAAACAATGCTGGCCAAAAGAAACCTACTTGAAGAACACGAGCTGCTGTCTTTTATCCACCATAATGTCCTCCATAAGCCGTTGAGTGGCAATCTCGCAAGATCCCCCCGCTGTAAGAAATACATCTCCTGATGATTTGAGCAGCTCCTTGGTGAAAGAGAAATGGCTCATCCCACATATACCACTTCACCTCATGTAGAAACTTCTTCCTTTAAGCATAAGATAAGTCGGGAGGAATGATATTACTCACAAGGTAGCTCAAAATGTCTGCAAACCACGGTTCTTCTTCTTGTACTCCAAATAATTGCTCGTCGGGAAAAGACTCATTTATCAGTGTCTTATCCACTGAAATAACATTAGGATTTTCTAAACGTGAGAGATGATCAACGACTTGATTTTCAGTTCCTTTTCTGTCCTTGATCTCTAGTTCAAATTCTTGGAGCAGAAAAACCCACCTAATCAATATAGGCTTCGAGTCCTTTTTTGAGACGATATATCGGATTGCGGCGTGATCAGTGAAAACTATCACCTTAGTCCCAAGTAGATAAAATCAAAATTTCTCAAAACCATAGACAATAGCCAAAAGCTCTTTCTCCGTAGTAGTATAATTCAGTTGGGCATATTTAGGGTCTTACTAGCATAGTAGACCACATGAAATATGTTGTTCTTCCTCTGCCCAAGAACTGCTCCAACTGCATAGTCACTTGCATCACACATCATCTCAAAAGGCTCATTCCAATCAGGTGCAGTTATGAACGGTGCCGTGATTAAACTCTTCTTCAATGTCTCAAAAGCTGCAAGGCACTCATTATCAAACTTGAAAGGAACATCTTTCTCTAAAAGACTGCACAAAGGCTTTGAAATTTTTTAGAAGTTTTTGATGAAACGCCTGTAGAAACCCCCATGACCAAGAAAACTACAAATTCGCTTAACAGAAATGTGTGGAGGAAGATTCTCAATGACCCCCACCTTGGCCTTATCCACCTCAAGACTCTTACTAGAAACCTTGTGCCCGAGAATGATGCCATGTCGCACCATAAAGTGATATTTTTCCCAATTGAGAACTAGATTGGTCTCAACACACCTCTTGAGAACATGTCCAAGATTTTGCAAGCATTCATCAAAAGAATCGCCAAAGACTGAGAAGTCATCCATGAACACCTCAACATTCTGACCAATCATGTCAGAAAAGATGGCCATCATATATCTCTGAAATGTGGCTGGCGCCCCACACAGACCAAAAGAAACTCATCTGAAGGCAAAAATACCAAATAAACAAGTGAAGGTAGTCTTCTCCTGATCTTCTGGAGCGATACAAATCTGATTGTAACCCGAATATCCATCCAGAAGACAATAGTACTCATGACCGGCCAACCTGTCGAGCATCTGATCAATGAAGGGCAAATGAAAGTGATCCTTCCTAGTGGCTTTGTTTAGCTTCCTATAGTCCATGCAAACTCTCCACCCCGTGACTGTCCTTGTAGGAATAAGCTCATTCTTCTCATTTGCTACCACAGTAATTCCACCTTTCTTTGGCACACATTGAACCGGGCTTACCCATGAACTGTCGGAGATAGGGTAGATGATCCCTGCATCTAACCACTTAAGAATTTCTTTCTTCACTACTTCCTTCATGATAAGATTAAGTCTTCTTTGCTGCTCGACCGTAGGTTTGCTACCTTCCTCTAGTAGAATTTTATGCATACAGTAAGAAGGGCTAATTCCCTTGATATCTGCTATAGTCAATCCGATTGCAGACTTGAACTCTCTCAGAATCCTCAAAAGCTTTTCCTCATCACTACCTGAAAGGTCAGATGCAATAATAATAGGCAGAGTAGATGCATCACCTAAAAATGCATACCTCAAATGTTCAGGTAAAGGCTTAAGCTCAAGAGTAGGAGCTTCCTCAATAGAAGGCTTGAGGCGTTTAAGAGCTTTTTTCAATTCCTCCATTCCAAGAGATTCAAAAGGCATATCAGTTTTCCTTTTCTATGGAGAAGCATTCAAATATTGCAATTATTCTTCCCCTTCGTCATCTTCACTATCTGAATTCCCCAATAAGGCTTTTTCTAAGGCATCAAACCTTAGCAATTGATCAAGTTCTGAGGTGACCACCGAATCGACCAACTCCACTTTTAAGCACTCCTCATTATCAGTAGGAAATTTCATAGCATTGAACACATTAAAAGGAACATCCTGATCCAGCACTCGCATGGTGAGCTCACCCTTCTACACATTTATCAAGGTTCGGCCAGTCGCTAGGAAAGGTCTTCCCAAGATTATGAGAATCTTGTTATCCTCCTCGAAATCAAGAATTACGAAATCAAAAGGAAAGATGAGTTTATCAACCTTGACCAAGACATCCTCCATAATACCTCGCGGATATGTAATAGAACGGTCGACCAATTGCAAGGTCATATAAGTCAGTTTGGGATCAGGTAAATCCAATTGCTTGAAAATTGACAAAGGCATCAGATTAATGCTAGCTCCCAAGTCACATAAGCATCCTAAATCTTTAAGTTTCCATGTACTATTCTAATAGTACATGGAATAGTGAAGCTTCCTAGATCTTTAAGTTTCGGAGGCAACTTCTGTTGCAGCACAACACTGCATTCCTCCGTGAGAGCGACTGTCTCTAAATCATCTAGCTTCACCTTCCGAGAGAGAATACCTTTCATAAACTTTGCATAACTAGGCATCTGCTCGAGAGCCTCGGTGAAAGGTATGTTGATATGAAGTTTCTTGAACACCTCCAGAAACTTCTCAAATTGCTTGTCCAGCTTTTTTTTCTGCAGCCGCTTGGGAAAAGGCGGTGGAGGACAAATCTATTTTTCCCCTGTATTACCCTCAGGCGGAGTGTTCTCAACAATAGTCTTCCTTGGTTCCACTTCTTTGTCCTGCTGCACTACTTCTGTCTCAGCACCAACTTCTTTAGTAAACTCTTGAGTTTGTTCGGGATTCACAATCTTTCCAGACCTTAAAGTGATTGCCTTTACCTGCTCCTTGGCTTCCCTCTTTCCCGGCACTTCAGTGTCACTAGGTAATGTACCAGGCTGACGATTTAGCAAGGCATTGGCAATTTGATGAATTTGATTTTCCAAGGTCTTGATAGAAATAACTTGACTCTTGCACATAAGCTTCAACTCCTCTAATTTAGATTTTTCATTGGTTTGTTGCAGCTGGAGTTGTTGTCTAGGTACATATTGTGGTTGCTGAAAACCAGGGGGGTTGTACTGTTTAGCTGGATATTGCTGATAAGGTTGTTGAACCGCATTCTGAGCATTGCTCCAACTGAAATTAGGATGATTGTGGTTGTTAGGATGATAGGTGGCTGGCGCTGGTTGCTGCGATCACTGAAAGTTGCTCACAAATTGAGTTGATTCACTAGAAATTGCACACTGATCAGTCTCATGGGCACCAGCACAAAGCTCACAGACACTTGTGATTTGATTTACTCCATAATTAGCCAAAGTATCCACCTTCATCATCAAAGCTTTAAGTTGGACAGCAATAGCAGTAGCTGCGTCTAACTCCAGAATTCCTGTGACTTTTTCCTGAGTCGGTCTCTGGGAAGGATTCTGGTACTCATTAGCAGCCATCAGTTCAATAAGTTCATAAGCATCAACATAGCTCTTAGCCCACAAGGCTCCTCCTGATGCTGCATCAAGCATGGGTCTAGAAGTAGCACCCAATCCATTATAGAAGCAATTAATAATCATCCAATCAGGCATGCTATGGTGTGAGCACTTCCTTAGCATTTCCTTATATCGATCCCAAGCCTCAAATAGAGATTCCCTTGTTTGCTGAGCAAACTGGGTAAGAGCATTCCTGATTGTAGCAGTCTTCGCCATGGGGAAGAATTTAGTGAGAAACTTTTGCGCAGTATCCTCCCAAGTGGTGATAGATCTTGCTGGCAGAAAGTGTAACCATCACTTAGCCTTGTCCCTTAGAGAGAATGGGAACATGCGTAGCTTGATAGCGTCTTCAGTCACATCATTGAATTTGAAAGTGACGCAGATCTCGATGAAATCCCTGATGTGCATGTTGGGGTCTTAAGTAGGAGAACCCCCAAACTGAACTGAGTTCTGTATCATCTGAATCGTACTTGACTTGATCTCAAAAGTGTTAGCCCTGATGGCTGGTCTGATGATGCTTGACTGAATATCATTAATCTTAGGCTGAGAATAGTCCATCAAAGCCTTCATATTTTCTTCTTGATCTCCCATGGCTACTACAACTGGTTCTTAGACTTTCTCTTCTTCTTCTTCTACCTTCTTTTCTTCCTCAAAAACTTCCTTCTGAACTACCATAACTTCTTTCTCGGCTTTATCCAGTATTCTCTTACGAGTACGCGAACGCGTATGCATGCACCCTCGCTAGAGTACCTCAAATAAGATAAGGAAACAGATAAGTAATAATGTCCGAGTCAATGAACTTTAACAACCATTGATGGAAAGCACATAAACTATCAATTAACACTGCAGTCCCCGGTAGCGGTGCCAAAAATTTGTTAGTCGCTAAACACGCGCTAATATTACACGCAAGTATACGAGTTCGCAAGTAGTATATAAACTTTTCTAGTTCGTTCCCACAGAGACTATATTGGTTAACTAATTAATTCACAAACTTAAGCAACAATGTATGGTTATTATTCAATGCTAAGACGATAACTAATTGAGGTTGCTTATAACTAAGAATTAAACTAATAATTATAACTATGAGAATAATATTGATTGAATAAGTATGACAAACATGGAATGCTGACTTCATTAAATACTTCATTCAATAGCCTTATTGATCTTAACCTTAGCATGCAATGGTGATGACACTAATCAGATAACACAAAACTGATAAACGCCAACTTTCATTGCGCGAGTACCATACTACCAGACATCCACAAAAGAGATAAAAGCTGAATAGACACCAATTATGCTTAGTCCTAATATATCTATAAGAATTGAAAACATAACGATTTAATGCGCAAGTTATCTATCGTGATTACATAGGGCAAGTAAAATGGTTAAAATTACCTACGAATCATGCATGACAATACATGAACCTATGCTAGCATGGCAAGTTCTAAATCCTTAAATTCACTTTCGCTTCATAAAGAATTAACAAACTATCTTATAAGTTCGCGACGCTCATAAGACGAATACGCACAACCATTACTAGGATACCATACAATCACCACATACTAAGGCATCAAACAAATTAACTAAAGAAATCCATAAATAAATCCACTAGAATCACACGATAATGACTAGCCCATAATCGGACTTATCATCAACGTGGGTTTCGATGAAAGCATGGTATATAAAATGTAGTCTTTATAACGAATAAATAAAACCAAGTACAAACAAGAGTATAGGTTCAATAAAATAAGAAAGGAGCATCCAAGATTACAACTCAAAACAAAGATTCACAAGAATAAACTAGATCATCTTCGCCTTTATTGAATTGTGTTATAGGTCTCTTGTCGTCTTCTCCTTGTGCTCTGGTATGTCTCCTTATTAAAAAAAGATTTGAGTTATCAATATATAGCAGTCCAATCAGCCCAGGAGTCCAGAAAACAGAATTGCAATAGGATCAGGATTTTATTATCCCGACACGCGCGACCACACGCTTCATCAGCGCTGGCGCGCTGGCTTCTTTGTACTTCGGCGCGGCCGCCTGCTAGTTCAGCGCGGGCGCGCCGGACTTCTGCCAAAATTGACTTCTTCCATTTTTCTTGCATATTCGAGCCGGTCTTCACGAGCTTTTATTCCAACACCACCTAGACATTATATTAGCACCAAAACAATGTTAATTCACCTGATTACTTGGATAATGCCTGAAATGCAAAAACACTAGAAAATACGTTAAAACACTTAACAACTTGAGTACAAACGCATCAATCCAAAGCTTATTAGAGCATTATAAAGTGTCATAAATGCCACTCATCAATTGTTCGTAAAGAAGAAAGATGGCAGTATGCGATGATGTATCGATTATCGTGAGCTAAAATAGTTAACTATCAAGAATAAATACCCTTTACAACAGATCAATGACTTATTTGATCAACCGAAGAGAGCGGCATGGTTCTCGAAAATTGATTTAAGATCGGGTTATCATCAGTTAAATATCAAGGCAGAAGATATTACAAAAAATACTTTCCGAACGAGATACGGACACTACGAATTTCTCGTGATGGCGTTTGGACTGATCAATGCACTAGCAGCATTCATGGATTTGATGAACAGAGTGTTCAAAAAAAAGTACTTGGATTAATTTATCATTATATTTATTGATGACATCTTGATATACTCGAAGACTTAAGAAGAACATGCAGAGCACCTGAAAATCACTTAGGAAACACTGAGGAAGGAGCAGCTTTATGCGAAATTTTCGAAATGCGAATTCAGGTTAAATGAAGTGTAATTTCTAGGTCATATAATTAGTCTTGAAGGAATTCACGTCGACCCGGCAAAGATTGAAGCTATTTTAAATTGAGAAAGACCAAAGACTCCGACAGAAGTTAAAAGTTTCTTGGGATTAGCTAGTTATTAAAGAAGATTTGTTAAAGACTTTGCGAAGATAGCTACGTCATTGACCAATTTGACTCGGAAAAATGAAAAGTTTGTATAGAATGAAAAATGCGAAGAAAGTTTTCAAGAATTGAAGAATCGACTAGTAACCGCACCTGTACTTGTATTACCAGATGATCAAGGAAACTTTGTCATTTACAGCGATGCTTCCTATCGAGGACTTGGATGTGTTTTTAATGCAGCACGACAATGTAATTGCATATACTTCTAGACAACTAAAGCCTCATGAAAAAAAATACTTGACGTATGATCTAGAACTAGCAGCTATCGTGTTCGCGCTGAAACTCTGAAGACATTATCTTTATGGTGAGAAATGTGAAATCTACACAGATCATAAAAGTTTGAAATATATATTCACACGAAAGGAACTCAACATGAGACAACGACGCTGGCTAGAACTAATCAAAGACTACGACGTGTCAATCAACTATCATCCAGGTAAAGCGAATGTTGTAGCAAATGCATTGAGTCGAAAAAAAAGATTGAATATGTTGACATCCTCAGAAGAATTGATCAGAGAGTTCGATAAATTGAAAATTGAAGTTCGTATTCCAAAAAGTTCGATTGAAATGAACTACAGCATGACATTTCGGCCAAAATTATTAGAAACGATAAGAAAGTGTCAGGACGAAGTAATGAATCATGAAATTAACAATTTGACGGGAGAAGAAATTACAAGCCAAAAAGATAACAAGCAAATTTTTAGAGTTGCTTCAAGAATCTGCATACCCAATGTACCAGAACTAAAGGCAAAAATTTTGCGAGACGCTCATAGTTCAAGATATTCAATTCATCCCGGAAGCACAAAGATGTACAGAGATTTGAAAGAAAACTTTTGGTGGCCAGACATGAAGAAAGAAATAGCGGAATGGGTCAGTAAATGTTACACACGCCAACCAGTCAAAGCTGAACATCAACGTCTGAGTGGATTACTACAACCAATGGATATTCCAGAATGGAAATGGGAGCACTTAGCTATGGATTTCATAGTAGAACTTCCACGAACCAGAGCAAACCATGATGCAATTTGGGTTATCATTGATAGACTAACAAAGTCAGCACATTTTTTCACAATTAATGAGAGATTTTCACTTGACAAGTTAGTAAATCTATATCTTAAGGAAATAGTTATGCGCCATGGAGTGCCTGTATCAATTGTATCTGATCGAGATCCACGTTTTAATTCGAGATTCCGGAGACAATTTCAGGAATGCCTTGGTACCAAACTAAACATGAGCACCACTTATCATCCACAGACGAACGGGCAAAGCGAAAGGACGATTCAAACAATTGAAGATATGCTACGTGTATGTGCAATAAATTTTGAAGGTAATTGGGACGAATATTTACCGCTAGTGGATTTCTCTTACAACAACAGCTATCATGCTAGCATTGGAATGCCACCTTACGAAGCCTTATATGGAAGAAAGTGTAGGTCACCTTCATGTTGAGATGAAGTTGCAGAACGCAAAATTCTAGGTCCAGAACTAATTTAACAGACCAAAGAAAAAGTAGAGCTTATCCAAAAGTGACTTGAAGCAGCAGAAAATTGACAACGTAAATATGCAGATGAAACCGGGAAAGATATGGATTACCAAGAAAGAGAACATGTATTGCTGAAGATATCACCATGGAAAGGATTGACTAGTTTTGGCAACAAAGGCAAGCTAAAGCCTCGATACGTTGGTCCATTTGAAATTTTTAAGAGAGTTAGAAAAGTTGTATACGAGTTAGCTTTACAACCCCATATGCAACATATCTATAATGTGTTTCATGTATCAATGCTTAAGAAATATAACCCTGATACAAGACATGTAATAGAATATGAGCCGATAGAGCTTCAAGCTGATTTGTCATATATAGGACAACCAGTAAGAATTTTAGATTGGCAAGAGAGAGTATTGAGAAATAAGTCTGTACCATTAGTAAGAGTCTTGTGGAGAAACCCTGTGGTTGAATAGTCAACCTGGGAGCTTGAAAGTGAAATGTTAGAAAAGTATCTCGAGTTATTTTCATAGCGAGATTTTGCGGACAGAATCCTAATAAGGGGGATAATGTAATGACCGAGAAATTGCGCTTGTATTATATCTTAATAAAGATGATTTATGTATATTATTAAGTTGTTAAGTGTGTTGAGTCATAAAACCCTAGCTGTTATGTGCCATGTGTTATCTGTTTCAATCAGAATGTGTTTCGGGTATTTATCAGGTGTTTTATTATCAATTAAATATTTTATAACAAAAGATGTACATCCCAAACCGTGTTTTAAAAGACAATATTTCATATAAAATCATTGGCCCTATTTTTCCAAGTATGGCCTATACCATATCGATATTGTGAACATCTAGACGTTTTACAAATTTTCTTGTTTCGCGAAAAATGACTTTTCCGGGCCTCTTCGGGTGTCAAAACCCCCACAAAAATCATATTTTTATTTTTGTAGGATCATGAAATTATTAAATATCATTTTTCTTTGCATGTTTGTATTATTCACAATTTTTTGGGAATTTTTGGCATATAATTTGTATTTATTGGATAATTAAAAATTCAAAATTAATACCCAAAAATTATAAAAATTGGGGCCAATTAATTTTATTAGATGTATAATTAGGGCCTTAATTTTATTTAGGGGTATTAGATGTAAGTAGTCGATTTGAAGTTTTTGGAATGTTCTTTTCAGTTTTGTTATCGATTACAGCTGTGGATTGATTGATTTTAATTTCATAAATTCGAGTTTTAATTTCGAATTCGGGTTTTGTTATTTGTTGATTGATTGATGTTTATCTGGTTATGAACGATTAGATCGTCATTTTTGGAGTTGTTTTATGTAAGTTTTGTTATTGTTGGGTTAATTTTTGAGCTCGCCGGGGGGGGGCGGTGTTCGTCGGCGTTTATCGGAGCCGCCGCGTTCATCGCTGTTCCAGCCACGTTTTTTGACAAATGATGGAGGAGGAAGGTCCTGGGAACGATGAGGATTGAAACAATGGGGTTAATCGACCTGGAAATCACGTGTTCGCCGGATTTTCTAGCCGGAACAATCACCGGAGGTGGAGCCGCAGTGATGTTCTTCGCGACCCGGGGACGACCCAGTTCCAACCCGGAAATCGACCCGGGTTTGATCCACAAAAACCTTAATTCACTTACTGATTTATGTTTTTGATTTTTATATAATTTAGTTTTATTTTTTTAAAAACAGAAATTAGTTTTTTTAATTAGAAAATCAAATAAAATAATTTGATTAAAATCTGAATTATCTTAAAAATAATTTTTAAATTATTTTATTAATTTAGAAATTTGAAAATGTAATTAATTAATTAATTAATTATATAATTATATAATTATTTATTTAATTAATTATTAATTAATATTTACCTAATTATTCAGTAATTGAGGATTAATTAATTAGATCGATTAGTTTTTCGATAATAAATCAGTTTAGTCGAATAACTTGTAATAATTCGAGTTGCGTTTTAAATTTTAAGAAGCTGGAGTGTGAATAATTATCTATTTATTTACTTATTTTCAGATTGCGTAATATTGATTCGAATTGATTATTTATTTATAATTAATCAATTTAACTAAATAATTTGTAATAATTTGTAATTAATTCCAAAAATTAGGGAATAATTATTTTAAAATATGATAATTCTTGGATAATTATTTAAAATATAATTAGGGTTTAAATAATTATGAATAATTGTTTATAATTGATTAATAATTAATTAACTCTTGTTTATTGCATATTAATTAAACCGTTTACCCGATTTAAGCGAAGCGAAGACCCTTAGACTTAGAAAAATGACCAGATTCCATTGAAAATAGTTATAAATCATAATTTATTTCGAGGGCGAGTCCGCTTATGTTAATTATCTCTTTATATACCCTATTGTTGATAAAAATGAGTCTAATAAATCCCGAAAAATTAGGAATCGAGTCAAATATTGTTTGTTAATACGAATATAGGTCTAATATCGATTCTAAAAATAATTATAAGTCTAATTTTACTATGTGCCTTATGTGCTGTGTGATTTACGTGATTATGTGAACACTATTTGCTAGATAATTATATACGAGTTAGATGAATCGTATGGGTAGACGATAAGGGCTACGTGGTATCAATCTGAGATACGTGATAGGGATAAATAAATTATGATTGTATAATTAAATACTGCATTAATTGTACAAGCTGTGGGCTGCTAGGCCCAATAAAAAGATATATGATATTCAGACCAGAAAGGTTAAGCCTGATGGACCAGATCAGGCCTGGTGGAATAAAAAAGGCCCAAAAGCCCTGATTATTAATTAATTTCGTAATTAATTAATAAGGGAGAAATCAGATGTTGAAAAGAGTCCCGATAAGGATATAAATCCTTAGAGATTAGCCTCAAGGGGACCTAAAAGGATAAGGAATCAGCTTCCTACTTCCTAGGACTCCTAAGTCTATCCTAATTCAGAGGCTTGTCCACCAAGTCTCCTATACCAAGTCCAATTCAAGGACCACCAACATCTATATAAGGGGTCTCACCCCACAGACCAAGAACTACGTTTTTTGACTTGATCCTTGGCAATCAGCAAGGTACGTAGGCATCTTGTTAAGGCAGATTGAGTCACGAAACACAAGAGCAGTCAAATCGAGCCTTGGAGCTCACGTTCCTTAGTATTAAATACAGCAATTATATATAGTAGTTTTAATCCATAATATTTGGCGCCGTCTGTGGGAAAAACGGAACAACAACCATGGCGAGAACACGGAGAACAACCAGCACTCTGGAGGAGGGAACACCATCAGGGACAACCCAGGTGATTTCATCAACCGTGGAGGTTCCTCCCCATTCAACTTATGCATCTACTCAGGGGGAAGCCCAGACAGGGGCAACTCAACCTCAGCCACAAGGGACAACTCCCCCGACTATTCAAGGTACGAATCCTCAAGTTCAACAAGTACATATACCTGTGAATTCTCGACTCGTCGGGTATGAATATTCAACTGTTGTTACTACTAACCCCCCTTATGGGATGCCCCTTCACCCTGAGGTTGGAGGAAGCGGATATACTGGGCGAAGTGAAGCACGAGGGCGGTCGCCCCCCTATATACGAGGTTTGGATCCTATCCCTGAGGATCGGGAATTTTCTGGTCCATACACTGAGAGAGACTCCGAATCTTCGGATGATGAAGTGGCCCCGAGAAGGAGGCGTCCTGGAAAAGAGCCAATGGCCGATGGAAGGCAACGCCCCCAAAGCACCCCAGGGGCGAATCCCCAAGAAGTGCAGGAAAAGATCAGGGCTCATGAGGCTGAAATCCAAAGGCCGAGGCGTGACTTGGAGGCTCACCAAGCCACCAGAACCCACATACCACCTAGGGGGAGAAATCCTCCTCCTATCATAGACCTGGATGGTCCGGTAAGAAGAAGGGCTGCTGTCCCAAGAACTGATCCAAGCAATCTCCTTCCCCTTGGAGATCCTGATGATCCAACTCCACCCTTCACAGAAGAGATAATGAATGCCCATATCTCAAGGAAATTCAAGATGCCCACTATCAAAGCCTATGATGGCACGGGAGACCCCGCTAATCATGTTAGGACATTCTCTAATGCACTGCTGCTGCAACCCGTGAATGATGCTATAAAATGTCAGGCCTTTCCTCAAACCCTGTCGGGTATGGCTCAAAGATGGTACAGTCGCCTACCCCCAAATTCTATTGGATCATTCAGAGAATTAAGTCAGGCTTTTATTAAGCAATTCATCAGTGGAAGAGTCCATGAGAAAAGTTCAGCATCTCTTATGAGTCTTGTGCAGGGAGCTAAGGAATCCTTAAGAGATTACCTGAATCGTTTTACAAAGGAGGCTTTAAAAGTCCCAGACCTTGATGATAAGGTAGCCATGATAGCACTGCAACAAGGAACTAGGGATGAGTTTTTTAAGATGTCTTTGGCCAAACGACCCCCTGAGAGCATGTTGCAGCTCCAAGAGAGGGCAGGGAAGTATATCAAGGTTGAAGAAAGTATGAGGAAGACCGTAGTAAGTAATGAGCCCACTGGAGGCAAGAAACGAAAAACTGATTTGGAGTATATCGCTAAGGACAAATATCCTAGAACCGAACAAAACCCTGATTCAACCCCCAAGAAGGGAGGACCTGGGCAAAAGTTCACTGAATACGCTAAGCTAAATGCTCCCAGAAGTCAGATTTTGATGGAGATTGAGAAAGATAGAGATATTCGCTGGCCTAAGCCCTTGAAGGCTGATCCCGCCAAGCTAGATAAGGGCAAGTATTGCAGGTTTCACAAAGATGTTGGCCATGACACCGATGAGTGTAGGCAGTTGAAAGATGAAATTGAGTTTTTGATTCGAAAAGGAAGATTGAACAAGTATACTGGAGATGGAGGAGACAGAAATAATAATGGAAGGAAGAACTTTGAAGATCGTAGGAGGGACCAAGATGATCAGGGGCGGAATCCCCAACCTAGAGGACCAGTTATAAACACCATTTATGGAGGGCCGAGACCTCGAGGGCCTGTGATAAACACGATCTTTGGAGGTCCAACTGCTGCGGGATTGTCCAAAAATTCCAGAAAGGCATATACTAGAGAGGTTATGCATATTGTTGGAGAAGCCCCGAAGAGGGCCAGGACAGAAGTAACATTGGCTTTTGATGATTCCGACCTAGAGGGTGTGAAGTTTCCCCATGACGACCCGCTGGTCATAACGCCGATAATAGGAAATAGCCCGGTTAAGAGGGTCCTTGTGGATAATGGTGCTTCTGTGGATATCTTGCTCCACGACACCTTTCTAAGGATGGGGTATAACGACTCCTAGTTGACACCAACCGACATGCCGATATATGGATTTGCTGGAGTAGAATGTCCTGTGGAAGGGATAATTAAATTGCCAACCACCATAGGTACGGAGCCAAGGCAAGCGACTCAGATGCTGGATTTCGTGGTGGTAAAGGCTAGTTCAACTTATAATGCTATCATGGGGAGAATAGGGATACATGCCTTCAAGGCAGTCCCCTCTTTCTACCATTCAGTCATGAAGTTTCCCACCCAAAACGGGATTGGAGAAGAGAGAGGAGATCAAAAAATGGCTAGAAGCTGTTATGTGGCCTCTTTGAGGGCAGATGGAGTCGGGGGGCAGGTTCTTCCTATTGAAGATATGGATGTTCGAGAAAATGATGAGAATAGAGGAAGGCCAGCAGAAGAATTGGTTTTGGTTCCTTTAGATCCCAAGAATCCTGAGAGGATGACTTTCATTGGAGCTACATTAGAGGAGCCCCTTAGAGGGAAGTTAGTGAAATTTTTGCAAGAAAATAGTGATGTGTTTGCATGGTCAGCAGCTGATATGCCAGGCATAGACCCGAAGTTAATTACCCACAAGTTAAACGTGGATCCAAACCGGAAGACAGTGAAACAAAAGAAAAGAAATTTTGCCCCGGAAAGACAAGAGGCTATAAAGCAGGAAGTGGAAAAGCTCTTAGAGGCTGGTTTCATTGAGGAGATTCAATTTCCGGAGTGGTTAGCAAACCCTGTAATGGTGAAGAAGGCTAATGGAAAGTGGAGGATGTGTATAGACTTCACCGATCTGAATGATGCATGCCCCAAAGACTGTTTTCCGCTGCCTAGAATTGATACTTTGATTGATGCCACCGCTGGACATGAGATGCTGAGTTTCATGGATGGGTTTAGCGGATACAACCAGATCAAAATGCATAAAGATGACGTTCCAAAGGTATCATTTATCACTGACTTTGGCGTTTATTGTTATCTTGTTATGGCGTTTGGTCTCAAGAATGCAGGAGCCACCTATCAAAGGTTGGTGAATAAAATTTTTAAGGATCTTATTGGGAAGACTATGGAAGTCTATGTTGATGACATGCTAGTCAAGAGTCTAGTAAAGACTGATCATATAACCCATTTGAGGGAAGCTTTTGAGGTCCTGAGGTACCACAAGATGATGTTGAATCGCACGAAGTGTGCTTTCGGAGTAGGATCTGGAAAATTCTTGGGATTGATGGTCTCAAAGAGGGGAATTGAGGCTAACCCCGATAAAATAAAGGCAATCCTGGACATGGAACCCCCAAAAACTGTCAAGGATGTTCAGAAACTCACAGGAAGGGTTGCTGCGCTAGGACGATTCATCTCCAAGTCAGGAGACAAGTGCTTGTCATTCTTCAAGTCATTAAAGAACATTAAAGACTTTGTATGGAGTGAGGAAAATCAGAAGGCATTTGAAGAGTTAAAGAAGTATATGGGCCAGGCCCCGTTGTTGGCCAAGCCAGTTCTGGGTGAAGTTTTATTCTTGTACTTGGCTGTTTCAGAAAGCGCCTTGAGCGCGGTGTTGGTTAAGGAGGAACTAAAAGTCCAGAAACCCGTATACTATGTCAGCAAAATTTTTCATGGTGCTGAGTTGAATTATTCAGCCATTGAGAAATTCGCTTTAGCCTTGATAATGGCTTCAAGAAAGCTGCGTCCTTATTTTCAAGCTCACCAAATTGAAGTGCTAACAAATCAGCCACTGAGAAATATCATTCACAGTCCCAAGGCAAGTGGGAGACTGATTAAGTGGGCAATAGAATTGGGAGAGTTCGATCTCAAGTATAAGCCACGTATGGCCATAAAAGCCCAGGCACTAGCTGACTTCGTGGTGGAATGTACCATACCCAACCAAGAAGTCGGGGGGCAGGAAGATACCACACCTCAAGACAAGGGAGTCGACAATGGGGACAAGGAGAAAGAATATTGGGTTCTCTATTTTGATAGAGCATCAAAAACAAATTCCAGTGGAGCAGGGTTGGTTTTGCAAAGCCCTGATGGATTCTTAATTGAGTATGCCATGAAGCTAGACTTCCCAACCACAAACAATGAGGCAGAGTATGAAGCCCTGATTGCTGGCCTTGGTCTAGCTGGGACACTTAGAGTCAAAAACTTAAAGATCCGTGGAGACTCGAAGTTGATCATATCCCAGGTAAAGGGAGAATTTGAAGCAAGGGATGATACGATGGCAAAGTATGTTCGCCTAGTAAGGGCTGTGATGACCCAATTTAATGAATGCCATGTTGAACACATTCCAAGGGAAGAAAATGCTAAAGCAGATGCGCTATCAAAGTTTGCTTCATCCGAGATTGAAGAAAGTTCAGGAAGTGTGTACTTCCGTGTTTTGAAGACACGAAGCATAGATGTTAAGCTTGTGGCTCCCGTAGGCTTGGGGACGTCATGGATTGATCCCATCAAGGCTCACATTCAGACCGGTTGGTTGCCAAGCGATACAATTGAGGCACGGAAGTTAACTATTCGAGCACTAAGGTACTCTTTGATAGATGGGATTCTATATAAAAGATCTTTCGTGGTTCCTTACTTGAGGTGTCTCAGGCCCGATGAGGCACGCTTAGCTCTTGAGGAAGTGCATGGAGGTATTTGTGGGCAACACTTGGGGGGCAGGGCCTTGGCTCATAAGATAACTCGTTTAGGCTTCTATTGGCCAGAAATGATGGCTGATGCCAAAGAATATGTAAAGAAGTGTGATCGTTGTCAGAAGCATGCACCAGTCGCCAGACAACCCCCCGAGATGCTGACCTCTATCAACTCACCCATTCCCTTTGCCATGTGGGGGATGGATATTCTAGGGCCTTTTCCTATGGCCACGACACAAAGGAAATTTCTGATTGTAGCCATTGATTATTTCACCAAGTGGATCGAAGCCAAACCTTTGGCCAAAATCACAACTAAGCAGGTTGCACAATTCCTGTGGGAAAACATTATGTGCCGATATGGAATTCCCCGTATCCTCGTCACTGACAATGGAACACAATTCAACAATGAGGAATTCAAGAAGTATTGTGAAGAAAATGAAATTGAGTTACGATTCACCTCTGTGGCTCACCCGCAAGCCAATGGGCAAGCGGAGGTAGCAAATCGGATAATCCTGGATGGATTAAAGAAGAGGATCGAGAAGTCAAGAAATAATTGGGTGGACGAGATACTTCCCATATTATGGGCCTATAGGACTACCTGTAGAGTCACGACGGGAGCAACTCCCTTCTTGTTGGCATATGGGGCAGAAGCAGTAGTTCCCGTGGAGATATCACATTCCTCTCCAAGGATTCAGGCTTTCAACGCAGAGGAAAATGGGGAAGGTCAGAGGTTAGCCCTGGATTTGATCGATGAAGTGCGAGATAAGGCACATGCAAAGATAGTAGAATATCAGAAAAAAGCTTCATTCTACTACAACCTAAGGGTTAAAGAAAGGTTTTTTAAACAAGGCGATCTAGTCTTGAGGAAGATAGAAGCATCTGGTGTTGGACAAAAAGGGAAGCTTGCCCCAAATTGGGAAGGGCCGTACAGAGTCAAGAGCGTTCAAGGTAGAGGAACCTACAAGCTCGAGACTATGGATGGTTTTGAAGTCTCGAGGACCTGGCACGCACAAAACCTGAAGGTTTACTACGTGTAAGATAGGCGAAGTACGATTCTCACTTGTCATTATGACAAGTAGGTTTAAAAGCACCTGGAAGCTTTGCTTGCGTAGGATTTTATATTCCAGTAGAATTTACATTGTCTAGTTATTATTGATTAGGGTCGAACCCATGCTATGTAAGGTTTTGAAAAACCAGACTTCATATTAAAGAGTTTGAAATTACTTCAATCCAAGGATGTTTAAGGCTCAAATGCATATTAAACAGAAAGAGGCAAGAAAAGCAACATATAAAATATAAGCCCCAAAGGGTAATAAGTTTTGAATACAATTAAGTCAATACAATAAGACAAGCCATGCAAGGCTGAAAAAGCTCTAAGGAGCTGAGGTGCCCTCGGCGTCCATATCATCGTCTTCTCCGCTCTCGCTAGATGTCTCCGTCGTCTCGGAGGAGGAAGAGCTGTCATCCTCAGCAGGTCTGGAAAAAGACTCGGGAGGAGGAAGAAGTGGATCCTGAGGAACATGGTCCGAGACAACTACTCGGGTACGAAACCTCTGTAGCAAAGCCTCGTCATCAGGGCAGATGTAGTCCGCCGGGTTAATATCAGGACAAGCCTCGTTCACGGTCCCAAGGGCCGTGTCCCAACCAGTCCTAAAAAACTCGGGGAAGACTGAATCATCCCTAATCCTCATAGATTGGGCAAACTCCTCCGAGTCCAGATAGTTGTCTATAGCCTTATCCTTATCCGCCCGAAGTACCACCAGCTCGGCGTTAGACTCTCCGAGTTCTTCCTCCTTGCGCTTGAGCTTCTTCTCCAGGGTAGCATACTTCTTCTGCTGCCTCCTGAGGGCATTATCGGCCTTATCAGAAGCCCGCTTCCATGATTCGGCTTGCCTCACAGCGCCTTGAAAGTAGGCGTTAGACTGAAACAAAACAATTAACAAAGTATAAGGCAAGAAAGTGCTACAAGAACGAGAAATAAGTTTGAAAAAGAGAAGGCATACCGAAGCCAGAGATTGGGCTCCCATGAGCTTAATCCTCTCAAGGTCAGGGGTGGCCACCACATCAGTAAAGTCCTTTGGAGTCACGCTATGGTAGGACCAATCCCAAGCATGCTTCGTGGAACCAACCACGGTATCCCCTCGGCGGAATCCCCAGAGAGGCTGAAAGGCGCCTGTAGCAGCAACAGCAGGGGCAGCAGCAGTGATAGGAGCATTATGGCCCTCAGCTCCTTCAGTTGAAGCCTCCCCCATAGGCTCCTTGTGCTTTCTCAAGAAGATAGGCTCTGTCGCCTTTCCTCGGGTGTCTAGGCCTGCTAACCGAGCTTTCTTCATCCTAGCTGTTTCCTCGACCAAGGGGACATTGTCCTCGTTAATCTCCTTAGCAGCTGAAACAAAGCAAAAGACAAAATAAGTGATGTTAATAATGCGTGAAATAAAGAAAAATTGAGAAGGGAAGAGAAATACCCTGTTGAGAAACAGAGGATAGTCCCACATGAATCAGGGAAAACTCTTCTAAAAGAGTCCAGCTGGTGGTGGTGCCATCATCCTGAGTGAGCCCATTGTAAATGATAGTTTCTTCAGGAGTTAAGTGAATGGATTTGAGGCTACCATCACTGACCTTCCCGAAGGAAGATCGAAAGAGCGTGCCCCAGTCGCCATTCTCCCAACGTAACCCAACGAAACTATTCCTCCAATTTGGATTATTATCAGGAATAGAGGCGCTATTAAAGATATGTTTGCTTTTGGGCCTTTGTTTGACGTAAACCCAGCCACAAATATTGGAAGAACTATTGTAACATTGAAAGACTTTCCTAAAAACGGCTACAGAAAGAGGAAAGCCCTCCCTAAGACAACAAACCATAAAACATAGAATATTCCTCCAGGCGTTTGGAGGAAGCTGACACGGGTTGATTTGTAAGTCAGCCAAAAGATGAGGGATAAAAGGATGGAAAGGGAACCTAAGCCCAGCATTAAGGGCGTCGGTGTAGATGAAGAGAGTATCGGGCCTCCAGTGGCAAGTACGGTCACCACCAGAGACTGGAACTAGTCTAAAGGGGGGAGGGACGTTATAACGAGCATTTAGTTTATTGAAATCTATGTTATGCCAAGTATTACAGTGATTAAAGGAGTCGAGATGTGCAGTGGAAGGATATTCATCCCCCCTAGTATTAATCATATCAATTAAAGACATATATGAAGAGCGGATCTCGATATCCTTACCTCGTTTTGAAGCCGAGGCTATCTTGGCCGCCCTCTCGGAACTCTTGTCAGCCATCTAGTAAAGACTGGAAAAGACTTGGGAGGAAGAAGGAGTGGATTTGAGAGAGGAGAAGATTAGAAAGTTTGAGATGAAGAGAAATGAAATGAGAGGTGTGAAGAATCACACTCTCATCCCACCTATATATAGGAGAAATAAATGGATAATGGGCCTTAAAAAGCCCATTTGGGCCCAAAAGTTGGAAGGTTCTGGAAGTTCCTGGAAAATTCAAGAGAATTCTAGTAAAAAATCAAAAGAAAAACTTGAGTTTTTTCAAGATTTTGGAAGAATCCAGAAAGATATTAGAAGAGTTTGGAATTTGGGCTTAGAAATGAGCCCCAATTAAAAAAAAAAAAAAACCTTGAAAAAATAAAGCCCAGCTAAGGGCCCAAGTGTTTAAAAAGCCCAGAAAAGGGCCCAGATATTTAAGGTTAACAGCCCATAACCCAAAATCCAGTCATAATGGGCCAAAAGAATGAAGGCCCAGCTAAGTGAAGGTGGCCCAAAAATAAAGTCCAGGGAGAAATGGATAAAAAGATCAGGAATATGACCCAATTCGACCAGGAATCATGGGGAAATCCTGGTCGAAATACAGGAGGTCGAAATTGCTTCGATCAAGGCACAAAATGGTACTTAAATCGGTCAAAATATTAGTTCCTGACCGAAATGGTCAGAATTCTGATCGAGAATGAATAAAACAGAAGAACCTTCGACCAGAAAGCAAGGCAAGATCCTGGTCGAATGGATCCTGCCCGAAAATCCTTCGACCAAGGCATCAAATGATGGCTAATTCGGTCAAAAAGCAGGACTCCTGACCGAAAGGGACAAAAATCCTGGTCGAAAAATTTCTGATCGAAAATTGTATAAAAAAAAAAAGAAAAAAAAAGGAAGGGGTGAAAATCCTGGCCGAAAATCGACCAGGATTCCTGATCGAAACATTCCTGCTCGAAATTAAGTCGACCAGGGCAATATAGGGGTTAATTCGACCAGGATCCTGGCCGAATGGATTCCTGGTCGAAATCTGTATAAAAAAAAAAAAAAAAAAAAAAAAAAACGGGGGAAGGGGTGAAAATCCTGGCCGAAAATCGACCAGGATTCCTGATCGAAACATTCCTGCTCGAAATTCAGTCGACCAGGGCAATATGGGGGTTAATTCGACCAGGATCCTGGCCGAATGGATTCCTGGTCGAAATCTGCATAAAAAAAAAAAACAAAAAAACAAAAGAGAAAAGAAAAATTAGGGAAAAAATCCAGAAATTAAGGGAAAAATCCAGAAAAATTAGGATAAATCCCAGAAATTAAGGGAAAAATCCAGAAAATTAGGATAAATCCCAGAAATTAGGGAAAAAATCCAGAAATTAAGGATAAATCCCAGAAAATTAGGGAAAAATCCAAGAAATTAGGGAAAAAATCCAGAAATTAAGGATAAATCCCAGAAAATTAGGATAAATCCCAGAAATTAGGGAAAAATCCCAGAAATTAGGGAAAAAATCCAGAAATTAAGGATAAATCCCAGAAAATTAGGGAAAAATCCCAGAAATTAGGGAAAAAATCCAGAAATTAAGGATAAATCCCAGGAAATTAAGGATAAATCCCAGAAATTAAGGGAAAAATCCAGAAATTAAGGGAAAAATCCAGAAATTAAGGATAAATCCCAGAAATTAAGGGAAAAATCCAGAAATTAAGGATAAATCCCAGAAAAATAAGGAAAAATCCCAGAAAAATTAGGGAAAATTCCAGAAATTAGGGAAAAATCCCGGAAATAAGGGAAAAATTCCTGGAAATCAAAATAATTCCTAAATAAAAGGAAAAATTCGTTGTAAACGTGTAGGTCGCTCCACACTTTACGGAAAAACGAAACCCTGTAAGGGAACAAATGGACTTAACTTCTGCGAAACCTATTCAATGTTTCCCAAAAGTTGGGGGGCAAATGATAGGGATAAATAAATTATGATTGTATAATTAAATACTGCATTAATTGTACAAGCTGTGGGCTGCTAGGCCCAATAAAAAGATATATGATATTCAGACCAGAAAGGTTAAGCCTGATGGACCAGATCAGGCCTGGTGGAATAAAAAAGGCCCAAAAGCCCTGATTATTAATTAATTTCGTAATTAATTAATAAGGGAGAAATCAGATGTTGAAAAGAGTCCCGATAAGGATATAAATCCTTAGAGATTAGCCTCAAGGGGACCTAAAAGGATAAGGAATCAGCTTCCTACTTCCTAGGACTCCTAAGTCTATCCTAATTCAGAGGCTTGTCCACCAAGTCTCCTATACCAAGTCCAATTCAAGGACCACCAACATCTATATAAGGGGTCTCACCCCACAGACCAAGAACTACGTTTTTTGACTTGATCCTTGGCAATCAGCAAGGTACGTAGGCATCTTGTTAAGGCAGATTGAGTCACGAAACACAAGAGCAGTCAAATCGAGCCTTGGAGCTCACGTTCCTTAGTATTAAATACAGCAATTATATATAGTAGTTTTAATCCATAACAATACGCGTACGATGTAAGTCAACTAAACAAGTATCTTTCCTTGATAGATTCAGCACCAGCAAGGCGAATCAAGCCGGAGAAAGAAAGCTATAAATTACTCAAAGCGAAGCGCATACCAGACAAGTTTTTCCCTATTCTAAGTTCGGAATAGTGAATCGCTTCCAACTTTCCATGACAGCTACACCTTGATAATTCTTGTTCACAAACACTGATACACAATTGTTGTTCCTTTATTCCTATTTCATTTCAATTCCTGATTTCTATTAATCCATTGAATCCCTTATTTATATTTCATTTGTTACATATACATATACTCTGATATATTTCGATGTTGGGATACATCGAAAGCATACCGATTGTTCCGAATGCTAAGCTATGGACTGGATGGTAACGGTACGGGCCGAGTATGAACCGGGCCCTTGATTATTAGGCCTTAGTGCCTGGGTACCCTATATGTTGGTGGGTCTATGCAGTTGGTTATAGATCCGCGTTATATCCTGACTGATCAGCAGGTTATAGTGCATATATTGGTTCTTGTGTCCAGTCTAGTTCATTTGGTACTCGCCACTAATGGCATTCATTGTTCATTATAGAAACAGATGGTTGTTCCACCCAGCAGATTACTGGTTCATTTATCTTTCTCTCTTTACACTATATACATATTATTGCAGGCTTGTTAAGCAATTTTGGCTCACCCCTATTATTGTTGTTCACCTTATTTTTCAGTTAAGGTTGAGAATGAAACCCATCCGAACCCGAGTAGTCAAGAAGCGGGTCAAGCTGCGAGACCCTCTGGTACCAAGATTGTTTATCCTAATTCCAGAAGAGAGTTTTGAGATGCCCGAGCAGGTGTAACAGGATAAGTTGTAGTTGTAATTTGAATGAAAGATGTTGAGTTTAAAATTTGAATAGAAAACTGGTTTGTAATAAAGAGAGCTTGTAGGACAGTTTATTCGAGTCGTTGTAATATATGTTGGTGTGTCAAGCTTGTTTTCATACCTTAACCTAGAATAGATCCTGAGTAGTAATAATAAGGGGTAATTATATATGTTATTATTATTATTGTACAGGTTTAGTAAGGTAGTTAGTGATAGTAATACCCCAGATCTATACCCCGGATTTGGAGGGTGTTACAAAAAAATTTCAATCAGCTTTCAACTTTCATTTCTGGACTTGGTAATAATGCGATCTTATATATACCACATCTTCTATACACATTCAGCGTCATCATCTAACATATTCTTCTCTCCTTTATATAAAGTTACAGATAGATACGTCTTCCAAAAACCGTCTTCAATAATCTTCAGATTTTCTCATAAAGCACATAGAAAACATTTTAGAACTCAGAAAATCGAAACCCAATAATATTTCCCTTGAAGATGAAGAATTCCTTCCTTAGTACAATAAAGTTGGAAACTCCCCTTCTTAGTTTCAGAAAAACTATTGAATCTTGATAATCTCTATAATTTCTATTTAATCTCTCCCCCTTAGTTGAGTAATCCTTCAAAATGTATCAAAGTGGAATCTTAGGATCAAACAATAAAGTGAAGAGATTACATGTTGTAACCATTTCCTCACAGTGCAAGTGTGTGATTTCTGTTTAGTGATCTGACATTATGTTTCACTCCACTCTACACTCAATTATTTGTCACTCAGTCTCACAGTGTGTCACTCACTCAAAGCTCCAAACATCTAAGTGTACCTGCAAGAAAATCTTTTTCATAGAAAAGTTGCCTTCCACCTTCAAGGATGAAAACTCTCAGTCAAGAGATTAAAAAAAGTTCCTTCTGAGATGAGAAATCAGGATTCTTTTAAATGGCAGAATTCCTGATATCCCTCAACTTCCATGAATAAGTATACCTCATAAACTCGTCAGATGATATCTGAGTCCTCATTTACAAGTTGCTAGTTTGACAAGTCAAAATCATTTCCAGATTTGAATTCTGGGAAGGTAATCGATGATCAATGATATGCCATTAGGGATCAAAGATTTCTTCTGAAGTTTGTGAAGACTTATCAGATTCAATGAACCATTAAGGTCCGGAATCATAACTCAATCCAGTAACATAAATCCATACTTAGCAGAGCATAGATAAATGTGCCCCAGATCTTAGGATCTTAACCTTAATCCAAAAATCAGAGTCCAGGATCATTTAAATATCAGAGACCTGAATATGAGGATTTAGATCAAGCAACTTCCGGGATCATAGGTTCTCATTCAAGATCAGAGATAAAAAGCAGAAACATGATCCAGGATTCAACTATTGTTATTGATCTTGATATGGTATAACAATAATTGTTGCATCAATACCTTCCTTGTGTGTGTAAATCTCACATGTGCACTGGAAATATTTCACTCTAGAGGTAGTGACTCTCATTCAGATGCCCTGGCTGACAGGTGAATTTTCAATAGATAACATTTGGTTGGGAGAATGCACTTAGTAACTGTTTATATGCCTTTACAGCTCCATATCCTTTTGAGAGAATACAGATGGGCTTATAGATGTCTTAGGTTATAAATACCCCACTTCTTTGTGAGAGACAGAGTTTTAGGGTTGACCTTTCTTTCCTTGTGTGGTGCTTCTTGGCACTATCTCCCTCATTCTCATCATAACTCCAATACCAAGTAACTATTACTTCTGTCTGACACCAATGGTTACTTTTAATGTAGCATAGCAAAAAGATGGTATCAAATGGTGAATATATCAGAGCCAGGTAAGGATGCTATTTGAGAAGTGTTTGGTTCTAATGACTTGGGTTAGAACCTATGATGTTTGATAGGCTCATAGTCAGTTCCTAAAACCACTGAGGGTGTTGAAGATCACAAACATCCGAAGTACAATATCAGGGAATTTAATGATCAGTAACAAAGTGATTTCAGGTCCAGAAATCTTTTACCTTTACTAACCACAATATGGATTCATGAAGGATGTCTCAGGATGATCATGCTTTCTGATTCTTTTGACAATGCTACTCAATCAAATCTCATTAGCTCAAAACATGTTAAGTTTGTTCAATATAGATAAATACTATAGAAGAAAGGGGTGAACACTATTTTAAGCCTATAAGAATTACTTTAGGTAATCAGAGTATAAGAACTATATTAGGATCTAATATCTAGAATATAGTATAAGCATAGCAAGATCATCAGAGTTACACACATGATCAACATATAAGTCATAAAATCAATCAATTATGCCAAAAGTACATTCAACAAGTATGTACCAATTGATTAGTCATAAAAAACTTAACCAATTAAAAACTACTCCTGACATAATCATATCATAGCTATCATTAGTCATGCTGCATATTTATTCTAGCACAAGATAGACATAGTTAGTCTAACATAAATAGAGAATCAGAGTGACCAAGGAATCTGTTGTTAGAGTTACATAGGATCTGAATCTCAAAAATCATACAGAATCTACATAGAAAACATGATTTAATCACAAAGAATCTAATCAGAGTACTCAAGCTAGTTATACAAAGATCTTATGTAACACCCCCAGATCCGGGGTCAGGGATCCGGGTCGTCACAGTCTTTCTTTCCACAATATCACTTCGCTTAATTAATAATAAATAACCTTATGCTGTGACCCCACACTAACACACAACACAACCCGTTATAGTCTCAGAGATGAAAGTGAAATAAGTACAAGTCCTTGAATCCACAATTTAAAAGTTATTACAACCCAAATGATTACTTGATAAATTTACAGTTAATTGCCATTATCTGCCACAAGTTATAATTATACAATATTTTTTTCCCAAAAGTAGAATGCCTGATCTACCAATAGATCTACCTCTGCAGCTATAGCAGCTACAACATCAACGGGAAGACGCGGGACACTTCCCACGCGCTTGCGCTGGGTCTGCTTGAGTCTGGCCATCTTTCCTAACTGTTGTTGTGTGATGAAAAAATGAAGCAAGAGTGAGCATTACAGCTCGCAAGATAATATATAGTGTAAACAATAATGCAAGTATCTAAATGGATAACTTACTAGAATCCTTTATCAAGTGTAAGGTAATTACTTACTGGATATAAGTTTTAAGGAAGATGAAGTTACCAATTACTTCATTATACTTATACCATTTTTAGAAATCTACTTGAACTATTACTGTTCAAAGTATAATAAGTTTCAAAAGGTCATCCCATAGATGAGACCACAAGTTAAGACTTGAATAGATTCAATATTTGAAATATTTTTAAAGGAAATGAAGTTACGAGATACTTCATTCAATGGGAACACCATTAAAACTATTTGACCCTGTCAATGCTTCGGCAACCACCCATTCGTAGCCTTTCGATCAAAATGCCACGGGCAGTGTTGCAGAATTTATCCAACTAGATGATGAACTCATTACGGGAGTTTGTCGCGCCAGGAAGACCACTTACGATGATCAGTCGCAGTAGTACAACCCCACCATTTTCTACATGTAAAGGAGAACCTATCGGATTTACTTGTCAACCGAACACTGGAATCCTAAGGAATGTACCGTCTTGCGGAACTTCCAGGCCATTTGGGCCAATATAATAAGGCTGGGCCGGCGCCACTCGACCATTTACGCCACTCCTAGTTCAGATGAAATCCATGACTCTGAAACGTAAAGCTCGTCCTCACCTTCCCCAAGTAGAAACTTGTTGATACGGCTCCACCAAGAAGTCGTATCTAGTTGGAAAGGAAAACTCACTGATATTTCTCAGGCGATGCCTGTTAATGGATTAACTTGTTCCAAGAATTCTACTTCCCGAGTATTGGGTAAGTAATCAAAA
Source organism: Apium graveolens (assembly GCF_009905375.1). Taxonomy (NCBI): domain Eukaryota; kingdom Viridiplantae; phylum Streptophyta; class Magnoliopsida; order Apiales; family Apiaceae; genus Apium; species Apium graveolens. Next base: position 182,976,992 of record NC_133651.1, read on the forward strand.
CTCTTTTATCAAAATAGCAACCTTGTTGCGAATATAAAACATACCACAGAGCCGGATCCCTCAGGTTTTGAGCGAGTATTTAAATCCCCTTCGAAAGGAGGATATTAAATATAAAATGAGTTTTGGGATCCGCTCTAACTTTTAAAATCATTTTGAAGACTCGCAAAACATTTTTTTAGAATGTTTGGAGTAATGCTGATTTAATAAAATAAATCAGTCCCAATATATTAGAAAATATATGAATATTATTATTTAAATAATATTCTCATAAAGAATAATCTTTATAAAAATAATTGAAGTAGAAGTTGTAAAATTTATACTTGAAATGAATCTTAAATAACCAAAGATGTACTTATACGAAAGTAATATCTTTATTTGAATAATCAAAAGTAAGTTTGATTATCGACACATTATTCCTTAATAAAATAAAGAATAATAATTAGTAATTAATCGGAGTCATAAGTCCTCGAATGAATATTCAAAATAATATTCATTAATAAAATATACGGAGTCATAAGCCCTCGAATAAATATTCAAAATAATATTCATTAATAAAATAAACGGAGTCATAAGCCCTAGAATGAATATTCAAAATAATATTCATTAATAAAATATAGTTATCGAATAAACCTTTTTCGAATAATAGTTTTGAAAACTATTCATATATATATATAAATATATATATATATATATTATACTCGGGAGCCTCGACTCCCGGTTTTAGAAAAAGTTCACCTTTGGGTCCCCTATACTAAGGGTATATGCAAATTACCGCTTATCTCTAGCATAATATTATCAACTGAATCAACAGATATATGTATCAAGAATACGAAACAAGCATGCATATATACCATATCACATGCTACAATATATCGCAAGAATTTGCTAAATAATCATTATGCATCTATCACAAGATAATGCATGTACAAATGTATACATCACAACAACAGTATAACAGATAGAAAACTTGCCTGAGCGACTGGGGGTTATAAATGGCTTGGGACGAGTCTGGTAACCTATAAACAACATATAAGTTGGAATTAAACCAAAGTCACTTATAAATCTATACTTTAACCAATTTATACTCTAACGCTCGCTTTGCGCTTAATGATCCTCTTAAGTCGCTCGAGTACCCTCGGCTCCACCATTTTTAATAAATTAACCATTATGAGTTTTAAGGCGATTCTTTCGCGAGTGTCTTATGAACTGCCTAATACACTTTACATAAATGTTTCATACTCCAATTAGTCCTTTTTGGTCTTTAACCTATGTTTCAAAGTAAGGTGAGGGGTAATGATTCGTTCGCGAAATGTCGTTACTTAAAACGGCCGTTTCTCCTAAACCGTACATCGGAATCAAACGAACTACATATCAAAACGAAGCTCGTAACATGAACTATCTAATCATGGCAATGGTCAAAACCTAGAAGTGAGTTCACGGGTCCTAATGTTAAGAACAAAAACAGCCTAAAGTAAATCAGACATTACGACGGCTATGTTTACGCGATTACCCAAATTTAAACCACTCCAATCAACCCACAATCAATTCACAATCAACATCCCAACCAAAACTCCATCCATAATTCATCATAACAGCCCCAAAAACTCCACATTATCAATTTATACTATTCTTAAACATGAATTTAAACTACTCTTAAGTTCATTAATCAACAATCCAAGAACTACCACTCCAAAAACTTCACAAAACCAACTAATCTCTACATTCACAACAAGCAAGCCTCTCATGAATTATAACAACAAAACTAAACCTAATTACTCAAATAAAGTTAGGGTTTGGAGGGGTTATACCTTCCTTGGAGAGTGGAGAATCAATTAGGAAGCTTTAATTAACCACTAGTTATCTTTACTAAGCTTGAATCTTGAAGAAAACATAAGAAAACACAAAGTTAGTTTTTGAAAACACTATTCACCAAGAACTTTGATGAATTGATTAGCTATGTAAATCATGGAATCTTGATCTTAAACTTATGGCTCATCTAAGTTATGAATTATGGAAGCTAAAGAAATAAACCTCTTGATTTTTGAAGGTGTGTAGCTATGGTTTTGAAATTTCTTCCTTGGTTTAAGAAGAAAAAGCCGAGAGCTTTTGTTCTTGAAGAAGAGAAGTCAACATCTAATTTTGATGAAATGAATTGTTTTGGCTTGGTTGATTGCTTTTGATTTGTTTTGTTTTGTTTTATTACCTTTTTACCATGGTTAACTTTTGTGTGGTTCTAATTCAACCAACAACACACTTTGCTTGGTCATGCTTATGTCACCATGTGATGTCACCCTCCCTCCTTTGTCCTCTTCTTATTGGTTTGATGACATCATCCTCACTAATCTCTTTGATTAGCTTTTAATTATTTGGCTAATGACCGCTGATCTGTTATACGGTTCGCTTAACTTTCGTTTTCGTTTATCGTTTGAGGGATCATACCCGGGATCTTATTACTTAGGTTCCCTTAATCTTTCTCAGTACATTATATTCCTTTTATGATCCTTTATTACAATCCTTGAATTTAATTCCTTTTTATCCTGTTACCTTATACTCAATTCTTTCGGTATCTGGTGGATTTTCGGGAAAAAATCAAAAGGTTCAAATTTGGATTCTGACGATCTTTACATACACTTATATATCATATAGAGTACCCATAAAATCTCAGAATATCCATAAAAGAACCCCTACATAGTGTGGCAGGAAAAGTTTTCTTATTCAGCAATATCAGCAAAAACACTAATCATAAGGGTTACAAAAAGTTCAAAATTTTGGGGTTAGTACAGTCTCCCCTCCTTAAAAGGATTCTGTCCCGGAATCAAATAGAAAACAAATGGGGGTACTTTTCTAGCATTGTGCTCTCTAGTTTCCAAGTTGATTCTTCCACATTATGATTCTGTCATAGCACTCTGACTAGCTTGATCACTTTGTTTCGAAGCATCTGTTCCTTCTTATCCATAATTTTTACTTGTTTCTCTACGTAAGTCAGATCTGGTTGCATATCCACATGCTCGCACTCCACTATGTGTCTGGCATCCCGATGATATTTCCTTAGCATTGACACATGGAACACGTTATAAACTTGTTGTAGGTTCGGGGGTAAGGCTAGCTGGTAAGCCAACTTCCCAATCCGTCTTAGTATCTCAAAAGGTCCAATGTATCTTGGGCTTAGTTTTCCTTTCTTTCCAAATCTCATTAACCCCTTCCAAGGGGATACTTTTAGTAGTACCAAGTCCCCTACTCCATACTCCTTGTCCTTTCGGGCTAGGTCTGCATATTTCTTCTGTCTGTCTTGGGCTGCTACTAGCCGTCCTCTGATGAGATCCACTATGTCTTTGGTCCTTTGGACCACTTCGGGTCCGAGCATCTTCCGCTCTCCTACTTCATCCCAGTATAAGGGAGATCGACACCTTCTTCCATACAGGGCCTCATAAGGCGGCATTTCGATGCTAGCATGAAAGCTATTGTTATAAGAAAATTCGATCAACGGCAAGTGATCATCCCAACTTCCTTTAAAGTCTATTGCACAGACTTTCAACATATCCTCTAGTGTCTGGATGGTCCTTTCACTCTGCCCATCCGTCTGGGGATGGTAAGCGGTGCTCATATTTAAATTGGTCCCCGCACATTCTTGAAAGCTTCTCCAAAATGTGGAGTTGAACCTGGGGTCTCGGTCTGAGATAATGGACGCTGGGACTCCATGTCGCGTCACTATTTCCTTAAGGTAAATGTCCACCAGTCTATCGACTGTGTATCTCTCATTGATAGGAATGAAATGAGCTGACTTTGTTAGTCGGTCTATAATCACCCATATGGCATCATGGTTGGCTTTCGTCCTTGGTAAACCGACAACAAAATCCATGGCTATCTGTTCCCATTTCCATTCGGGAATCTCCAGGGGTCGTAAAAGTCCACTGGGTCTCTGGTGCTCTGCCTTTACTCTTTGGCAAGTCAAACATTTGCTTACCCATTCTGCTACGTCCCTCTTCATGTTGGGCCACCAGTAATATTCCTTCAAATCCCTATACATCTTGGTGCTTCCCGGGTGAATGGAATATCTTGAACTATGGCTTTCATCCAAAATCTCATCTTTAAGCTCTTGAACGTTCGGAACCCAAATCCGGTAGGAGTACCTCATTATCCCTTTATCATCTTTCTCACTGTGGATCTCTTCTCTAGTCATTGACTCTCTGCCTTCATTCATTATTTTCTCTTGGCACAATCTGATCTTTTCCAATAATTCTGGCTGCATCGAGATCTCAAACAGTTTTTCAGTTCCGGTTCCGGTTACCTTTACTTCTATTTCCATCCTCTCGAAATCCTTTATCAATTCTTCCGAAGTCATTATCATTCTGACTCTTTCCTTTCTACTAAGGGCATCAGCCACCACATTGGCTTTCCCCGGATGATAGAGAATCTCACAATCATAGTCCTTGATTAGCTCTAACCATCTCCTCTGGCGCATGTTGAGCTCTTTCTGCGTAAATATGTACTTGAGGCTCTTATGGTCTGTGAAAATCTCGCACTTCTCTCCATACAAGTAGTGCCTCCAAATTTTTAGGGCAAAAATTATTGCTGCGAGCTCAAGGTCATGAGTAGGATATCTAATCTCGTATTCCTTCAGTTGTCTCGACGCATACGCAATCACTTTACCATGCTGCATAAGCACACACCCTAATCCTTTATGCGACGTGTCACTATATATCACAAAATCTCCCTTTCCGTCTGGCAATGCCAACACCGGGGCCGTTACCAACCTTTTCTTTAATTCCTGAAAACTGTTCTCGCATTTCTCCGTCCATTCAAACTTTTCTGTCTTACGAGTAAGTCGTGTCAAAGGGGCTGCGATCTTCGCAAAGTCCTGTACAAATCTACGATAGTAGCCGGCCAATCCTATGAAACTCCTTACCTCTGTGGGTGTGGCTGGCCTTTCCCAATTTGAGACCACCTCTATCTTGGAGGGGTTGACCAATACTCCTTCTTTATTGATCACATGTCCTAAAAATTGTACTTCATTCTGCCAGAATTCATACTTCGAGAATTTGGCATATAACTGTTCCTCTCTGAGTATTCCTAGAGCTATCCTCAAATGCTCTGCATGCTCTGCATGCTCTGCCTCAGTCCTTGAGTAGATTAAAATATCATCAATAAAAACTATCACACACTTGTCCAAGTACTTCTTGAATACTCTGTTCATTAAGTCCATGAAAGTCGCTGGGGCATTGGTTAATCTAAAGGACATTACCAAGAACTCATAGTGCCCATACCTGGTACGGAACGCTGTCTTGGGAATATCTTCGGGTTTAATCTTTAGTTGGTGATATCCAGTTCTCAGGTCAATCTTGGAAAAATAAATAACATCTTTTAGCTGGTCGAACAGATCGTCTATTCTAGGTAACGGGTACCTGTTCTTTATGGTTAGCTTGTTCAACTCTCTATAGTCGATGCACAGCCTCATGCTCCCATCCTTCTTCTTAACAAATAACACTGGTGCTCCCCACGGAGACACACTGGGTCTTATCATACCCTTATCCAAAAGTTCCTGCAATTGGGTAGCTAATTCCTTCATTTCTAATGGGGCTAACCGGTAAGGTGCTTTTGAAACTGGCGCCGTCCCGGGGGCCAACTCAATAGCAAATTCAATCACTCTATCGGGTGGTAATCCCGGAAGGTCTTGTGGGAATACGTCTTCAAATTCATTGACTACCAGAATATCTTGTAAGTTGGGCACCTCCTTCTGCGTGTCCACCACATAGGCTAGGTAAACCTCATTTCCTTTTCGTAGCATCCTTCTGGCCTGGGCCATACTCAAAAATTTATGCGTCTGCCTCTTTCCTCTAAATATGACTTCTTTCTTTCCTGGGATATTTAACTTAACTTTCTTCCCCTTACAGTCTATCTGAGCATCATTGCTAGATAGCCAGTCCTTCCCAAAATTACATCAAACTCCCCTAATTTAAAAGGAATCAGATCAACACTAAAAGATTGCTCCCCTATGCCTAACTCACAGGCGGGGTGAATCTGGTTAACAGGAATAATTTCATGATTGGCTATTTCTACTTGTAAGGGTTCTATCAAGGGTTCAGCCTTAAGTCTTAATTTACACGCAAGGTCCTTTGATATAAAAGATTTAGTTGCTCCCGAATCAAATAAAACGTTTGCACTGACTGAATTTAGAGAAAGGGTACCTGCGATCACATCCGAGTCTTTCATAGCATCCTAGACTGTCATGTTGAAAGCCCTCGCAGTAGGTGGCTTATTGGAGGCAGCCCTGCTGGCTCCTGAAGCTGCTGGTTTGTTCATTGGGCATTCCTTCTTCCAATGTCCCGGGCGTCCACACTGATGACAAGTGGTGGTTGGAATGACGGCAGGGGCTGACGAAGGGCATTTGTGGGAATAGTGGCCCACTTGCCCACACTTAAAGCAGGTTACTGGCTTTCCCCTACATTCCCAGAATGCATCCTTCCATAAGTGTTACAGGCTGGCAATGAGGGTCGAGACTGGTTGGAATAGGACATTCTTGACTTCTGGCCGCTCTGGCTCATATTCACACTCATTGGCCGCTTAAACCCAGTGTTCTTTCCCGGTAGGGACACTGCTCCTCGATTAAATCTAGTTGAGAAGCTCCTTCCTGCGGAACCTCCACCCATGCTCATGCTTTTCCTCTTTATTCCCTTTTCTCTCTTTCCTTCTGCATCTGTTCACTTCCGGCTTCTACAATTGTTGTCTTTTGCACCAGAGTGGCATAATCAGTAAGCTCAAGGATTGCCACCCTATTGTGAATCCACGGTTTCAGTCCCTGCTGAAACCTCCTAGCTTTCTTTTCCTCGGTGCTCACAAATTCCGGCATAAACCTTCATAACTCAGTAAATTTCGCTTCATACTCTGCTACAGATAAGTTATTCTGCTTTAGCTCCAAGAACTTGAGCTCCATCTGGTTTTCCATAAACCTCAGGAAATATTTTCCCAGAAACAACTGACTGAATCTCTCCCAGGTTATAATAGCATCTGTCTCCATGTTTTTCTTGGCCTCCCACCAGTAGTTAGCCTCTCCTTTCAGAAGGTAGGTAGCAAATACAGTCTTCTATGCCTCATCGATACTCAGAATCTCTAAAGGATTTGTCCATTTCCTTTAACCATGCCCTTGCCTCAACCGGGTCGGCTGATCAGTGGAACTTAGGGGGCTTAAGGGACTTAAAAGCCCTGAAAGAGTTTGCCACATCATTGTTATTTCCTTGAGGGGGTGGGTTGGGTTGACGTTCCAAGTTCTGCCTTAGTAGTTGCATGAACTGGCCCATGGGATCCATGCCTGGGTTTGGTACTGGTTGCTCAACCTCAGTTTCTCCTTCTCCAGCCTCTATCTCAAATCCCTCAACATCATATGTTTCCTCCTCCTCTTCATACAGGGAGTCATCCTGTTCAACATAATCCTCGTCTTCCTCTTCACTGTGTTCCTGGTTCCTATCGTCCTGGTTATGGCTTCCCTGGTCCTCAGACCCAGGGTTCGCCCTAGTTCCAATCTTTCTTGGCGGCATGATACTGATAATATTTTTTTTTTCGGGAAATTCAACGTTAGGTCACAATGTATCTCGCAATTCTATTATTTTATGACAGTTCTAATAAGAAGTGCAATAATGATAATGATAAAAACAGTGACCTCGTCACTAAGGAACTGAACTGAAAGGAAATAAATATATACATAATGCGAGAAATACATAGTTTGATCTGGTCAAAAGTACAACAGTGCTACAGCCATCTGCCTCAAAAGTGATACACAAGAGTCTATCTGTCTAGTCAGAAAAAGGGATGCTGTATACAAGTCAACTATCCTGGAAAATTGGCTCTTACTAAGGCCTCGTCTAACTAGACAACTAGATTATCCCATCGTCAGTCCGGAATCACACACCAGAGCAGGTCAGCTCCCATACCCTTTCCATCGCACGACGGAAGATATAGTCGGCCTGCCGCCTGGAGATCCTACCATGCCTGTCCCCTTGGAGCGATCTGAGTCTCGCTCGGGACGTGAGCTCTATCCCCGTCAGCTCCCTCCTCAAGGATCGGGGTATAGTAGCCCTAGTCTCATAAGCTCGGGTATGCCTACCCGCCCTCTCCGCATCCAACTCCCTCCTGATCTCATCCAGCCGGGCCTCAGCAACAGCCACTCGGGTCCTCAGTACATCCTGAACATAGCTGTGTGCTAACAAAGACTGCCTATGGGCAGGGTCGAGAGGTGGTGAATCCGGAGCCGCTGGGGGTGCCTCCTCGGTCTGCCTAGGCTCGGGAGTATGGGTCTCTGAGCTGTCATCATATGGGCTCCAGGATAGTGGTGGAGGGGTAGGAGCTCTGACCACCGGGAGTGAGGGTAAAGGGGTACTAGTGTACACTACCATAGCTCCGACACGCTCCTCAGCCACTGGGACCTCATCTGGGTCCTCCTCATCTGAAATAGCGACTACCTCTGTCTCTGACTCCTCTGAGGGGTCCTCCTCATCATCCTCCATCTCAGGCTCCTCCTGATCCTCAGCATCTAGCAGTGCCTCATCATGCTCACGCTCGAACATCTCAGGGTCCTCTATCTCATGCGCCTATACATTAAACGAGCTAAGTTACTATCATGATACTTATAAGGGTTCCCGTAAGGGTTTTAACTGTCAGCGCTACTTTAAGTAGTCCGACCATGAACTTGGCAAGAGTTCTTATTATCTTTGTGAGTTTATTATTGTATCGTCGCATCATCTCTGAGGTTTATAACACTTAGCTCTGATACCATTTCTGTAACACCCCCAGATCCGGGGTCAGGGATCCGGGTCGTCACGGTCTTTCTTTCCATAATATCACTTCGCTTAATTAATAATAAATAACCTTATGATGTGACCCCACACTAACACACACCACAACCCGTTATAGTCTCAGAGATGAACGTGAAATAAGTACAAGTCCTTGAATCCACAATTTAAAAGTTATTACAACCCAAATGATTACTTGATAAAGTTACAGTTAATTGCCATTATCTGCCACAAGTTATAATTATACAATATTTGGTTCCCAAAAGTAGAATGCCTGATCTACCAATAGATCTACCTCTGCAGCTATAACAGCTATAACATCAACGGGAAGACGCGGGACGCTTCCCACGCGCTTGCGCTGGGTCTGTTTGAGTCTGGCCATCTTTCCTAACTGTTGTTGTGTGATGAAGAAATGAAGCAAGAGTGAGCATTACAACTCGCAAGATAATATATAGTGTAAACAATAATGCAAGTATCTAAATGGATAACTTACTTGAATCCTTTATCAAGTGTAAGGTAATTACTTACTGGATATAAGTTTTAAGGAAGATGAAGTTACCAATTACTTCATTATACTTATACCATTTTTAGAAATCTACTTGAACTATTACTGCTCAAAGTATAATAAGTTTCAAAAGGTCATCCCATAGATGAGACCACAAGTTAAGACTTGAATAGATTCAATCTTTGAAATATTTTTAAAGGAAATGAAGTTACGAGATACTTCATTCAATGGGAACACCATTAAAACTATTTGACCCTGTCAATGCTTCGGCAACCACCCATTCATAGCCTTTCGATCGAAATGTTACGGGCAGTGTTGCAGAATTTATCCAACTGGATGATGAACTCATTACGGGTGTTTGTCGCGCCAGGAAGACCACTTACGATGATCAGTCGCAGTAGTACAACCCCACCACTTTCTACATGTAGAGGAGAACCTGTCGGATTTACTTGTCAATCGAACACTGGACTCCTAAGGAATGTACCGTCTTGCGGAACTTCCAGGCCATTTGGGCCAATATAATAAGGCTGGGCCGGCGCCACTCGACCACTTACGCCACTCCTAGTTCAGATGAAATCCATGACTCTGAAACATAAAGCTCGTCCTCACCTTCCCCAAGTAGAAACTTGTTGATACGGCTCCACCAAGAAGTCGTATCTAGTTGGAAAGGATAACTCACCGATATTTCCCAGGCGATGCCTGTTAATGGATTAACTCGTTCCAAGAATTCTACTTCCCGAGTATTAGGTAAGTAATCAAAACTCTTTTATCAAAATAGCAACCTTGTTACGAATATAAAACATACCACAGAGCCGGATCCCTCAGGTTTTGAGCGAGTATTTTAATCCCCTTCGAAAGGAGGATCTTAAATATAAAATGAGTTTTGGGATCCGCTCTAACTTTTAAAATCATTTTAAAGACTCGCAAAACATTTTTTTAGAATGTTTGGAGTAACGTTGATTTAATAAAATAAATCAGTCCCAATATATTAGAAAATATCTGAATATTATTATTTAAATAATATTCCCATAAAGAATAATCTTTATAAAAATAATTGAAGTAGAAGTTGTAAAATTTATACTTGAAATGAATCTTAAATAACGAAAGATGTACTATACGAAAGTAATATCTTTATTTGAATAATCAAAAGTAAGTTTGATTATCGACACATTATTCCTTAATAAAATAAAGAATAATAATTAGTAATTAATCGGAGTCATAAGTCCTCGAATGAATAATCAAAATAATATTCATTAATAAAATATACGGAGTCATAAGCCCTCGAATGAATATTCAAAATAATATTCATTAATAAAATAAATGGAGTTATAAGCCCTCGAATGAATATTCAAAATAATATTCATTAATAAAATAAAGTTATCGAATAAACCTTATTCGAATAATAGTTTTGAAAACTATTCATATATATATATAAATATATATATATATTATACTTGGGAGCCTCGACTCCCGGTTTTAGAAAAAGTTCACCTTTGGGTCCCCTATACTAAGGGTATATGCAAATTACCGCTTATCTCTAGCATAGGTATTATCAACTGAATCAACAGATATGTATCAAGAATATATACCATATCACATGCTATAATATATCGCAAGAATTTGCTAAATAATCATTATGCATCTATTACAAGATAATGCATGTACAAATGTATACATCACAACAACAGTATAACAGATAGAAAACTTGTCTGAGCGACGGGGGGTTATAAATGGCTTGGGACGAGTCTGGTAACTTATAAACAACATATAAGTTGGAATTAAACCAAAGTCACTTATAAATCTATACTTTAACCAATTTAGACTCTAACGCTCGCTTTGCGCTTAATGATCCTCTTAAGTCGCTCGAGTACCCTCGGCTCCACCATTTTTAATAAATTAACCATTACGAGTTTTAAGGCGATTCTTTCGCGAGTGTCTTTCCAACTGCCTAATACACTTTACATAAATGTTTCATACTCCAATTAGTCATTTTTGGTCTTTAACCTATGTTTCAAAGTAAGGCGAGGGGTAATGATTCGTTCGCGAAACGTCGTTACTTAAAACGGCCATTTCTCCTAAACCGTACATCGGAATCAAACGAACTACATATCAAAACGAAGCTCGTAACATGAACTATCTAATCATGGCAATGGTCAAAACCTAGCAGTGAGTTCACGGGTCCTAATGTTAAGAACAAAAACAGCCTAAAGTAAATCGGACATTACGACGGCTATATTTACGCGATTACCCAAATTTAAACCACTCCAATCAACCCACAATCAATTCACAATCAACATCCCAACCAAAACTCCATCCATAATTCATCATGACAGCCCCAACAACTCCACATTATCAATTTATACTATTCTTAAACATGAATTTCAACAATCCAAGAAGTACCACTCCAAAAACTTCACAAAACCAACTAATCTCTACATTCACAACAAGCAAGCCTCTCATGAATTATAACAACAAAACTAAACCTAATTACTCATATAAAGTTAGGGTTTGGAGGGGTTATACCTTCCTTGGAGAGTGGAGAATCAATTAGGAAGCTTTAATTAACCACTAGTTATCTTTACTAAGCTTGAATCTTGAAGAAAACATAAGAAAACACAAAGTTAGTTCTTGAGAACACTATTCACCAAGAACTTTGATGAATTGATTAGCTATGTAAATCATGGAATCTTGAGCTTAAACTTATGGCTCATCTAAGTTATGAATTATGGAAGCTAAAGAAACAAACCTCTTGATTTTTGAAGGTGTGTAGCTAGGGTTTTGAAATTTCTTCCTTTGTTTAAGAAGAAAAAGCCGAGAGCTTTTGTTCTTGAAGAAGAGAAGTCAACTTCTAATTTTGATGAAATGAATTGTTTTGGCTTGGTTGATTGCTTTTGATTTGTTTTGTTTTGTTTTATTACCTTTTTACCATGGTAACTTTTGTGTGGTTCTAATTCAACCAACAACACACTTTGCTTGGTCATGCTTATGTCACCATGTGATGTCACCCTCCCTCCTTTGTCCTCTTCTTATTGGTTTGATGACATCATCCTCACTAATCTCTTTGATTAGCTTTTAATTATTTGGCTAATGACCGCTGATCTGTTATATGGGTCGCTTAACTTTCGTTTTCGTTTATCGTTTGAGGGATCATACCCGGGATCTTATTACTTAGGTTCCCTTAACCTTTCTCAATACATTATATTCCTTTTATGATCCTTTATTACAATCTTTGAATTTAATTCCTTTTTATCCTGTTACCTTATACTCAATTCTTTCGGTATCTGGTGGATTTTCGGGAAAAAATCAAAAGGTTCAAATTTGGATTCTGACGATCTTTACATACACTTATATATCATATAGAGTACCCATAAAATCTCAGAATATCCATAAAAGAACCCCTACATAGTGTGGCAGGAAAAGTTTTCTTATTCAGCAATATCAGCAAAAACACTATTCATAAGGGTTACAAAAAGTTCAAAATTTTGGGGTTATTACATCTTAACCTATTAATCGAAGTTATAACAGAATCACAAATTAGATTACAGGATGTTAGATCTGAGTGTAAATAATATTGAGATGTGTGTGCGCTAAAAAATATCAATATCATGAGTCTTTACATCAGAGAAAAGCATATATCATGTAAGCATTCAAACAACTCATATATTGCATCAAAAATTCTAACTTACTTACCACTAGCATATAATATTTAACATATGGTAATGAATTAGATTCAAAATAGGTTTACAAATATATATATATATATATATATAATGAAATAGATATGTAAACTTACTTTCCCCTCAAAGCGTTATCACAGGGGTTGTTAATATTACCCACACCAAATTACATTTGTTGATTTCCAAATAATTAGACAAATTCAACATGCCAAGTTCACTAACCAACTTATTGAAGGTAACTTCATCAAGTGGCTTCGTGAAAATATCTGTAATTTGATTCATTGCGGAAACATAATGAAGTTCTACAATACCATTCATTATATGCTCTCTAATGAAATGATACCTAATATCAATATGTTTGGTCTTCGAGTGCTGAACATGATTATTTGAGATTGCTATGGCACTTGTGTTATCACATTAGATAAGAATATTCTTCAAATCAAGTCCATAGTCTCGGAGTTGGTTTCTCATCCAAAGAATTTGAGAACAGCAGCTTCTGGTAGCAATGTATTCAGCTTCAACAGTAGATGTAGAAACTGAATGTTGCTTCTTACTAAACCAAGAAACCAATCTTCTTTCAAGAAACTAACAGCTTTCTGAAGTACTCTTTCGATTAATCTTACAACCGGCATAATCAAAATCTGTGTAGCTGACGAGATCAAAGCCCGTATCTTTAGGATACCAGAAACCTAGATTAGGTGTACCCTTCAGATATCTGAAAATTCTTTTGACAGCTATCATATGAGATTCCTTCGGATCAGCTTGGAACCGTGCACACAAGCATGTCACAAACATAATATCTAGAGGGCTTACAGTCAGGTAGAGCAATGATCCAATCATGCCTCGATAATTAGTGATGTCCACCTTCTTACCAGACTTATCCTGATCAAGCTTTGTGAAAGTTGCCATTGGAGTCTTAGCGGGTGTTGAATCTTTCAACTTATAATTCTTCAGTAGATCTATGATGTACTTCGTTTGAAAAATGAAGATACCATCTGGCTTCTGATTCAGTTGAAGTCCAATAAAGAAGTTCAACTCACCCATCATACTCATCTCATACCTACTCTGCATAAGCTTAGCAAACCTTACACAAAGTGTATCATTCGTAAACCCAAATATAATGTCGTCAACATAGACTTGCACAAGTATGATATCATTTTTATGATTCTTATAAAACAGAGTCTTATCTATGACACCTCTAGTGAAATGATTTTTAAGAAGAAATTTCGAGAGAATGTCATACCATGTTCTTGGCGCTTGCTTTAGACCATCAGGAGCCTTGAAGAGAAAATATATAAAATCTTCAAACTCAGGATCTATGAAGCCAGGGGTTATTCCACATAGACCTCTTCTTCAAGCTCACCATTCAGGAAAGCGCTTTTCACATCCATCTGATATACCTTGAAATTTGAATATGCTAAAATGCTCAAAACATCTTGATGGCTTCAAGTCTAGCAACTGGTGCAAAGGTTTCATTATAGTCAATTCCTTCTTCTTGAGAATATCCCTTAGTAAACAGTCTCGCTTATTCCTTGTTACAATTCCATCTTCATCAAGCTTATTTCTGAAAACCCATTTTGTGCTAGTCATTATTTTGTCTTTATAAGCTTCCACACTTTCTGTCTTTCGAACTGATTGAGTGCCTCTTGCATAGCATTCACCCAATCAGGATCCCCAAGAGCTTCATCCACTCTCTTTGGCTCCATTTGCGATAGAAACCCATAATAGAAACATTCATTTTCTGTAGGTCTTCTAGTCTTAACTCCACTATCTGGATCACTAAGTACCAAATTCCTACGATGATCTTTACTCCATACCTTCTATCTTGGTAGATTAGCTCTTGATGACTCAGCATTTCAAGAATTGTGTTGAGTCTAACTACCGGATCCTTGTTCTTCTCCTTGTTCAGCTCCCTCTATGTTATTGCCAGCTTGATCTCCAGAATCTAAAGTTTGAGGACTAGTCCCAGAGATAATGTGACTATCATTGCTTATTCTGGGATTATTCCCATCAGAATCTGAATAAGAGTTATGATAATCCGGATCATTATCATTGTTATTGTTATTATCTGGAACGACTTCAGGTTCATCTTCTCCATCAGAAAGATCTTCAACATCAAGATTATCACAATCATATTCCTTCTGAATACTTGGGAGCTTGGCGCCATCAAATGTTACATTAAGGCTTTCCACAACCTTTTGATCACTAATCACATACACCCTGTAAGCCTTTGACTCCAGAGAATAGGCCAGAAAGATACCTTCTTCAGCTTTAGCATCAAACTTGCCAAGATACTCATTGTCCTTAAGCACAAAGCACTCTCCTCCAAACACGTGAAAATATTTCACTGATGGTTTCTTGTTTTCCATTAACTTATAAGGGGTCTTCTCATACATCTTGTTGACCGGGGTTCTGTTTTCAGTATAGCATGCAGTGTTAAATGCGTCAGCCCAAAAGTAGGTAGGAAGATTGGCTTCAGTAAGCATAGTCCTTGCAGCTTCAACCAATGTTTGATTCTTCCTCTCAACCACTCCATTCTGTTGTGGTGTCCTTGGTGCTGAAAACTGTCTTGAGATGCCCTTCTCGGTAAAGAAATCATTCAACTTTGCATTTCTGAATTCTTTTCCATTATCTGATCTTATTGTTCGCACAGGCACTCCAACTTCTAACTCAATCTTGTTGATGTGATCAATAATCATATAAGCTGATTCATCCTTTTAAATGTAAGAAAAACACCCACGTGTATCTGGAATAGTCATCAATAATCACTAAGCCATATTTTTTTCTTGATATAGACATGACGTTGACAGGGCCAAACAAGTCCATATGAAGGAGTTGTAGTGGTTTGGTGATGTCAGTCATTGTCTTCTTCTTGTGTTATGCCCTATTTGACATTCCATTCTTGCATGCTTCACAAAGTCCATCCAGACTAAATTCCATCTCGGGAAATCCTCTCACCATATTCCTCTTAACCAAAGAATTCATGGTCTTGAAGTTCAAGTGGGAGAGCTTCTTATGCCATAGCCAACTTTCATCTGGAGAGGCTTTACTGTAGTAGTACATAACTAGACCATCTACAGAATTCCAGTCAACTACGAACTAATCACCCTTTCTAACTCCATTGAGAGTCAGCTTCTCATTCTTCTGATTATAAATCAAACACTTCTCCTTCTTGAACAAAACTCCGCATCCTTTACTGAGGAGATTATGCATAAGACCTTCAACCAGAGAGATTTCTTCAATGATGACATTGCCAATTTCCAAACAGCCATATCCCGTAGTATAACCTCTGCTGTCATCTCCAAAGGTAACTACTGGGCCAACTTTCTTAACCACCTTTGATAGTAGGGCTCTATCTCCAGTCATATGCCTTGAACATTCACTGTCCAAAATCCACATGACCTTCTTCTGCTTAATGCCCCGAAAATAAAGATGATTAAGTTTTCTTTGGTACACAAACTGAGTTAGGTCTAGAATATTTAGAAGCATTTGAATATTTAACATTTTTCTTCAAAAAATTGATAGGCTTAACAATTGATGCTTTAACATTGACTATTTCCTAGTCACTTTCAGAAGCACCAACAGACTTGCTCTTGTGCTTGGTGATAGGTGCCACTTTCCTAGCTTTAGGAGGGCTTACAATCTTTGATCTACCAGTGTTCTTACCGGCATGGTTATCATGATTATTAGACGTATTATGTGAGTGTGTGGAATCAAGATAAGTGTGCATGAAAGAAACTACACATGGCATGCAAACAGATTTATCACACTTAGAGACTTTAGGCATGTTAGGCATATTATGCACATAAGCATTCTAAACATTGTCTACTTTAAATTTTTTACAAGCATGAGTAAGGTGACCAACAGAACCATAGTTATTACATAATTTCCTAGGGCCATTAGTTCATATCCTGCCATTTCTACTTCTATTCTTCTTAGTCTTGGAAGTGAAACCTAGTCCAGCAAAAGATAATTTAGAGTCACTAGCAACAGACATAGGTTTCTTTGCCTTTTATCTCCTTGAGAGCTCGAGATCCTCAACAAGCATTTCATGATGAATATAAAGATTATCTTCATCAAAGGGCTCAATAGTAGCTTTCTTATACAGAAGCTTCTTAGCTTCCTTAAGAACATGAGGTGTACCAGGGGGATTAACAAATTTCTCTATAGGCTCATTTTCAACGACTCATTTTTAGAAGGTTTTTTAAGTTCGTCATAGTCTAGGCCTATCCCAACCTTTCCACCTACTGCTTGATCAGCTATGAGCTTCTTAGAAAGATTTGCAGAATCAGTAAAAGTATGCAATTTAGTTTCTAATTCTGCATTCTTGTTCTTAAGCTCTTCCTCGTCTCAAGGTGCTTCTTAATCTTAAGCTCTAAATAAGCATTATTTTGCTTAAAATTCTCCACACTGACCCTATCTAGAACTAACTTATCATTTTCATCTTTAACTTTCTTTAGTTCTACTTTAAGGTCTTCGACATCAGCCATAGTACATCTTAGTGTTGTACTAACATTTCTGTACACTTCTTTTACGGCATCCGGTTGTTCAATGCATTCCTTTGTATTGCATCGTGCATTAATATAATGATGAGAAACAACATTTCCATACACTAGGACAGTCTGCTGTTAGGTACAAAGCATGCACTAATAATTCACGCAAGTATACGCGTTCGCAAGAAGTGGAATATGCATCAATTATGTTGAGACCCTATATGTCTACAGATTTGACAATATAACGATTTAAGCGCAAGTTATTCATTATGATTACACAGGGCAAGTAAAACGGTTAGAGTTACCCACTAATCATGCATACAATACATGAACCTATGCTAGCATGGAAAGTTCTAAATCTCAAGATTCACTATCGCTTCACAAGAGATTAACAGGCTATCTTATATGTTCGCGACGCACATAAGACAAATAAGCACAACCTATGCTAGATATCATATAATCATCACATACCAAGGTATTAAACAATTAACTAAGGAAATCCATAGTAAATCCGCTACGACCCCATGATCACGATTAGCCCATGATAGAACTCATCATCACTATAGGTTCATATGAAAACATGATAATCACACAAAGATATAAACTAATAAAAATACTTATTAAAACCAGAGTACGTCACAAGAGTATTAAGGTTCAAAGTAAAGAAAATTAGCATCCACGGTTACAACGAATAAAAGAATCACAAGGTAACGTATGCTTCCTTTTCTTATTGCGGTGTGCTAAAACGGTCTTCTTAATCTTCTCTCCTTGCTCCTTGCTTGATTGATACTTGTTGCTTGTTATTGTGAAACGTCTCCCAAGATTACTTATATAGAAGTCCACAAGAAATAGCACCATCAAAAACCTAGTAGAACTCAAATTAGAAAATCCAGATTTTAAAAATACGACCCCAGGCAGCCGCCTCAGTTCCCAGGCGGGCGCCTGCATCTCAAGGCGGTCGCCTGCACATCCCAGGCGGGCGCCTGCACAGCTTCTGGAAAAATCATATTTTTGCTCCTGATTTTGCTGATTTCTTCGCAGAACTCCCCGCAACTGGTTCCAAGTACTTCCTTAGGCTTATTATGATGAAATCTCCCTACTTACGCAAGTTATACCCTGAAATGTAAAGACACTAGAAAAATGCATCAAATACACAAAATACTTGATTTGAAGACATCAATTCAAGCCATTATAAGACGTTCTAAGTGGTATTAAATGCCACTTATCACACCCCCAAACTTAAATCGATGCTTGTCCTCAAGTGTCACAGACTCAAAAACAAAATAAAAACATGCATGAATTCAAACTACATGAAATGTAGCGATCCCCATCGTAATGACTAAACCAACCAACATGTGATATCTCAACAAATGCAATTAGGCGACTAAAGATCAATCAAATCACGCAAGCTAACATACAACTAGAAACGTGGTATGTGCGAATGCTTAGCAGATATGCTTCGAAACTAGATCAATTATCATAACTCAATTATCCTCAAGGCAATCACAAGATTATACGAAGAATATATTCTAGACACGAAATGACTTATAACACTTCAAGATCACTAGAGCTTATTACGGAATCATGCTTTTATTCAACACAATAAACAAATGCTTATTTGATGGTGCAATGAGTGAGGTCCATAAAAGACTTATGCAATGACATCTATTTAGCGAGCGTTAGGTTAGTGGATCCCAGACTATAAAAGCCTTAGGTCATTAGGACAAAGTCCCCTAAGAACTTAATAACTCGAATACCAAAGAGCTCACTCGTGATCAATTATGCATTAAACCATATTATTTTTTCTTTTTCTTTTTTTTCAATTTCTGAGCAAGTGCGTTTTGCTCCATCTTGTTCATCCCTAGACTACTCGAATACAATACGAGCCGGCTACTAGCCATTTGACGCCTAGCCACGACTAACAACGAATTCCAATTTTTACTCTAATTTTATCTTTTTATGCCTTTTATCATTAAGAGCCTATCATACATTCTAAGCATAAGCAATAGATTATCCTCAAAAACCATCAAACCATGACAACAATATAGTCCTTAAGCATACTCTAAGACTTAGTGAAATACAAGTGTTTCTAGCATGCATGCCAACCTAGCAAGATTCAACATCACTCTAACGCTATCACTACACTCGCATCAATATCACATATCAATTGGTAAAGCAACACAAAAGGGATCATGGTATATATATGAGCTATATGACATGATAAAACTAAAAAAACCTATATGGCAAAAATATGCAACTATATGAACTAAACTAACATGAATATGCAACTACATGACACACACACAAATATGTTCCTTAACTACCACCCCCAAATTTAAAATCTTCACTGTCCCCAGTGAAGGTAATAGAAAGGAACACATGGTATACCTACTCAGAGAAATCATCATCATCATCATCACCCTCAGAGGGTGGAGTGTCAGGAGGCGGATAAGCAGAGTCCTCACCAAAAATGGGCCACTGGATGTGAGCTCCAAGGCCTCTGAAAGCAGTCCCAAGTGCTAGGGTGAGCTCCTGCGTAAACCTACTCTGCGACTCATACATCGCATCCATCCTCCCGGAAAGCCTTCTATACTTGACATCAGCCATCCCTGAACCATCACCTCCCTGGGCTCTAGAAGAACCTGCCTCGCCATTAGCCTGACTGGGCCTAACCATCGTAGCATCAGCTGCTGGACGTCCTCCTGGAAGACGATATCCCAAACCATGCTCCTCGGGCTCTCCATCCGTCCACTCCTGCATCGCATTCAGCATCGATGAATCAATTGAAGCGGCTATCATCTGCATCATCTATAGCTGCTCATAAAAAGGCCAATGGACTCCAACTGCCTTGCTCAGCTTCATGACAACAGAGGCATAAGGGATGTTGTTATGCATCCTCCCCCTCAAAAACTTCAAAATCCCTTGGTAGATGAACTCACCAAGGTCCACATAATACTCCTCATTCAGAATCCCCCACAACAACCTGGCTCTCTCAACTGTAACCTCATGTGCATGCGAAGAAGGCAAAATATTAGCACAAATAAAGGCATTCCATGCACGGGCATACATGTTCATTGCAACAGCCAAAAAAGAACCATACTCGTTAGATCCCGTCTTAAACTTCCACACCGTGCCCGGCTGACAGAGAGTAGTAATAATCAAATC
The DNA here is from genome assembly GCF_009905375.1 of Apium graveolens. Lineage (NCBI taxonomy): Eukaryota > Viridiplantae > Streptophyta > Magnoliopsida > Apiales > Apiaceae > Apium > Apium graveolens. The sequence goes on from NC_133651.1 coordinate 182,997,615, forward strand.
CGAGTCAAAATCCTCTGGGGTCTTCTCATTCCAATTCTCCTCCTAGGGCTTTCTTTATCGCTGCCCAATAACACGGCGAATCGCCTCGGGCTGATAATCAACCGTAAGACCCCGAACAACAGAATACCCATTCTTGTCGGCCTTGGTGTTCGCATAGAACTCACGAACAACACTCATCGGGACCGCCTCAGGCGACTCATAAAAAGTAATCCAACCCTTCTCTGCAATCATCAGAAATAACTCACTATCCCTCCCCCATGTCAAAAATCCCCTCTCTTTCAAAATCGGCTTAGTTAGAACCTAGCATACTCCTCCTCAGCAGCCCTATCCACCAATCGGGGCCTCGTAGCAGTACCCCTTGAAGAATCAGCAGTAGAAATGGTGTTGCTGTTATTGATAGTTCGAGATCTCTTTGGGGCCATTGAAACTGAGAATAAGAGTTGTAGAGTTGTGTTTTGTGTGTAGGAAAGGGTTTGTAAGTTGAAAGTATATGGGAGTGTATATGGAGAGGTTGTGTGTATATAGGGTAGGATTTAGGTTATAATTAGATTAGGAGTGGGGTTTGTGGCTAATTTGGAGAAGGAAATCATGGGTAATGGGGTTGTAGTGCTGTGGAATTGTTTTTGTGTTTTTTTTTCTGTTTTTTCATAAGCTAAAACGAATTTTCAAAAATTTGGGCCGCAGGAGGTCGCCTGGAACTAGCAGGCGGGTGCCTGGAACTAGCAGGCGGGCGCCTGGAAGGTTCTTGGAAAAAAAAGTTTTAGCCAGTTCTTTTCTGATTTTTTTGGGTTTTTGGATAGAGTACTAAATTCTAATGGTTCCTATGGTCTCATATCTTGGGTTGCCTCCCAAAAAGCGCTTCTTTTACATTATTAGCTTGACGTAGAGTAGTTCGATCAAGTTGATAATAACACGGCACTAACCACTTCCCGGTTTGTCGTATCCCCATAATAGTGCTTCAATCTCTGACCATTTACTTTGAATGCTTGGCCCGGATCGTTCTCAAAAATCTCCACCGCTCCAGGTGGAAACACAGTTTTGACGATAAATAGTCCAGACCACCTTGATTTCAACTTTCCAGGAAAAAGTCGGAGACGAGAATTGAATTGAAGAACTTGTTGCCCCGACATAAATAACTTAGGAGATAACTTCCCGTCGTGCCACCTTTTTATTTTTCCTTGTACATTTTGTTGTTCTCGTACGCTTGAAGTCGAAATTCATCAAGTTCATTTAACTGAAGCATTCGCTTCTTCCCAGCTGCATCTAAATCAAGGTTTAACTTCTTCAATGCCCAATAAGCCTTATACTCAAGCTCCCAGGTGAATGATATCCCTTATCATAGAAAAGTTGAAACGGGGACATCCCAAGTGGAGTCTTGTATGCTGTTCTATAAGCCCAAACAGCTTCATCGAGCTTTAAAGACCAATCTTTCCTTCACGGACAAACAACTTTCTCTAGAATGTACTTGATCTCTCTATTAGACACTTCAGCTTGACCATTAGTTTGCGGATGATAGGCAGTAACGATGTGATGATTCACATTATAGCGTTGCATCATAGAAGTGAACTTACGATTGCAGAAATGCGACCCCTCATCACTTATGATAGCACGTGGCGTTCCAAACCTTGTGAATATCTGCTTACGAAGAAAACTCAACACTACCTTTGCATCATTCATCGGTAGAGCCTTGACTTCTACCCATTTCGAGACATAATCGACTGCCAGCAAGATGTACTGATTATTGCAGGACGAGATAAATGGTCCCATAAAATCGATTCCCCAAACATCGAAGACCTCAACTTCAAGCATCACATGTAAAGGAATCTCATCCTTTCTAGTAAGATTCCCAACTTTTTGGCAATGATCACACCTTAAAATGAACTGATGTGCATCCTTAAACAACGTAGGCCAGAATTAACCTGCTTGAAGAATACGAGCTGCTGTCTTTTCACCACCATAATATCCACCATAAATTGTGGAATGACAGTCTCGTAATATCCTCTCCGTCTTACAGAATGGGATACATCTCCTGATGATCTGGTCAGCTCCTTGTCTAAACAAATATGGTTCATCCCACATGTACCACTTCACCTCATGCAGAAACTTCTTCTTTTGAGCCGCATTCATATTAGGAGGCATTATATTGATGACAAGATAGTTCACAATGTAACGACCGGGAAATTTACGTTGTATGATATCATATTTATAATAAAATATGTGTATTAATATGTCATTTATATGTGATTAAATGTGTTGAGTCATTAAACCTTAACTGCTATGTGTTACATGTTATCTGTTTTGATCCAAATGTGTTTTGGACATTTATTGAGTGTTTTATTGTAAGTTAGATATCTTATATCGAAACCCGTACAGCTCAAAACCATGTTTTAAAAGCCCGTATTTCAAACAAAATCATTGGCCCTATTTTGCCAAAAATGCCCTATACCATATCGCTATTCTGAACCCCTAGACATTTTACAAATTGACCTTTTTCGCGAAAAAGGGCTTTTCTGGGCCCCTTCGGGTACCAAAAACCCCACAAAAATCACATTTTTATTTTTATATGATCATGAAATTATCATATATCATTTTTCTTTGCATTTTTGTAATATTCAAAATTTTTGGGAATTTTTAGCATTAATTTTATATTTATTGGATATTTAAAAATTCAATATTAATACCCAAAAATTATAAAAATTGGGGCCAAATATTTTTATTAGGAGTATAATTAGCCCCTTAATTTTATTTAGGGGTATTATTTTCATAAATATAAATATCAGATTTGTTGGTAATTAATCAGTTAATTATAATTAAAAATCAGAAAAAAATAAAAAGAAAAGAAATTAGAAAGTGTGGGTGAGAGTTGTGTTCTTGAAGAAGCTTGAAGATCAAACGGTGATTGCAGGAGATTTACTAAACCCCTGATTTTGCTCGAGTAACCAAATTAATCCTCTCAGAGAGACGAATCTATTGATATCAACAACATCAACTGAGGTTGGTTAAATTTTAAAAATCGAATTTTGATGTTCTTGGCATGAATTTCGATTTTTGATTTTGAAGAATCGTTTGATTGTTTGGTTGATGTAGTTAGTTTTGTTGTAGTTCTAGGAGTAATCAGGTATTTTTACTTTGATTTTACAACCCCCAAATCGATATTTCAAGTTCTTGGGTTTTACTATTTTGATTTCGTTTTTTTAAGATTTATAGATGTTCTTGCTTATGATTGATGATAGGAAGTGATTGTAGAACTTTATAGCTTTAATTTGGCATAGAAATCGGATTGTTTGATGTTGGATTTCGTGAAACCGAGCTCGCCGGCCATGGAGTTGATGTCGCCGGATTTTGAATCGTTTTTCGCCGGGGAAGATGAGACAGCAGGTGGTTGAAGTGATGAACGGCGGGGATATGCAGCTGGGATGGTAACAAATTATTTGGCAGCAAAATCGGATCGAAACCACGCAGTTTTCCCCAGAATTGGACTCGCCGGAATCGGACTCCGGTGGCCGGAACTCCGCCGGGTTCTGGAAACGTGAAGAACACCGGCGGGTGTTCTTGCCAACCCGGACCCGACCCGGTTGGGTTTTAATGCAAACCCGGTTTTGATCCACCCAACCTCAACTTCATTTTCCTGAAACTGTTTCTGAGTTTCTAATTAGTTACTTTTATTTTATAAATTAGAAATTAGTTTTAATAATTCTAATAATTAGCTAAAAAAAATCTGTTTTGAATTTTGAAAAATAATATTATTAATTTCTGAATTATTTTATTAATCTATAAATTTGAATTTAATTATTTAATTATTTATCTAATTATTTATTAGTTATCTAATTAATAATTAGGTAATTAATTAGTAATTAGGTAATTAATTAAAGATTAAATAATACGAGTAACTCGTATTTATGCGAGTAGTAATTCGATAATGAGAATTATTATTCGAGCGTTAATTATTCGAATAATATTACAGTAATTGTTCGTATCGTATAATTAAATACCGATAATTAATTGATTAACGAATCGTTTAAATTCCGATAATAATATATTAATTCGGTAGTATTCGAGAATAGTGCGTAGCTCGTATTTATACGAGTGTTTAATCGATGAGTTGTAAATATTTGCAATAAATTGTGATTAATCCTAATAATTTAGGGATTAATTATTTTAAATTAGTAAATAATTATCTATTAATTATTTATTAGTTATTTATTTATTAAATATTTAAAAAGTGATTAATTATTTCGATAATTAGTTACATAATTTTCGATAAATCATAACTTCTTCATTTTAACTCCAAAAATTATAAAAAATTTATTTTTGACTTTGATTTTTCTTAAATAATTATTTAAAAATTATTTTGGGATTTAAAAATTAGCAATAATTGTTTATATTGAATAATAAATTGAATTATCAGTGTTTAATTGATAATAATTCAACCGTTAGTCCGAATTGAGCGAAACGAAAGCCTGTTGACTCAGAAAAATGAATTCTTTTCACTAAAAATAATATAAAGACCTAATTTCTTCTCGAAATTAGTTGATTTTATAGATTGCTTGATTAACAGTCGAAATACGTGCCGAGACGAGTTCGAAAAATTCCGGAAAAATGGGAAATGAAGCAGAAGGTGATCAACGGAGCAATCAGCGAATCGATTTCGATTCTAAAATTATTTTAACTATAAAAACGATTATGCGTTTATGTGCTTATGTGTATTATATGGTTAATCGAGTCTTACTTGTTTATATGTAATATTCGAGTTGGTTATAAACGTATGGGTAAATAGTAAGAATAAAATGAAGTCGATTTAAGGTACGACAGAAGTACAAAATGACTTAACCAATCTATTTTGCTAACCGAAACTAAGCCAGCAAGGCAGGTCAAGTAGAGAATAGACGGAAGTGATTTAATTGCAGTAAGTCGCACAGAAGGCAAGTTTCTCCTCTATTCTATTTTCCAGAATAGTGATATTCTCTTCAAATTCTTATTACATTTGCATTACTTTAACTCCTTTATTCCTTTCTCAGTTCGATTCTTGAATTATTCTTTTCATTTGAATTTATTATTCATATTCCAATTATTACTCATAATTATTAATATATTCTGGTGATTAGAATATATCAAAGTATACCGATTGTTCCGGTTGCTATTCCAGGGACTGGATAACATTACTTTTGGGGATTAAGGTTACTTAATCCTAAGGACCGGAACATAACCGGATCCTTGAGATGGGCCGTAGTGCCTGGGTGCCCGACGGGATCTATATAGTGAGATATAGATCTGCACTGTATCCTGGCTGATCAGTAGGGTATAACTGCGAACTTGAGTCCAGTGTAGTTCGTTTGTATTCGCCAGCAATGGCCTTCTTTTGATTCTTATAAGGTTATATCTTTGCAGATAAACCTGGGATACGGATTCAGTTATATTGCTTTAACATTGTATATATTTTGTAGACTTGTTGAGCAATTCTGGCTCACCTTTTTTGTTGTTATTCACCTTATTGTTTCAGTTAAGAAGGAATATGAAACCCATCAGAACACGAGTGGTAAAGAAGCGGGTCAAGCCTCGGGATCCTCTTATACCCAAGGTGTTGATCCCTATCAAAGAAGAAAGCTTTGAGTTTCCCGAGCAGGTGGAGTGTTGATAGATAGTATGTGTGTTTGAATAAAAGCTGAACTTAGTTTAAAATGAGTTAGACAATGGTTTGTAATAAAGAAAGTTTGTGAGATTCTGAATGTTGGTTTGTAATAAAAGTAGATAGTGGTTCTTGTTTTCATACTTCAACCTAGAAAGGTCCTGGTAGTTGTTAAGGGGTTTAATTTCATTTCTTTATTATTTATTAATAAGCTTGTACAGGTTGGATGATTAGCTCGTAACCCCCAGACTTATACCCCGGGTCTGGAGGGCGTTACACACAATGTCTGCGAACCGTGGCTCTTCCTCTTGAACTGCGAATAACTGCTCATCCGGAAAAGATTTGTTGATCAATGTCTTATCATGTGAAGTAGAATCGGGATTCTCCAATCTAGAGAGATGGTCAGCTACTTGATTTTCAGTACCTTTTCGATCCTTGATCTCTAACTCAAATTCCTGTAGCAAGAGCACCCAACGAATAAGTCTAGGCTTCGAATCCTTCTTTGAGACCAGATAGCGAATGGCAGCGTGTTCAGTGAATACTGTCACCTTCTTCCCAAGTAGATAAGATCGAAATTTTTTGAAACAAAAAATTATAGCCAAGAGCTCATTCTCAGTAGTGGTGGAGTTCATTTGAGCTCCATTTAGCGTCTTACTAGCATAGTAGACCACATGAAAGATATTATTCCTGCGCTGCCCAAGAACTGCTCCCACTGCATAATCACTTACATCGCACATCATCTCAAAAGGTTCTGTCTACTCAGGTGCCGTAATAACTGGTGCAGTTATTAAACTCTTCTTGAGAGTCTCGAATGCTGCCAAACATTCATCATCAAATTTGAAAGGCACATCTTTCTCGAGCAAGTTGCACAAGGGCTTAGATATCTTAGAGAAGTCCTTGATGAAACGCCGATAAAAACCCGTATGACCAAGAAAACTACGGATTCCCTTAATAGAAATGGGTGGCGGAAGATTTTCAATGACTCCCACCTTAGCTTTATCCACCTCAAGGCCCTTGCTAGAGACCTTATGCCCAAGAATGATGCCTTGTTGCACCACGAAGTGACATTTTTTCCAATTGAGCACCAAATTAGTTTCCACACAACTTTTGAGCACCGAGCGGAGATTATTCAAACATTCATCAAATGAATGTCCAAAGACGGAGAAGTCGTCCATAAACACTTCGATATTAATTCCAATCATATCAGAGAATATAGCCATTATGCATCTCTGAAAAGTGACAGGTGCACCACATAAGCCAAAAGAAACTCTGCAAAAAGCAAACGTGCCAAATGGACAAGTGAAAGTAGTCTTTTCTTGATCTTCTGGTGCAATGCAAATCTGATTGTAACCCGAATAGCCATCCAGAAGATAATAATACTCATGACCAGCCAACCTGTCAAGTATCTGATCAATAAATGAAAGAGGGAAGTGATCCTTCCTCGTGGCTTTGTTTAACTTTCTATAGTCCATGCATACCCTCCATCCTATGACTGTTCGAGTGGGGATGAACTCGTTCTTCTCATTTGCTACCACAGTAATACCTCCTTTCTTAGGTACACATTGCATAGGGCTCACCCAAGAACTGTCAGAAATAGGATATATGATTCCTGCATCCAGCCATTTTAGAATTTCCTTCTTCACCACTTCTTTCATGATAGGATTGAGTCTTCGCTGTTGCTCAACATTCGGCTTGCTACCTTCCTCTAGCAGAATTTTATGCATACAGTACGAAGGGCTGATCCCTTTTATATCCGCTATAGTCCATCTGATGGCTGCTTTAAATTCTCTCGAGATTCTCAAGAGCTTATACTCGTCACTACCTGAAAGGTCAGATGCAATAATAATAGGCAAAGTAGATGCATCACTTAAAAAAGCATACCTCAAGTATTCAGGCAATGGTTTAAGCTCCAAAGTAGGTGCTTCCTCAATAAATGGTTTAAGCTTTCCCTCAGCATTATTGAGATCAGTATTACCAAGAGATTCAAATGGCATGTCTAACTTTCGCTTCCAAGGAGACGCATTTAGATATTATAGTTGCTCATTGCCTTCCTCATCTTCACTGCTAAATTCCCTCAATAAGGCTTTTTCTAAGGCATCAGACCTTAGCACATGATCAAGTTCTAAAGTTACTGCAGAATGAATCAAATCCACTTTGAAGCACTCCTCATCTTCTATAGGTAATTTCATCACATTGAATACATTGAATATCAAATCCTGATCTTGCACCCGCATAGTAAGTTCACCTTTTTGCACATCTATCAAGGTACGACCTCTAGCCAAGAAAGGTCTTCCCAAGATTATGGGGATCTTCTTATCTTCCTCGAAATCCAGAATGACAAAGTCTGCAGGAAAGATGAGCTTATCCACCTTTACTAACACGTCCTCCACGATGCCTCGTGGGTATTTAATAAAACGATCAGCCAATTGTAGAGACATGTAAGTGGGCTTTGGATCAGGCAAATTCAGCTTTTTCAAGAAAAACAACGACATCAGATTGATGCTTGCTCCCAAATCGCAAAGGCATTTATCGAATAACAACTTGCCAATGGTGCAAGGTATGGTGAAGCTACCTGGATCCTTAAGCTTTGGAGGTAATTTTTGTTGCAGCACAGCACTGCACTCTTCCGCTAGAGCAACGGTATCAAAATTATCCAGTTTCACCTTCCTTGAAAGAATACCTTTCATAAATTTCGCATAACTAGGCATTTGCTCCAGAGCCTCAGCGAAAGGTATGTTGATGTGAAGTTTCTTGAACACCTCCAGAAACTTACCGAATTGCTTATCCAGCTTTTGTTTTTGCAATCTCTTAGGAAAAGGTGGTGGAGGATAGAGTTGTTTCTCCCCTGTATTACCCTCAGGCAGAGTGTGTTCAACAGTAGTCTTCCTTGGTTCCCCCTCTTTCTCCTTTTGCTTCTCTTCTTCATCTACAACTTCAGCTTCTCCATCTTTTGCTTTTTCAGCATCAACAACTTTTCCAGACCTTAAGGTAATATCTTTGACTTGCTCCTTAGCTTACTTACTTTCTGGCACTTCAGTATCGCTGGGAAGTGTGCCAGGTTGACGATTGAGCATGTCATTGGATATTTGACCGATTTGATTCTCCAAGGTCTTGATAGGAACAGCCTGACTTTTGCACAACAAATTTAGCTCCTCAAAATCACCACTAGAAGGTGGAGCAGCACCTCCTTGTTGAGGATATGATTGCCTTTGAGCATATTGCTGAGGTTGCTGGAATCTAGGTGGATTAAACTACTTACTTATAACATGCTGATATGGTTGCTAAACAACATTCTTATTGTTGCTCCAGCTGAAATTGGGATGATTTCTATTGTTAGGATGATAAGTAGCTGGCACAGGCTACTGCGGTCGCTGATAATTGTTCACATACTGAAGAGATTCATTAACAAGAGAACACTGATCCGTAGCATGAGAGCCTGCACAAAGCTCATAGACAATATCTATTTGATTGACTCCATAGTTGGCTAAAGAATCGACCTTCATAGACAGCGCTTGGAGCTGCGCTGCAATAACTATAGCTGCATCAACTTCCAGAATACCTGCTACCTTCCCCAGTATCATCCTTTGAGTTGGGTTTTGATGTTCATTTTCAGCCATAGTTTCAATGAGATTATAGGCCTCAGTATAGCTTTTGGTCCACAAGGCGCCTCCAGCAGCTGCATCGAGAATGGGCCGAGATTGGGTCCCCAAACCATTGTAGAACCCAGTGATCACCGTCCAGTCAGGCATACCATGATGTGGACACTTTCTCAACATCTTCTTATAGCGCTCCCAAGCTTCGCACATAGATTCTGTTGGTTGCTGCGCAAACTGAGTAAGATCACTCCTCATAGCTGCAGTCTTGGCCATTGGATAGAACTTCACCAGAAACTTTTGCGCAAGATCTTCCTAAGTAGTGATGGACCCAGCTGGTAGAGAATGTAACCAGTCCTTAGCTTTATCCCTCAGAGAGAATGGGAAAAGCCTCAGCTTGATAGTTTCATCAATAACACCATTATATATGAAAGTACTACAGATCTCGACAAAATTCCTAATATGCATGTTGGGATATTCAGTCACGGCACCTCCGAAAGAAACAAAATTCTATACCATCTGAATAGTGCCCGGCTTGATTTCAAAAGTATTGGCCTGAATAGCCGGATGAATGATGCTTGACTGAATGTCATCAATTTTAGGCCGAGAAAAGTCCATAAGAGCTTGATCTGCTGGAACTATACGATCACTCATGATTACCGGTTCTTTTTTTCACTCTCTTTATCCAAATCTTCAAAATATAACTTCTCTAGAATGTCAAAAAGTGAATCTGTCTCCTCAACCGTATCTAGAGTCCTCTTGCGAGTGCGAGAACATATTTGCATAAACGCTCGCTAGAGTACCTGAAACTTAACCGGAAACAATCAGTAACAAGTCTTAATCAATGAGTCCTAATGACCACATATGGAAAGTACATAAACTAAAAAAATTAACACCGAGTCCCTGGGAGCGGCGCCAAAAACTTGTTAGGCATAAAGCATGCGCTAATAATTCATGCAAGTATACACGTTTATAAGTAATATAAAATGATTTCTAGTTCGTTCCCACAGAGACTCTGACTAATTATGTTCAATTAACACTTACTCACCAATGTATGATTACTTTTCAATGTCAAGACAATAACACTTAAGGTTGATTAACTAATTATTATCTACGAGAATTAAACACTTAAATTAACACTTGAATTAACAATATTAAACACACATGAGTGAAAGAGATATGTCCTAAGTCCAATCATATATGAGGATTTAGGAATAACTTTTATGTAATCTGGTTTGATTTCATTAATATTAATAAAAGACTTGTTTTGTTTTTATTGCGGGCTCTATCTATTTAAATGTTTAAATAAGATATACCATGTTACGACCGGCATTTTATGTAATATTATTTTTGGATTTGGTATAATATTAAAGTCAAATGAAAATATATTCAATGATTGTATGCAAGAGTTTATTTAATTTCTTTATTTTTGATTTATAAGGAATATTCTAAGCTTTGGAAATTTTTTCTTTTAAAAGGTATTTTGTTCACAAATTTTGAAAATGATTTTATAAAGTCTCTAAAAATCCAAGTTATTTTATGGTATAAATTTTATAATTTTTGAACTTGTATTTTATTTTATAAAAATAAATCATTATAAATTTTAGTTGTCATATTTAGCAAATTACAAGAAAGCCCTTGCATGCAAACCACCCTCTCATTCTTTTCAAGGACAAAGAGGACAATTCCAACCCCACTAACTCTTATTTCTCTAGCCAATTTCCTTCTTTACCCTTGCATGCAAAATGCACCAAGTATAAGTGGAGGGATAGACTTGTCAATTCTCCTTTCCACTCATATTTTGTCAAATCAAATACCATAAAAACAAGCAAAGACATCATCATTTTCACTCATCACCCACACCACACTCATTCTTCTCTTCCTCCTCCTCCCTCACTCTCGACCCTCCCTCTCTCACTCTCGGCCTTTAGCAGAGAACCACCCCACCCCATTTTTCTTTATTTCTCCACCAAGCTTCTACTCTTTATACAAGTAAATGTTATCTCCCATACCATGATCATTCATATTTCAAAGAGTTTTGAGTAGAAAGTTTAAGTTTAAAGGTTGCATGTAAAGGTTTTAGTGAAACTCAAAATACAATCTTGATTCTTATGGATTTAAGGTTGTTTTTGAGAGGACTACAATGAATGGATAAATTCCAAGTCATGAGAAGGAAACTCTTGATGATTTAATGTCCATTTCCATCCATTTCATTCGGCCATGACCATATGGGAGCCGAATGAATGGTCCTTGAAATCATTCTTATTGTTTTGATCAATTTTTGCATGTTTATGTGATAATGACTTGAATTTTTTTGGTGAAAATTTGATAAAACTCCTTGCATGCTAAGTGATCGTCTAGGTATACCTTATGCTAGGCTTGCATGTCAATTTTAAGATGGAATATATGTAGAAAATGTGTTGTTTTGGTTTGAAAAACCCGAAGGCATGCATGCATGAGGATTTCTCTTAGAATGTTGTAAGATTTTGATCATTTGGAAAGATTTTGTTAGTGAGCCTTAATTTCAGTAGATATAATGTGTTAGTATTGATTTATGCTTCTTGTTGCATGGTAATAATTCGTGATTATCTTTTATAAAAATGCATACCTTGTTGTTTCATAAGCATGAAGATTTGTGATTTGTGAAGTGTAGATTCTCTTGTTTTGCCATAATTGTACCTTAGGTAAGGATGATCTACCCAAGGTTATTTTGAGAATAAGGGAGTTAGTTCAGTAGAATACCATGTATAAGTCTTGGTTTAAGTGTTGAGTTGTTGTTAGTTGAGTTGGTCAAGTCAAAAACCTTGGAAAATGAGAGTTATAGTTTCTGCAGAAAATCAGTTTAGTACCCTGAGGTTTAGAGTGAGTTTTGACCATGTCATTGGTGTTCACTTTGAGGCCCAAGCCACCAGAATTTAGTATTGGGAGTATAAAAAAGGTTTTAGGAGTTGGTTGGAGGTTTGCATGTCATTTGGTTAGGTGCACAAGTAGAATAACAAAATCTGTCCAACAGGGGACAGTTTTGTTGCAACTTAGAAATAGGGAGATTTGACCATGTCATGGGTAGGCCCTCATTAGGCCCTATTGGGCCTTAGTTAGAGGGAGTGTCAGAGAAGTTTTTCCAACCATAGTTCATAGTATATGAGTTAGAACCATGTGTCACAAGTTAATTCAAGTCAGGGCGTTTTCTGCCCAGAAAAGCAGGGGAACCTTGGACTTTTAGCTTAGGCCCAAGAAGGCCCAAGCCAGGCCCTTGAGCCACATCAAGTTTTTGAGATGCCCTTAGGTCAGGAGAGTCTTGTGTAAAAGTTTTGAAGGAAAACTTATAGTTTAAGAGTGCCTAATGCACTCAAGAAACTATAGTTGTCATTCTGAAATTTGCACCAGTGAGCGCTATCACTTATCACATAGTTTTAGAACACTTAGAAGTGAGTATTAGGTCGCCCACCATAATTGTAAGATGGTATAAGGTCAGTAGAGCAAAAGACACAAGTGAGGGTCAATAGGTTTTGGATAATTTAGGAAAGGCACATCGAGTTAGGGAGCCAAAATTTGAAGACTTTGTCTAGTTTAGCGACCAAGTGACTTAAGTGGTGAGTCGAGATCATCCAAGCCTAGTGTTGTATTATGGTATATATGGTGTTATTTGATATTAATATACGATATGTGATTATGTGGCTACGTGTGTACATTTGAAATATAAAGGTGGATATAAATTAGGTCCGTATAGGCCTAAGTGCCATCCATGTTTAATTTCGGGTTGTAAATAGGTTAAGATGGTAAGAATATATTATAACGAGGATTATTATTATTTATGTAGGATCTCAAGACAAGGGAAAACTTGCCATAAAAGTCGAGTGAAGCTCCAGTTGTTGCTCCTACCAGTCAGACCAGGCCAGCCTATCTCAAGGCAAGTGATTCAACTTGACCTTCGTATTTACTATAAACAGTTCATATATATCGATGCAATTATCCTGAGTCACTTTGATATGTTTAAATCAAGCGTATCTCTCGCTTATCTTTGAATTATATAGAAATGCCATGAACCCTCGAGTATGTATTGCAAGTAGTTCAAAAGTCTTTTCATGATAGTTAAATGCCATGATAAAATAAAGAGTTGTTATATTACTTGATTGATCCTCTTGATTAACATGCTGATGATTCCTAAATATTGATATCTCATCCTGATACTTGAACCCCTATAGAACCTTACCTTTAATTCTGATAGTCAGAAACTTACCAACATGATTCCTCATTGATTGATACCCTCTTTCCTATCCTAAAGCTTGGCAATTCTGATATATATATACATCCTGAGCTAGAGATCATTACCTTAACACCCATAGTATTCATGAAGCTTATCTTCTTAATGATCCAACACCTGTACCTTGACGAGAAACCATTGCTTTGAGCCTAGTTTGGCATTACCCCTTCATATTATCCATTAGTCTCACCATATTTTCCTGTCCAAGTTCTGACATATTAAAACCTTTTGGTTACCCTAATAGAGTAAAGTTTTGTGAATCATGGCCCTGAGATTTAGTACCATATTTCCCATGTTTCGAGTTGATCTATAATCCCTTAGTAAAAATATTTACTGTTAAAAGAGATTTTGTTACAATTCGGCATCAGCTTTTGAAATAAATAAAATGTGGGTTTTCAGTCCCAAAGGGGGATAAATGTTTTCTTGAATAGTGGATCTGGACTGAGACGCGAGTCCTTTCCACACTTATATTAGGCTTAAAGGTTGCCTACGGATTCCCGTTAATGTTTTAGAACCCAGCGAGGTTCAGGATTACTTTGCGGCTGATCACCGACTGTAATCCGTAGCGTCATAAAATGATTTTGATTAAGACATGATTTTAAAATTGTTTTGATGCAAGCAAAATGATGCCATCTCACATAGTTTTATCTCTCGTTATCATTAGTTATGTCTTTCCATTATCATTCTTAAAAGTATATCTCAATTTATGTTTTGTGTCGTACTGTTAGCACTTGTTGAGCATTTGGCTCACTCCTTGCTTTACCCTGATATTACAGCTAGCAGCTATGGTTAGATTCAAGCAGACTGCCCGTAAGACCTGTGATGTTGATGCTTATGTTCGAGCTCAGGTAGAATAAGTAATAATAGTTATGTGAGGACTCGGTATTTGTAATCAGATGTAATAGTTGGTAGTGTTGGGCTGTTCCAAACCCTAAACTGTAAGATCTTGGATTTGGTTGTGTATTCATCATTAAAATAATGTAATAGCTATATTTATTTTGCTGTTTAAGTTGGGGGTGTGACAGGTTTTTGGTATCAGAGCTACGGTTTAGAGTCCCTGGACAGCCCAAATAGGTTATAGGATTTATGTGTAGGTTATAGATATTATGCGAGAGAGTAGGTTAAGTAAATTATTATTAATACTCCTCTTATTGGTTTTCAGCAAAGGGCGCATTCCTCGTCATCCTCTGGGTCGGACGACACTATTGCTTTCTCCGTGTATGCTGAGTTGAGGCGCGAGTTCGACATGCTTCAGGGCAAGTGCGACCGACTGATAGACCGACTGAAGAACGTGTATCCGGACAGCCGAAACTACGAAGGGAAGCCCAAGGAGCAGATGACTGCGAGACTTGAGACCTTGGTTCAGTACGTCAACACTAAGCTTGAGGAGATGCCAGCACACCGGGACCGCACCAGCCAGTATGTCATTCAGATGGTGGCGGATGAGCTCCAGAGCATTGTGAAGACACTTCGAGAGGAAAAGACTACCGAGCCCCGTTCAGATGGAGTGGAGCCTTAGTTCTTTCCATTTACCTTTCATGTTGTTGTACTATCAGCCTCTATGGAATCCCCAGTTGTTTCCGTTTTTCCTTTAAATAAGCTTGTTATTCCTAGAAACAGACTATGTCCCAATCCTATGTACTGTGACCTTTAAAATTTCAATAATTATGTGCTATTGTTCCATTTGCTCTCAACTGTTATTTTATGTTCTTATCATCATATCTGCTTAATTTGGAAACTTGACCCCATATGTAAATGAGAATGCCATGCGATACCCTCGAATCATTTTATCATTCATATCTGTTTTGACACAACTCTTATTTCAGGATCATGCTTCCCAAAAAGAAGAACCCAACAACCACCTCCACCACAGACCCAAATATTCTTCGACTACTGGAAACCTTGCAACAACAAACCAATGCTATAGCTCAATAACAACTAACTCTTCAACAACGAATTGAAAACCAAGATAACCGTGAGCCACACCAACCACCTGAACCACCAGTACCACCTAGACAAATTGTCACTTTCAAGGCTTTTCAGAATGTGAATCCACCTGTATTTCATAATACCACTGATCCAGTGATAGCTAACACATGGATCAAGGAGATGGAAAGGGCTTTTGAGTTGGTACAGTTAGGAGACGATCAGAAGATGCCGTATGCTACTTACTTCTTGAAGGGAGAAGTCATCTATTGGTGGGAATCAGTAAAGGCTATGGAAGTCACTCAGCAGGTTTCTTGGGAGAGATTTAAGAAGTTATTTCTGGACAAGTATTACCCTAAGTACATGCAGAATCAGATGGAGCTAAAATTTCTTGAGTTGAAGCAAGGGAACATGACTGTATTGGAGTATGACAAGAAGTTCACTGAGTTGTCAAGGTTTGTGACAAAGTATACCAGCACTGAGGAGGAAAAAGTAAAGAAATTTTAGCAAGGATTGGAGCCTTAGATCAGATATAGGGTGGCTATGTTTGAGCTTGAAACTTATGCGGGAGTAGTACAGAAAGCTGCTCTGATTGAGAATAATGGGATGCAGTCAAGGAAAGAGAGGGATAACAAGAAGAGGAAGGTTCCATTTTATGGAGAAAAGTCTGAAGCCGGAAGTTCGCAAGATCGGAATATAAAGAGGATTGGTTTCCAGAAGGGCGGAAATTTTCAAAAGAAGGGAAATTTGGGCAAATGGCAAGAATCAAAAGGGAACAACCAGGCAAGCCAATGACAAGTTGGAGAAAACAGGTTCCAGAGACCGGAATGCAAGCACTGTGGAAGAAGGCACCCCGGAGTATGCAATAAGCTGAGCATGACCTGTTATAGGTGCAATCAGAAGGGACATTTGGCAAATGAGTGCAAGATGCCGAAGCCAGGAGTTACGTGCTACAAGTGTGGGAAGACTGGACACATAGCTAGGGAGTGCAAGGCAACCGGACCAGTCAAAGCTCTAATAAATATGGCAAGTACTAGTGCGAGTGTGCCAGCCGAGGTATTGGCATTACCTCCACCACCCGCACCAACCCCGCAAGCAACAACAAGGACATTTGATCTAAAGATGAAGGATGCTGTTCAGAATTCTGAAGTGATAGCAGGTACACTTTTACTCAATAATGTCAAAGCTAAAGCATTGATTGATTCGGGAGCAACAAGATCTTTCATATCAGAATCTTTTGTTGATAAGCTCCAATGTGATAAAATGGTTATGAGTGAGGTAGTAAATGTGGTAATTGCGAACCAAGAGAAGATTCCTGTGAATCAATTTTGTCCAAATTGTGAGATTGATATTTCGGGGTATAAGTTCTCAGCCGACTTGATACTCTTCAAGTTGGGAGAGTTTGATATAATTTTAGGAATGGATTGGTTAGGAGAGAATAGCGCTCAGATAAATTGTAAGACCAAGAGAGTGTATTTAAAGACGAAGAGTGGAGAGAAGGTAGTATTTAAGGGGCAGAGGCAAGAGCAACTATTTGTTACAATTGTTCAGGCTAAAAAGTTACTTAGAAAAGGTTGTGAGTCATTCCTAGCTTATGTAGTGGATTCGGAAAAAGGCAGCCCCAGCGTGAAAGATATTCCTGTAGTTAGCGAGTTTCCCGATGTGTTTCCCGACGAACTACCAGGCTTACCACCAGATCGACAAATTGAGTTCGAAATTAACCTTGCTCCAGGCACGGAACCAGTTTCAAAGGCCCCATATAGGATGGCACCAGCAGAAATGAAAGAGTTGGCAAGCCAGCTACAAGAATTATTGGATAAAGGAGTGACACGACCAAGTACGTCGCCATGGGGAGCACCTGTTCTGTTTGTAAAGAAGAAAGATGGGAGTATGCGACTATGCATAGATTATTGGGAGTTGAATAAGGTAACGATCAAGAACCGCTACCCGCTACCCGCTACCAAGGATAGATGACCTTTTTGATCAGTTGAAGGGAGCAAAATGCTTTTCGAAGATTGATTTGAGATCGAGATACCATCAATTAAAGATTAAAGAAGAAGATA
Organism: Apium graveolens; assembly: GCF_009905375.1. Taxonomy (NCBI): domain Eukaryota; kingdom Viridiplantae; phylum Streptophyta; class Magnoliopsida; order Apiales; family Apiaceae; genus Apium; species Apium graveolens. The sequence continues at coordinate 183,015,087 of NC_133651.1, forward strand.
TTCCTAAGACCGCATTCAGGACCAGATATGGGCATTATGAATTCCTAGTAATGCCGTTTGGATTGACCAACGCTCCGGCTGCATTTATGGATCTGATAAATCGGGTATTTAAGAACTATTTGGACAAATTTGTCGTGGTATTCATTGATGACATCCTTATTTATTCTAAGTCGGAAGAAGAACATAAGCAGCACCTCTGGATAGCATTAGAAATACTCCGATAAGAGAAGTTGTATGCCAAGTTTACCAAATGTGAGTTTTGGTTAAAGGAAGTTCAATTTTTGGGGCATGTCATTGGAAATGAGGGAGTTAAAGTGGATCCGGCAAAGATTAAGGCAGTTATGAGTTGGGAGAGGCCAAAGACTCCTACGGAAGTGCGAAGTTTTCTAGGATTGGCCGGATACTATAGAAGATTCGTCAAGGATTTCTCGAAGATCGCCACGCCATTGACCAAGTTAACCAGAAAGAATCAAAAGTTTGAATGGAGTGCAGAATGTGAAGATAGCTTTCAAGAGTTAAAGCAGAAGTTGGTAACAGCTCCGGCGTTGGTACTTCCAGATGATCAAGGGAATTTTGTAATATTCAACGACGCTTCACATAAGGGTTTGGGTTGTGTGTTGATGCAACATAGTAAAGTGATTGCATATGCGTCAAGACAGTTGAAGCCGCATGAGTTAAAGTACCCGACGCATGACTTGGAACTAGCCGCCATAGTGTTCGCACTCAAGATTTGGAGACATTACCTCTACGGAGAGAAGTGTGAAATCTACACAGATCACAAGAGTTTAAAGTACATTTTTACTCAGAAAGAGCTCAATATGAGGCAGAGGAGATGGCTGTAATTGATCAAGGACTATGACTGCTCGATAAATTACCATCCTGGAAAGGCGAACGTAGTGGCCGATGCTCTGAGTAGGAAGGAGAGATTGAATATGATGATAACATCAAAAGAGTTATCTGAAGAAATCAAAAAATTGGAATTGGAACTTTGTGCTTATGGAAAAGTCGAGGAAGTTTGTCATGGAATAACCTTTCAGCCAACACTAGTGGAAAAGATAAAGAAGTGCCAAGAGGAAGTAATGGAAAAAGAGAAGAATCAGTTATCTGGAGAGGAGATTAATACTCAAAGGGATGAGCAAGGGATACTAAGGTTTTCATCCAGAATATGGATTCCCCATGTACCTGAATTAAAGCATGAGATCCTCCATGAAGCCCACAATTCGAAATTTTCAATCCACCCGGGAAGCACCAAGATGTATCGAGACTTAAAGAAGAACTTTTGGTGGCCAAATATGAAGCGAGACGTGGCATAATGGGTTGCGAATTGCTATACTTGTCAGAAAGTAAAGGCAGAACATCAACGACCAAGCGGATTAATTCAGCCCCTAAAGATTCCAGAATGGAAATGGGAAAATATCACTATGGACTTTATAGTAGGACTACCGCGAATGAAATCCGGACATGACGCAATATGGGTTATAATTGATCGTCTTACGAAGTCGGCGCATTTCCTTCCAATAAACGAGAAGTCGTCATTGGACAAGTTGGTTCATCTGTATGTGCGCGAAATCGTACTAAGGCATGGAGTACCCGTATCAATAGTTTCAGACAGAGATCCCCGATTTAACTCGAGATTCTGGAAGCAATTTCAGGAATGTCTTGGCACGAAGTTGAATATGAGCACGGCGTACCACCCGCAGACTGATGGCCAGGGTAAAAGGACGATTCAAACAATTGAAGACATGTTGCGCAGTTGTGCAATCGATTTTGCAGGAAGTTGGGATGACCATTTGCCGTTGATTGAATTCTCTTACAACAACAGCTATCATTCCAGTATCGGCATGCCACCATACGAAGCTTTGTACGGGTGAAAATGTAGATCACCAACAAGTTGGGATGAAGTAGGAGAAGGAAGAATTCTCGGCTCGGATTTGGTACAACAGTTGCATGACTCGTTCAAGTTAATTCAGAAAAGGTTGCTTGTTGCTCAAGATAGACAGCGGAAGTATGCGGATCCAGCCCGTAAGGACGTTCAATTCCAAATTGGCGAAGCTGTGTTGCTGAAGGTGTCACCTAGAAAAGGGTTGATGAGATTTGGCAAGAAAGAGAAGTTAGCACCTAGATACATAGGTCCTTTTGAGATTTTGAGTCAAGTAGGAAAGGTGGCCTATGAGTTGGCCTTACCACCGCAGTATCAGCATGTGCATAATGTGTTCCATGTGTCGTTGCTTAAGAAGTACAATCCTGACGCTAGCCATGTGATAGAATATGAATCTGTAGAAATTCAGGCAGACCTGTCATTTGTGGAGCAACCAGTTAAAATAATCGACTGGTAAGTAAAGAGTCTTAAAAATAAGTCAGTAAAGTTAGTGAAAGTACTTTGGAGGAACCCTAAGGTCGAAGAGTTGACTTGGGAGTTAGAGTCTGATATGCGTTCCCGGCATCCTCATCTTTTCTCTTAGATTCTGGGGACAGAATCCCTTAAGGGGGAGAGGATGTTACGACCGGCATTTTATGTAATATTATTTGTGGATTTGGTATAATATTAAAGTCAAATAAAAATATATTCAATGATTGTACGCTAGTGTGAGTGAAAATTTCTGCATTATAAATTTGCTTTGTGTAGTATATGATTTTTCAAAGCAAGAGTTTAGTTAATTTCTTTATTTTTGATTTATAAGGAATATTCTAAGCTTTGGAAATTTTTTCTTTTAAAAGGTATTTTGTTCATAAATTTTGAAAATGATTTTATAAAGTCTCTAAAAATCCAAGTTATTTTATGGTATAAATTTTATAATTTTTGAACTTGTATTTTATTTTATAAAAATAAATCATTATAAATTTTAGTTGTCATATTTAGCAAATTACAAGAAAGCCCTTGCATGCAAACCACCCTCTCATTCTTTTCAAGGACAAAGAGGACAATTCCAACCCCACTAACTCTTATTTCTCTAGCCAATTTCCTTCTTTACCCTTGCATGCAAAATGCACCAAGTATAAGTGGAGGGATAGACTTGTCAATTCTCCTTTCCACTCACATTTTGTCAAATCAAATACCATAAAAACAAGCAAAGACATGATCATTTTCACTCATCACCCACACCACACTCATTCTTCTCTTCCTCCTCCTCCCTCACTCTCGGCCCTCCCTCTCTCACTCTCGGCCTTTAGCCGAGAACCACCCCTCCCCATTTTTCTTCATTTCTCCACCAAGCTTCTACTCTTTATACAAGTAAATGTTATCTCCCATACCATGATCATTCATATTTCAAAGAGTTTTGAGTAGAAAGTTTAAGTTTAAAGGTTGCATATAAAGGTTTTAGTGAAACTCAAAATACAATCTTGATTCTTATGGATTTAAGGTTATTTTTGAGAGGACTACAATGAATGGATAAATGCCAAGTCATGAGAAGGAAACTCTTGATGATTTAATGGCCATTTCCATCCATTTCATTCGGCCATGACCATATGGGAGCCGAATGAATGGTCCTTAAAATCATTCTTGTTGTTTTGATCAATTTTTGCATGTTTATGTGATAATGACTTGAATTTTTTTGGTGAAAATTTGATAAAAATACTTGCATGCTAAGTGATCATCTAGGTATACCTTATTCTAGGCTTGCATGTCAATTTTAAGATAGAATATATGTATAAAATGTGTTGTTTTGGTTTGAAAAACCCGAAGGCATGCATGCATGAGGATTTCTCTTAGAATGTTGTAAGATTTTGATCATTTGGAAAGATTTTGTTAGTGAGCCTTAATTTCAGTAGATATAATGTGTTAGTATTGATTTATGCTTCTTGTTGCATGATAGTTATTCGTGATTATCTTTTATAAAAATGCATACCTTGTTGTTTCAAAAGCATCAAGATTTGTGATTTGTGAAGTGTAGATTCTCTTGTTTTGCCATAATTGTACCTTAGGTAAGGATGATCTCCCCAAGGTTATTTTGAGAATAAGGGAGTTAGTTCAGTAGAATACCATGTATAAGTCTTGGTTTAAGTATTGAGTTGTTGTTAGTTGAGTTTGTCAAGTCAAAAACCTTGGAAAATGAGAGTAATAGTTTCTGCAGAAAATCAGTTTAGTACCCTGAGGTTTAGAGTGAGTTTTGACCATGTCATTGGTGTGCACTTTGAGGCCCAAGCCACCAGAAGTTAGTATTGGGAGTATACAAAAGGTTTTTGGAGTTGGTTGGAGGTTTGCATGTCATTTGGTTAGGTGCACAAGTAGAATAACAAAATCTGTCCAACAGGGGACAGTTTTGTTGCAACTTAGAAATAGGGAGATTTGACCATGTCATGGGTAGGCCCTCATTAGGCCCTATTTGGCCTTAGTTAGAGGGAGTGTCAGAGAAATTTTTCCAACCATAGTTTATAGGATATGAGTTAGAACCATGTGTCACAAGTTAATTCAAGTCAGGGCATTTTCTGCCCAGAAAAGCAGGGGAACCTTGGACGTTTAGCTTAGGCCCAAGAAGGCCCAAGCCAGGCCCTTGAGCCACATCAAGTTTGTGAGATGCCCTTAAGTCAGGAGAGTCTTGTGTAAAAGTTTTGAAGGAAAACTTATAGTTTAAGAGTGCCTAATGCACTCAAGAAACTATAGTTGTCATTCTGAAATTTCCACCAGTGAGCACTATCACTTATCACATAGTTTTAGAACACTTAGAAGTGAGTATTAGGTCGACCACCATAATTGTAAGATGGTATAAGGTCAGTAGAGCAAAAGGCACAAGTGATGGTCAATAGGTTTTGGATAATTTAGGAAAGGCACATCGAGTTAGGGAGCCAAAATTTGAAGACTTTGTCTAGTTTAGCGACCAAGTGACTTAAGTGGTGAGTCGAGATCATCCAAGCCTAGTGTTGCATTATGGTATATATGGTGTTATTTGATATTAATATACGATATATGATTATGTGGCTACGTGTGTACATTTGAAATATAAAGGTGGATATAAATTAGGTGCGTATAGGCCTAAGTGCCATCCATGTTTAATTTCGGGTTGTAAATAGGTTAAGATGGTAAGAATATATTATAATGAGGATTATTATTATTTATGTAGGATCTCGAGACGAGGGAAAACTTGCCATAAAAGTCGAGTGAAGCTCCAGTTGTTGCTCCTACCAGTCAGACCAGACCAGCCTATCTCAAGGCAAGTGATTCAACTTGACCTTCGTATTTACTATAAACAGTTCATATATATCGATGCAATTATCCTGAGTCATTTTGATATGTTTAAATCAAGCGTATCTCTCTCTTATCTTTGAATTATATAGAAATGCCATGAACCCTCGAGTATGTATTGCATGTAGTTCAAAAGGCTTTTCATGATAGTTAAATGCCATGATAAAATAAAGAGTTGTTATATTACTTGATTGATCCTCTTGATTAACATGCTGATAATTCCTAAGTATTGATATCTCATCCTGATACTTGAACCCCTATAGAACCTTACCTTGAATTCTGATAGTCAGAAACTTACCAACATGATTCCTCATTGATTGATACCCTCTTTCCTATCCTAAAGCTTGACAATTCTGATATATATATACATCCTGAGCTAGAGATCATTACCTTAACACCCATAGTATTCGTGAAGCTTATCTTCTTAATGATCCAACACCTGTACCTTGACGAGAAACCATTGCTTTGAGCCTAGTTTTGCATTACCCCTTCATATTATCCATTAGTCTCACCATATTTTCCTGTCCAAGTTTTGACATATGAAAACCTTTTGGTTACCCTAATAGAGTAAAGTTTTGTGAATCATGGCCCTGAGATTTAGTACCATATTTCCCATGTTTCGAGTTGATCTATAATCCCTTAATAAATATATTTACTGTTAAAAGAGATTTTGTTACAATTCGGCATTGGCTTTTGAAATAAATAAAATGTGGGTTTTCAGTCCCAAAGGGGGATAAATGTTTTCTTGAATAGTGGATCTGGACTGAGACGTGAGTCCTTTCCACACTTATATTAGGCTTAAAGGTTTCCTAGGGATTCCCGTTAATGTTTTAGAACCCAACGAGGTTCGGGATTACTTCGCGGCTGATCACCGGCTGTAATCCGTAGCGTCATAAAATGATTTTGATTAAGACATGATTTTAAAATTGTTTTGATGCAAGCAAAATGATGCCATCTCACATAGTTTTATCTCTCGTTATCATTAGTTATGTCTTTCCATTGTCATTCTTAAAAGTATATCTCAATTTATGTTTTGTGTCATACTGTTAGCACTTGTTGAGCATTTGGCTCACTCCTTGCTTTACCCTGATATTACTGCTAGCATCTATGGTTAGATTCAAGCAGACTGCCCGTAAGACCTGTGATGCTGATGCTTATGTTCGAGCTCAGGTAGAATAAGTAATAATAGTTGTGTGAGGACTCGGTATTTGTAATCAGATGTAATTGTTGGTAGTGTTGGGCTGTTCCAAACCCTAAACTGTAAGATCTTGGATTTGGTTGTGTATTCTTCATTAAAATAATGTAATAGCTATATTTATTTTGTTGTTTAAGTTGGGGGTGTGACATACCACAGTTTAGAGTAAAGCTTCTTATGGATTGTGATGAGATCATAATAATGAGACCTAAAAGATGATAACTCTAAACTTAAATAGTTCCTGGTCGTGGGATTACTAACTGGTAATTAATAATCCGCAAAGATCGATACATACTATGCTTGCTTCATTATGAAGGATGTCTGTTCTCATAGACATTTATGTGGTGACACTATAGCTAGTATGTATGTGCTTATTATAGAATAAGTTCACTGAACATGACTCACACAGCTGAACAACTGATGGAGTTCACTCACGTGTCAGCAGTTGTTCACATAGTGATAGTTGTACAAGTATCCTTAGACTTGAGGTCATCATAGTCATCTTGTGTACACTGAACTATGCTTTGGTTTAGTTCTTAGTCTCAAGGGACAATTATAAGGGCTCTACTGGGTATAGGAATTTGTACACGAAGATAGTGTATGATCAATAAAGGATCTACCCCTTCCAGCGTAGGAAGAGAATGTTCAATGCTGATCCACTTATGTTAGTTCAGGAATCTCTGGCCAGAGTGAATGAAATTAGAAAGGAGTTTCTAATTTACATTAAATAGAACTAAGTATAGTGAATGGGAAAGCAAGTGATTAAATAAGATAGGCTTGACACAAGTTCCATGCCTTGTATTTAATCGTGACATTACAGGGTAGAAGGAATTAATTGTACGGTAACTACTCACTGAATAGGTTCTTGGTATTCTAAGCACTGAATTCGTATTATCCGGATAGTCGCGATATGCTGAGAAGTATCCCTCATGATGTAGAATAAATATGATTAATTAATTAATAATATTTAATGAATTAGAGAATTTATATAAATAATGATAAAATAGTTTTATTATTATTTATTTCTACTACCGGCTTAATATTGAACCTACAGGGTCACACCATAAAAGAGAATGATTTAATGGTGGAGAAATTAATTAATAATGGCTGATAATTATTTATTTATGAAATAAATAATTAATTGGAAAATTTAATAATTGATTAAATGAGATTTAATTGATTATAAATTAATTAAGAAAAGGTTCTTAATATTATTAATTAAGAATTTAATTTTTGGAAATTAAATCAAGTGAGAGAATTATTTCCAAAGTGTTTAGAAAAATGATTAATAATTAAAAGGTGTTTTAATTATTAGTGAGAATCATAAAGGGTTAATAATAATAATATTTTATGGGAAAATTTTCAGCTAAAAATTTTGCCTATAAATATACTATTATAAACCTTATCTTTGCCTCAACTAAACAGATTTACAAAATCCTAATTCTCTCCATCTCCTCCTCCTTCATTACATCGTTTTCTTGGTGGATACCGGTGGAGTGCTTCACACTTGAGGAGCAGCTGCTAAGGATCTCCGTTCATCGTTTTTGGATCGCCATTAAAGACCTCCATCTTTCCATTAATGTAAAGCTTCCTAAGGTAAATATACTGAACTACGAATTAAATATTATTTTTTGCATGGATCCTGCAGAGGGTTTCGGTTTTTTTTAAGATTTAAATTTACGTTTTTCGTTGCGTTTATGTGCTAAAAACCCTTCAATGAGATCATAACTTCATTACTACTTCATTCAATAGTTATTGTTATTACCCTTAGCATGTAACGGTGATGATATTAATCGAACAACACGAAACTGATAAAAGCCAACTTTCGGTGCACAAGTACCATTCTACCAAGCATCCACAATTAAGATAGAAGTTGAATATGCATCAATTATGTTGAGACCCTATATGTTTACAGAATTTGACAACATAATAATTTAAGCACAAGTTATTCATTATGATTACACAGGGTAAGTAAAATGGTTAGAGTTACCCACTTATCATACATATAATACATGAACTTATGCTAGCATGGCAAGTTCTAAATCTCAAGATTCATTATCGCTTCACAAGAGATTAACAGGCTATCTTATATGTTCACGACGAACATAAGACGAATAAGCACATCCTATGCTAGATATCATATAATCATCACATACCAAGGTATTAAAAAATTAACTAAGGAAATCCATAGTAAATCCACTACGACCCTATGATCATGATTAGCCCATGATAGAACTCATCATCACCATGGGTTCATATGAAAACATGATAATCACACAGCGATATAAACTAATAAAAATACTTATTAAAACCTTAGTACGTCACAAGAGTATTAAGGTTCAAAGTAAAGAAAACTAGCATCCACGGTTACAACGAATAAAAGAATCACAAGATAACGTATGCGTCCTTTTCTTCATTGCGGTGTGCTAAAACAGACTTTTTAATCTTCTTTCCTTGCTCCTTGCTTGATTGATACTTGTTGCTTGTTACTGTGAAACGTCTCCCAAGATTATTTATATAGAAGTCAACAAGAAACAACACCGTCAGAAGCCCAGTAGAACTCAAATTAGAAAATCCAGATTCTAAAAATACGACCCCAGGAGGCCGCCTCAGTTCCCAGGTGGGCGCCTGCATCTCTAGGCGGTCGCCTGCACATCCCAGGCGGGCGCCTGCACAGCTTCTGGAAAAATCATCTTTTTGCTCCTGATTTTGCCGATTTATACGCACAACTCCCCGCAACTGGTTCCAATTACTTCCCTAGGCTTATTATGATGAAATCTCCCTACTTACGTAAGTTATACCCTGGAATGCAAAGACACTAGAAAAACGCATCAAATACATAAAATACTTGATTTCAAGACATCAATTCAAGCCATTATAAGACGTTCTAAGTGGTATAAAATGCCACTTATCATCTGCCTGAAGGAGATACAGTGTTTATTCTTACATAAGTTGTTACGACCGGCATTTTATGTAATATTATTTGTGAATAATATTAAGTTAAATAAAAATATAGTCAATGCTTGTACGTTTGTGTGAGTGAAAATTTCTGCATTATAAATTTGCTTTGGGTAGTATATGATTTTTCAAAGCAAGAATTTATTTAATTTCTTTATTTTTGATTTATAAGGAATATTCTAAGCTTTGGAAAAATTTTCTTTTAAAAGACATTTTGTACACAAATTTTGAAAATGATTTTTATAAAGTCTCTAAAAATCCAAGTTATTTTATGGTATAAATTTTATAATTTTTGAACTTGTACTTTATTATATAAAAATAAATCTTTGGAAATTAGTTGCTTAATAATTATCAAATTACATGAATAACCTTGCATGCAAACTCTCTTCTATTTAACCAAAGGGCAAAGAAGACATTCTCCACCCCACTAACTCACATTTTGCTAGCCAAATTACCTCCTTGACCTTGCATGCAAACTTGCCTAACTTTAGCTAGAGGGTTACTCTTGTCATTTCCTAAATCCACTCACATTTAGTCTAGTCAAAGACATAAAAACAAAACTAAAGTGATGATCACTCCATTTTCACTCCACCCTCCCCTTTTCTCCTCCCTCCCTCTCGGCTCAACCCTCACTCTCGGCCATCCCATAGCCGAGGCCCTCCATCCCCTTCATTTCTTCATTCTTTCACCCAAACAATCATCTTATATTCAAGTAATTTTACTCCCTATATGTTATTCTTTTATATTTCAAAAGTATAGAGTGAAAAACCTATGTTTTGACCTTGCATGGTGATGTTTTTGTTAAACTCAAAGTGAACCTCCTTGATTCTTGTGAATCTAAGGCTTTCACCATGAGTTATAGTATCATAGGGTCAAGAATGGCTAGACATAAGAGTGTTACACCTATGCGAATGCTGTTTTTACCCTAATCCATTCGGCCATGACTTGATAGGAGCCGAATGGATGGTGTTTTGTTGCCTTGTTAACATTTTTGTGTATTTTGTGATGATAACATGAATTTTGTAGTAAAGTCTTGATAAAATCCTTTTGCATGCTAGTTGATCATTTAGTTGTAATCCATGTTAGGCTTGCATGTTGAATTATGATAAAAATTTATTTGGAAATCATGTTGTTTTGGTTTGAAAAACCCGAAGGCATGCATGCATGTGGAATTCTCTTAGTTTGTTGTGAAATTTTGATTATTTGGAAAGATTTTGTTAGTGAGCCTTAATTTCAGTAGGAATAATGTGATAATATTGATTTATGCTTCTTGTTGCATGGTAATAATTTGTGGTTATCTTTTATAAAAATATATATCTTGTTGTTTCAAAGGCATGAAGATTTGCGATTTGTTAAGAGTAGTCTCTTTTGTTTTGCCATAGTTGCACCTTAGGTAAGGATGATCTCACCAAGGGTATTTTAAGAAAAAGGGAGTTAGTTCAGTAGAATACCAAGTATAGGTCTTGGTTTAAGTATTTAGTTGTTGTTAGTTGGGTTTGTCAAGTTAAAATCTTGGAAAATGAGAAGTTATAGTTTCTGCAGAAAAATCAGTTTAGTACCCTGAGGTTTAGAGTGAGTTTTGACCATGTCATTGATGTGCACTTTGAGGCCCAAGCCACCAGAAGTTAGTATGGGGAGTATATAATAGGTTTTAGGAGTTGGTTGGAGGTTTGCATGTCATTTGGTTAGGTGCACAAGTAGAATAACAAAATCTGTCCAGCAGGGGACAGTTTTGTTGCAACTTAGAAATAGGGAGATTTGGCCATGTCATGGGTAGGCCCTCATTAGGCCCAATTGGGCCTTAGTTAGAGGGTATGTCAGAGAAGTTTTTCCAACCATAGTTCATAGGATATGAGCTAGAACCATGTGCCACAAGTTAATTCAAGTCAGGGCATTTTCTGCCCAGAAAAACAGGGGAACCTTGGACTTTTAGCTTAGGCCCAAGAAGGCCCAAGCCAGGCCTTTGAGCCACATCAAGCTTATGAGATGCCCTTAGGTCAGGAGAGTCTTGTGTAAAAATTTTGAAGAAAAACTTGTAGTTTAAGAGTGTCTAATGCACTCAAGAAACCTTAGTTACCATTCTGAAATTTACACCAGTGAGCACTTTCACTTATCACATAGTTTTAGGACACTTAGAAGTGAGTATTAGGTCGACCACCATAGTTGTAAGATAGTATAAGGTCAGTAGAACAAAAGGCACAAGTGAGGGTCAATAGGTTTTGGATAATTTAGGAAAGGCACATTGAGTTAGGAAGCCCAAATTCGAAGACTTCGCTTAGTTAGCGACCAAGTAATTTAAGTGGTGAGTCGAGATCATCCAAGCCTAGTGTGGCGTTATGGTGTATGTGATGTTATTTGGTATTAATATACGATATGTGATTATGTGGCTACGTGTGTATATTTAAAAATATAAATGTTGGATATGAATTAAGTGTGTATAGGCCTAAGTGCCATCCATGTTTAATTTCGGGTTGTAAATAGGTTAAGATAGAAAGAATATATTATAATGAGGATTATTATTATTTATGTAGGATCTCGAGACGAGGGAAAACTTGCCTTAAAAGTCGAGTGAAGCTCCAGTTGTTGCTCCTACCAGTCAGACCAGACCAGTCTATCTCAAGGCAAGTGATTCAACTTGACCTTCGTATTTGCTGTAAACAGTTCATATATATATATCGATGCAATTATCCTGAGTCATCTTGATGTATTTAAATCAAGCGTATCTTTTGTTTATCTTTGAGTTACATAGAGATGCCATGAACCCTCGAGTACATATTGCAAGTAGTTCAAAAGTCTTTCATGATAGTTTAATGCCATGATAAATTAGAGATGCGTTATAATATCTTATTGATCCTTTTGTTTATCATGCTATTGATCCCTGAGAAATCTTGATGTTGCACCCTGATGCTTTGATTCAACTCTTGAAATAACCTCGATAGAAACTTTATCTTGATACCTAAAAGCCAATCATTTCTTAAATACATTCATGATTGTTTGATAACCCTATCCTTACCCTAAAGCTTGATACCCTGTTATATACTGAGCTGATGATCGTTTTCTTTATATTTTAACCCCTTTATCCTATTGGAACCAGTGATGCCTATCTTTTGATATTCTAATACCTATATCTTGTCTACAACCGTTGCTTTAAGCCTAGTTTGGCATTACTCTTTCATCTTATCCAATAGCCTGGCTTAATTTCCTTGTCTAAGTTCTTGTTTATGGAAACCTCTCAATTACCCTAATATAGTAAAGTCTAGTAGATCATGGCCCTGAGATTTAGTGTCATATTCCCAGTGTTTCAAGTTGATCTATAATCCCTTGATAAAAATAATTACAGTCGAAAGAGATTTTGTCATAAATCGGCATCAGTTTTTAAAATGATTAAAACGTGGATTTTTCAGTCCCAAAGGGGGACAAATGTTTTCTTGAATGGTGGATCTGGACTGAGACGCGAGTCCTTTCCACACTTATATTAGGCTTAAAAGTTGCCTAGGGATTCCCAATAATGTTTTAGAACCCAGCGAGGTTCGGGATTACTTCGCGGCTGATCACCGGCTGTAATCCGTAGCGTCATAAAATGATTTTGATTAAGAATGGTTTTAAAATTTGTTTTGATGCAAGCAAAATGATGCCAACTCACATTAGTTTTATCTCTCGATTATCATTGATTATGTCATTCCATTGTCATTCCTAAAGGTATATCTCGATTTATGCTTTGCGTTGTATTGTTAGCACTTGTTGAGCTTTTGGCTCACTTCTTGCTTTACCCTGATATTACAGCTAACAGCCATGGTTAGATTCAAGCAGACTGCCCGTAAGACCTGTGATGCGGATGCTTATGTTCGAGCCCAGGTAGAATAAGTAATAATAGTTGTGTGAGGACTCGGTATTTGTAATCAGATGTAATAGTTGGTAGTGTTGGGCTGTTCCAAACCCTAAACTGTAAGATCTTGGATTTTGGTTGTGTAGTACTCAATAAAATGATGTAATAGCTATAATTATTTTGCTATTTAAGTTGGGGGTGTGACAGGTTTTGGTATCAGAGCTACGGTTTAGAGTCCCTGAACAGCCCAAATAGGTTATAGGACTTGTGAGTAGGTTATAGATATTATGCGAGAGAGTAGGTAAAGTAAATTATTATTAATACTCCTCTTATTGGTTGTCAGCAAAGGGCGCATTCCTCGTCATCCTCTGGGTCGGACGACACTATTGCTTTCTCCGTGTATGCTGAGTTGAGGCGCGAGTTCGACATGCTTCAGGGCAAGTACGACCGACTGATAGACCGACTGAAGAACGTGTATCCGGACAGCCGAAACTACGAAGGGAAGCCCAAGGAGCAGATGATTGCGAGACTTGAGACCTTGGTTCGGTACGTTAACACTAAGCTTGAGGAGATGCCAGCACACCGGGACCGTACCAGCCAGTATGTCATTCAGATGGTGGCGGATGAGCTCCAGAGCATTGTGAAGACACTTCGAGAGGAAAAGTCTACCAAGCCCCGTTCAGATGGAGTGGAGCCTTAGTTCTTTCCATTTACCTTTCATGTTGTTGTACCATTAGACTCTATGGAATCCCCAGTTGTTTCCGTCTTTCCTTTAAATAAGCCTGTTATTTCTAGAATCAGACTATATCCCAATCCTATGTACTGTGACCTTTAAAATTTCAATAATTATGTGCTATTGTTCCATTTGCTCTCAACTGTTATTTTATGTTTTTATCATCATATCTGCTTAATTTGGAAACGTGACCCCATATGTAAACAAGAATGCCATGCGATACCCTCGAATCATTTTATCAATTATATTTGTTATAACACAACTCTTATTTCAGGATCATGCCTCCCAAAAAGAAGAACCCAACAACCACCTCCACCACAGACCCAAACATTCTTCAACTACTGGAAACCTTGCAACAGCAAACCAATGCTATAGCTCAACAACAACTAACTCTTCAACAACGAATTGAAAACCAAGATAACCGTGAGCCATATCAACCACCTGAACCACCAGTACCACCAAGACAAATTGTCACTTTCAAGGTTTTTCAGAGTGTGAATCCACCTGTATTTCATGATACCACTGATCCAGTGATAGCAAACACATGGATCAAGGAGATAGAAAGGGCTTTTGAGTTGGTACAGTTAGGGGACGATCAGAAGACGCTGTATGCCACTTACTTCTTGAAGGGAGAAGTCATTTATTGGTGGGAATCAGTAAAAGCTATGGAAGTCACTCAGCAGATTTCTTGGGAGAGATTTAAGAAGTTATTTCTGGACAAGTATTACCCTAAGTACATGCAGAATCAGATGGAGCTAAAATTTCTTGAGTTAAAGCAAGGGAACATGACTGTACTGGAATATGAGAAGAAGTTCACTGAGTTGTCAAGGTTTGTGACAAAATATACCAGCACTGAGGAAGAAAAAGCAAAGAAATTTCAGCAAGGATTGGAGCCTTGGATCAGAGATAGGGTGGCTATGTTTGAACTTGAGACTTATGCGGGAGTAGTACAGAAAGCTGCTCTGATTGAGAATAATGGGATGCAGTCAAGGAAAGAGAGGGATAACAAGAAGAGGAAGGTTCCATTTTATGGAGAAAAGTCTGAAGCTGGAAATTCGCAAGATCGGAATGTAAAGAGGATTGGTTTCCAGAAGGGCGGAAATTTTCAAAGGAAAGGAAATTTGGGCAAAAGGCAAGAATCAAAAGGGAACAATCAGGCAAGCCAAGGGCAAGTTGGAGAAAACAGGTTCCAGAGGCCAGAATGCAAGCACTGTGGAAGAAGGCACCCCGGAGTATGCAATAAGCTGAGTATGACCTGTTATAGGTGCAATCAGAAGGGACATTTGGCAAATGAGTGCAAGATGCCGAGGCCAGGAGTTACGTGCTACAAATGTGGGAAGACTGGACACATGGCTAGGGAGTGTAAGGCAACAGGACCAGTCAGAGCTCTGATGAACGTGGCAAGTACCAGTGCAAGCGTGCCAGCTGAGGTATTGGCATTACCTCCACCACCCGCACCAACCCCGCAAGCAACAGCAAGGACATTTGATCTAAAGATGAAAGATGCTGTTCAGAATTCTGAGGTGATAGCAGGTACACTTTTACTCAATAATGTCAAAGCCAAAGTATTGATTGATTCGGGAGCCACAAGATCTTTCATATCAGAATCTTTTGTTGATAAGATCCAATGTGATAAAACGGTTATGAGTGAGGTAGTAAATGTGGTAATTGCGAACCAAGAGAAGATTCCTGTGAATCAATTTTGTCCAAAATGTGAGATTGATATTTCGGGATATAAGTTCTCGGCCGACTTGATACTCTTCAAGCTGGGAGAGTTTGATATAATCTTAGGAATGGATTGGTTAGGAGAGAATAGCGCTCAGATAAATTGTAAGACCAAGAGAGTGTATTTAAAGACGAAGAGTGGAGAGAAGGTAGTATTTAAGGGACAGAGGCAAGAGCGACTATTTCTTACAATTATTCAGGCTAAGAAGTTACTTAGAAAAGGTTGTGAGTCGTTCCTAGCATATGTAGTGGATTCAGAGAGAGGCAGCCCCAGCATGGAAGATATTCCTGTAGTTAATGAGTTCCCCGATGTGTTTCCCGACGAACTACCAGGCTTACCACCAGATCGACAAATTGAGTTCGAGATCAACCTCGCTCCAGGCACGGAACCAGTTTCAAAGGCTCCGTATAGGATGGCACCAGCAGAAATGAAAGAGTTGGCAAGCCAGCTACAAGAATTATTGGATAAGGGAGTGATACGACCAAGTACGTCGCCATGGGGAGCACCTGTTCTCTTTGTGAAGAAGAAAGATGGGAGTATGCGTCTATGCATAGATTACCGGGAGTTGAATAAAGTAACGATCAAGAACCGCTACCCGCTACCAAGGATAGATGACCTTTTTGATCAGTTAAAGGGAGCAAAATGTTTTTCGAAGATTGACTTGAGATCGGGATACCATCAATTAAAGATCAAGGAAGAAGATATTCCCAAGACCGCATTTAGGACCAGATATGGGCATTATGAATTCCTAGTAATGCCGTTTGGATTGACCAACGCTCCGGCCGCATTCATGGATCTGATGAATCGAGTATTTAAGAAGTATTTGGATAAATTTGTCGTGGTATTTATTGATGACATCCTTATTTATTCTAAATCGGAAGAAGAACATATGCAGCATCTCTGGATAGCATTGGAGATACTCCGACAAGAGAAGTTGTATGCCAAGTTTACCAAATGTGAGTTTTGGTTAAAGGAAGTTCAATTTTTGGGGCATGTTATTGGAAATGATGGAATTAAAGTGGATCCGGCGAAGATTGATGCAGTTATGAGTTGGGAGAGGCCAAGGACTCCTACGGAAGTGCGAAGTTTTCTAGGATTGGCCGGATACTATAGAAGATTCGTCAAGGATTTCTCGAAGATCGCCACACCATTGACCAAGTTAACCAGAAAGAATCAAAAGTTTGAATGGAGTGCAGAATGTGAAAATAGCTTTCAAGAGTTAAAACAGAAGTTGGTAACAGCTCCGGTGTTAGTACTTCCAGATGATCAAGGGAATTTTGTAATATTCAGCGACGCTTCACATAAGGGTTTGGGTTGTGTGTTGATGCAACACAGTAAGGTAATAGCATATGCGTCAAGACAGTTGAAGCCGCACGAGCTAAAGTATCCGACGCATGACTTGGAACTAGCCGCCATAGTGTTCGCACTCAAGATTTGGAGACACTATCTCTATGGAGAAAAGTGTGAAATCTACACGGATCACAAGAGCTTAAAGTACATTTTTACTCAGAAAGAGCTCAATATGAGGCAGAGGAGATGGCTGGAATTGATTAAGGACTATGACTGTTCGATAAATTACCATCCTGGAAAGGCGAACGTAGTGGCCGATGCGCTGAGTCGGAAGGAAAGATTGAATGCAATGATAACATCAAAAGAGTTATCTGAAGAAATCGGAAAATTTGAATTGGAACTTTGTGCTTATGGGAAAGTCAAAGAAGTTTGTCATGCAATGACCTTTCAGCCAACACTACTGGAAAAGATAAAGAAGTATCAAGAGGAAGTAATGGAAAAAGAGAAAAATCAGTTATCTGGAGAAGAGATTAATACTAAAAGGGATGAGCAAGGAATACTAAGGTTTTCATCCAGAATATGGATTCCCCATGTATCTGAATTAAAGAATGAGATCCTCCATGAAGCCCACCATTCGAAATTTTCAATCCACCCGGGAAGCACCAAGATGTATCAAGACTTAAAGAAGAACTTTTGGTGGCCAAATATGAAAAGAGACGTGGCAGAATGGGTTGCGAAGTGCTATACCTGTCAGAAAGTAAAGGCAGAACATCAACGACCAAGCGGATTAATTCAGCCCCTGAAGATTCCAGAATGGAAATGGGAAAACATCGCTATGGACTTTATAGTAGGACTACCACGAACAAAGTCCGGACATGACGCAATATGGGTTATAATTGATCGTCTTACGAAGTCGGCGCATTTCCTTCCAATAAATGAGAAGTCGTCACTGGACAAGTTGGTTCATCTGTATGTGCACGAAATCGTATTAAGGCATGGAGTACCTGTATCAATAGTTTCAGACAGAGATCCCCGATTTAACTCAAGATTCTGGAAGCAATTCCAGGAATGTCTTGGCACGAAGTTGAATATGAGCACGGCGTATCACCCGCAGACTGATGGCCAGAGTGAAAGAACAATTCAAACAATTGAAGACATGTTGCGCAGTTGTGCAATCGATTTTGCTGGAAGTTGGGACGACCACCTGCCATTAATTGAATTTTCATATAACAACAGCTATCATTCCAGTATCGGCATGCCACCATATGAAGCTTTGTACGGGCGAAAATGTAGATCACCAACAAGTTGGGATGAAGTAGGAGAAGGAAGAATTCTCGGCTCAGAATTGGTACAACAGTTGCATGACTCAGTCAAGTTAATTCAGAAAAGGTTGCTTGCTGCTCAAGATAGACAGAGGAAGTATGCGGATCCAGCGCGTAAGGATGTTCAATTCCAAATTGGCGAAGCTGTGTTGCTAAAAGTGTCACCTAGGAAAGGGTTGATAAGATTTGGCAAGAAAGGGAAGTTAGCACCTAGATACGTAGGTCCTTTTGAGATTTTGAGTCAAGTAGGAAAGGTGGCCTACGAGTTGGCCTTACCACCTCAGTATCAGCATGTGCATAATGTGTTCCATGTGTCGTTGCTTAAGAAGTACAATCCTGACGCTAGCCATGTGATAGAATATGAACCTGTAGAAATTCAGGCAGACCTGTCATTTGTGGAGCAACCGGTTAAAGTACTCGACTGGCAAGTAAAGAGTCTTAGAAATAAATCAGTAAAGTTAGTGAAAGTACTTTGGAGGAACCCTAAGGTCGAAGAGTCGACTTGGGAGTTAGAGTCTGATATGCGTTCCCGGTATCCTCATCTGTTCTCTTAGATTCTGGGGACAGAATCCCTTAAGGGGGAGAGGATGTTACGACCGGCATTTTATGTAATATTATTTGTGAATAATATTAAGTTAAATAAAAATATAGTCAATGCTTGTACGTTTGTGTGAGTGAAAATTTCTGCATTATAAATTTGCTTTGGGTAGTATATGATTTTTCAAAGCAAGAATTTATTTAATTTCTTTATTTTTGATTTATAAGGAATATTCTAAGCTTTGGAAAAATTTTCTTTTAAAAGACATTTTGTACACAAATTTTGAAAATGATTTTTATAAAGTCTCTAAAAATCCAAGTTATTTTATGGTATAAATTTTATAATTTTTGAACTTGTACTTTATTATATAAAAATAAATCTTTGGAAATTAGTTGCTTAATAATTATCAAATTACATGAATAACCTTGCATGCAAACTCTCTTCTATTTAACCAAAGGGCAAAGAAGACATTCTCCACCCCACTAACTCACATTTTGCTAGCCAAATTACCTCCTTGACCTTGCATGCAAACTTGCCTAACTTTAGCTAGAGGGTTACTCTTGTCATTTCCTAAATCCACTCACATTTAGTCTAGTCAAAGACATAAAAACAAAACTAAAGTGATGATCACTCCATTTTCACTCCACCCTCCCCTTTTCTCCTCCCTCCCTCTCGGCTCAACCCTCACTCTCGGCCATCCCATAGCCGAGGCCCTCCATCCCCTTCATTTCTTCATTCTTTCACCCAAACAATCATCTTATATTCAAGTAATTTTACTCCCTATATGTTATTCTTTTATATTTCAAAAGTATAGAGTGAAAAACCTATGTTTTGACCTTGCATGGTGATGTTTTTGTTAAACTCAAAGTGAACCTCCTTGATTCTTGTGAATCTAAGGCTTTCACCATGAGTTATAGTATCATAGGGTCAAGAATGGCTAGACATAAGAGTGTTACACCTATGCGAATGCTGTTTTTACCCTAATCCATTCGGCCATGACTTGATAGGAGCCGAATGGATGGTGTTTCGTTGCCTTGTTAACATTTTTGTGTATTTTGTGATGATAACATGAATTTTGTAGTAAAGTCTTGATAAAATCCTTTTGCATGCTAGTTGATCATTTAGTTGTAATCCATGTTAGGCTTGCATGTTGAATTATGATAAAAATTTATTTGGAAATCATGTTGTTTTGGTTTGAAAAACCCGAAGGCATGCATGCATGTGGAATTCTCTTAGTTTGTTGTGAAATTTTGATTATTTGGAAAGATTTTGTTAGTGAGCCTTAATTTCAGTAGGAATAATGTGATAATATTGATTTATGCTTCTTGTTGCATGGTAATAATTTGTGGTTATCTTTTATAAAAATATATATCTTGTTGTTTCAAAGGCATGAAGATTTGCGATTTGTTAAGAGTAGTCTCTTTTGTTTTGCCATAGTTGCACCTTAGGTAAGGATGATCTCACCAAGGGTATTTTAAGAAAAAGGGAGTTAGTTCAGTAGAATACCAAGTATAGGTCTTGGTTTAAGTATTTAGTTGTTGTTAGTTGGGTTTGTCAAGTTAAAATCTTGGAAAATGAGAAGTTATAGTTTCTGCAGAAAAATCAGTTTAGTACCCTGAGGTTTAGAGTGAGTTTTGACCATGTCATTGATGTGCACTTTGAGGCCCAAGCCACCAGAAGTTAGTATGGGGAGTATATAATAGGTTTTAGGAGTTGGTTGGAGGTTTGCATGTCATTTGGTTAGGTGCACAAGTAGAATAACAAAATCTGTCCAGCAGGGGACAGTTTTGTTGCAACTTAGAAATAGGGAGATTTGGCCATGTCATGGGTAGGCCCTCATTAGGCCCAATTGGGCCTTAGTTAGAGGGTATGTCAGAGAAGTTTTTCCAACCATAGTTCATAGGATATGAGCTAGAACCATGTGCCACAAGTTAATTCAAGTCAGGGCATTTTCTGCCCAGAAAAACAGGGGAACCTTGGACTTTTAGCTTAGGCCCAAGAAGGCCCAAGCCAGGCCTTTGAGCCACATCAAGCTTATGAGATGCCCTTAGGTCAGGAGAGTCTTGTGTAAAAATTTTGAAGAAAAACTTGTAGTTTAAGAGTGTCTAATGCACTCAAGAAACCTTAGTTACCATTCTGAAATTTACACCAGTGAGCACTTTCACTTATCACATAGTTTTAGGACACTTAGAAGTGAGTATTAGGTCGACCACCATAGTTGTAAGATAGTATAAGGTCAGTAGAACAAAAGGCACAAGTGAGGGTCAATAGGTTTTGGATAATTTAGGAAAGGCACATTGAGTTAGGAAGCCCAAATTCGAAGACTTCGCTTAGTTAGCGACCAAGTAATTTAAGTGGTGAGTCGAGATCATCCAAGCCTAGTGTGGCGTTATGGTGTATGTGATGTTATTTGGTATTAATATACGATATGTGATTATGTGGCTACGTGTGTATATTTAAAAATATAAATGTTGGATATGAATTAAGTGTGTATAGGCCTAAGTGCCATCCATGTTTAATTTCGGGTTGTAAATAGGTTAAGATAGAAAGAATATATTATAATGAGGATTATTATTATTTATGTAGGATCTCGAGACGAGGGAAAACTTGCCTTAAAAGTCGAGTGAAGCTCCAGTTGTTGCTCCTACCAGTCAGACCAGACCAGTCTATCTCAAGGCAAGTGATTCAACTTGACCTTCGTATTTGCTGTAAACAGTTCATATATATATATCGATGCAATTATCCTGAGTCATCTTGATGTATTTAAATCAAGCGTATCTTTTGTTTATCTTTGAGTTACATAGAGATGCCATGAACCCTCGAGTACATATTGCAAGTAGTTCAAAAGTCTTTCATGATAGTTTAATGCCATGATAAATTAGAGATGCGTTATAATATCTTATTGATCCTTTTGTTTATCATGCTATTGATCCCTGAGAAATCTTGATGTTGCACCCTGATGCTTTGATTCAACTCTTGAAATAACCTCGATAGAAACTTTATCTTGATACCTAAAAGCCAATCATTTCTTAAATACATTCATGATTGTTTGATAACCCTATCCTTACCCTAAAGCTTGATACCCTGTTATATACTGAGCTGATGATCGTTTTCTTTATATTTTAACCCCTTTATCCTATTGGAACCAGTGATGCCTATCTTTTGATATTCTAATACCTATATCTTGTCTACAACCGTTGCTTTAAGCCTAGTTTGGCATTACTCTTTCATCTTATCCAATAGCCTGGCTTAATTTCCTTGTCTAAGTTCTTGTTTATGGAAACCTCTCAATTACCCTAATATAGTAAAGTCTAGTAGATCATGGCCCTGAGATTTAGTGTCATATTCCCAGTGTTTCAAGTTGATCTATAATCCCTTGATAAAAATAATTACAGTCGAAAGAGATTTTGTCATAAATCGGCATCAGTTTTTAAAATGATTAAAACGTGGATTTTTCAGTCCCAAAGGGGGACAAATGTTTTCTTGAATGGTGGATCTGGACTGAGACGCGAGTCCTTTCCACACTTATATTAGGCTTAAAAGTTGCCTAGGGATTCCCAATAATGTTTTAGAACCCAGCGAGGTTCGGGATTACTTCGCGGCTGATCACCGGCTGTAATCCGTAGCGTCATAAAATGATTTTGATTAAGAATGGTTTTAAAATTTGTTTTGATGCAAGCAAAATGATGCCAACTCACATAAGTTTTATCTCTCGATTATCATTGATTATGTCATTCCATTGTCATTCCTAAAGGTATATCTCGATTTATGCTTTGCGTTGTATTGTTAGCACTTGTTGAGCTTTTGGCTCACTTCTTGCTTTACCCTGATATTACAGCTAACAGCCATGGTTAGATTCAAGCAGACTGCCCGTAAGACCTGTGATGCGGATGCTTATGTTCGAGCCCAGGTAGAATAAGTAATAATAGTTGTGTGAGGACTCGGTATTTGTAATCAGATGTAATAGTTGGTAGTGTTGGGCTGTTCCAAACCCTAAACTGTAAGATCTTGGATTTTGGTTGTGTAGTACTCAATAAAATGATGTAATAGCTATAATTATTTTGCTATTTAAGTTGGGGGTGTGACATAAGTAATCTAGAGGTAAAGCATGGATAGTTGGAAATTTTATCTGAGAAGAAGATTCTGCCATCAATGCTAGATTTCCATATTGCTCTTCTTCATCATCGGTGTCATCCCAGCTCTTTCCTTCAGCTATATAAGATTTCACTTGATACTTCCTTGAGCTACCTGAGTCCTTCTTTTGATAAGCTTTGCCTTTATCCCTTGCTTGTTGGGATTTCCTACATTTAGTGGCAAAGTGCCCAATCTCATCAAAATTATAGCACCTAAACTTGCTTTTGTCTACCATCCCAGTCTTGTAACCTGATCCAGAAGATGAACTTGACCTCTGACCACGGTTGTTACTTCCAGAACCCCTAAAGCCTAGCTTCCTTCTGAACCTGATGTTACTGAACATCCCAGCTAAGTTGGCCATAGTAAGGTATTCAATACCTCGCAGCTCCTCAATGGTGTAATTGTCACTAGGATGACCAGAGAGGCTTCTATCATCCATCTCAGCTTCAAAGAGCGTGTGAACTTTAGACTTAGGCTTTTCAGCAGTAATGTCAAGCTCTTTGATTTCACTGGCTACAAGAGCAGTTGTCTTGAGTAGTTCAGCATTCTTGCTATCAACTGTACCACCATCATAGATGATCTTCCTTTGTTCTTGATCCATCTCACGCGTCTTCAACTTACTATACAACTTCTCAAGTGTCATGGTTTTAAAATAAACTTGTTCACGAATAGATGAAGCCTTATTCTCCAAGTGGTGAGGTAATACCAGGATGAACTTGCTGTTGACTTCTCTCTGAGGATAAGTCTTGCAATGAATACTCAATTCATTTAACAACCAGTTTAGTCTTTCAAAGACCTGAGTTATACTTTCTTCAGGCAATGACTTAAAAGCCTTATATTGTAAAGTCAAGATATCCAGTCGATTCTGCTTGACATCTTCAGTTCCTTCCATAAGTAGTTCTATGGTCTCCTACATGTGCTTGGCACCTTCATAGACCATAATTTGGTGACTCATATCATCATCCATCGAATCCACCAAAATAAGTTGCAGGCCTTCATCCAGAGCTATCAGTTCTTTGTCACGAGCACTCCATTCTGCTTCAGGACATGACAGCCTCATATTAGGCAACTCTGGATGCTCCTTCATCGGCGCATGTCTTCATTCTCTTAATACCTTCATATACTCTAGATTTGATTCCCGAATATATAAAAGCATTTTCTTCTTCCATAGATTGTATCTTGATTTATCGAACTAAGGCACCTTAAAACTACTGACCTTCTGAGAACTCATATTTTCAAATCTAAGAAAAATTTGCAATATACCGTCTCAAAATATTATGACCCAGTCAGTCAATAATACCAAACCAGTCAAGTCAAAACCAACAAACCCAAAATTAGATCTATACACCAAAAGCACTCACAGACTCCGTACAACCAAAATCAATAACAAAACTTGCTAATTTAACGGATCTGATCTGTATATCGATCAACAAGCTCTGATACCAATTGTTAGGTCCAAAAGGTATATACAGAGGGGGGTGAATGTATGTTTTTCATTTTTATCAATCTAATGCAGTGGAATATCAAAACTAAAAATGAAATAAACAAACAAATAGATTTTGGGTAAATATTCTTTTATTCAAAAGTACAAATACCCGGAGGGTTTGCTTACAACTCCAAATACAAAGATTCAAAGCTACAAGTATAAGAAGAACCAAAGCAACAAGCTATCAATCTAGGGTTCTTCTTATCACTCTAAAAATTTAAAGCTCTTATCAAATGATATTAAATACAATCAAAGAAGCTTTAAATAATGAGTGTTACAAGTATGTAAGGTTTTAAATCGTGTGAATCAAATTGGACATGACCTCTCCTTGTCAAATCAAGCTTTCAATGGTGTTGAATCAATTTTGCAAGAGCTTCGCACTTTTTAGAATTGGAGAGATACATTTTCAATCTGCATCTATTGTTTATATAGACTGATAGGCTAAAGAAAGAAGGAAAAGCTATGTGGCTTGATTGTGTCAATGTATTTTGAATTGACAACTTGTGCAATTCAATTTACTTGCGTCCCATGTACACTATCTCTTATAACTTGTGACCAGGATGTTATCAATTATCTATGTCAAGAATCAAGATTTATCAAGGCGTCAGGATATGACAGAGGAATCAAGATATGATTATCCGTTGAAAGCTTCATTATCATCCGTTGACAATCTATTCAGTCATCTGCTAACGTCTATATATGAATATCCTTGAAGCTATAGCATATTTTCGTTGATCAAATTATTCGTTGAGAATGAATTGGATGACAAGTTTGAATTGCGAGATAAATCAGAATGTGCTGATTTATAGGATCGTTATTGATTTAGATATGTATAGAAAGTGTTAGAATTATTATGTAACATATCTTATGATTGATAGTGATTGATTGTAGCCGTGTAGTATATAAACACATAATAAGTTAACACTTTATAAGTGGTGCTTAACTTGAGTATTCGCATAACCTAGCAGCTCATAAGAATATTATTCTTGATAGAGTTTTGTAAGAGTTTATCAAAGATCAATATAAATTGTTATTTGATTCATGTGTTCTTTCTTTACTTTCATAATACATCGATTTGTTTAGTAATTGTATCCAACCCCCTTAAACAATTACTTTATTGGGCAACAAGTGGAAACTGTAGCTATGACCCCAGATTCTCCTGAACACTATATCAGGAAAGAAAGATCAAAATGGTCAGATTAGGAAAAGGCTTCAATGCTGAAGAATGCAAAAGTTAGGAATATTTTGCATAATAGTTTGGACAATGTGATGTCAAACAGAGTGATTGCTTGCAAGACTGCAAAGGAGATAATGGCAACACAGTGTCAAGGTACAATCGAAAAGAATAGAAGAGCTGTTCTTGTGCAAGAATATAAGTAATTTGATGCCAAGGCTGCTGAGTCAATTATCGACATCTATGATAGATTTTTGACACTATTAAATGATCTATCATTGGTTGGAAAAGAATATGAAAGAGAAGACTCAAACACCAAGTTTCTGAGAGCTCTTCCAGAAGATTGGGATACTCAAGCCTCAATAATCAGGCATCAATATGATCTTGATTCACTAACTCTAGATAAAATGTATGGGATGCTGAAAACTCATGACTTGGAGATCCAGCAAAGGAAGAATAGAAAGGGTCAGAGGATGAAGGTTGTGGCTCTCAATGCTGAGGCTCATAAAGGCAAGGAAAAGATGAGTGAGAAGTCAAGAAGAAGGAACATGGTTGAAGAGTCAGATATTGATGATTCATCATACCCTGACACAGATACTGATGAGGATTCTGAGATTAATCTAGATGATCTTCAAGTGGTTAAAATGGCTGCAATGTTGGTTAAAGGCTTTAGAAGGATGAGGTTTGCAAAACCACAAAGAATAAGTGGTTTCAACAGAAGATTCTCTGGTGATGGCAAAGGCAAGTTCAGAAAGATTGATGGAAAAAACACCAAGGGAAGGAAGTTTGACAAGACCATGGTGACATGTTACAACTGCAACGAAAGGGGACATCTGGCTTCTGAGTTCCCTAAGTCAACTGGAAAGGCTTTCATCACAACAAACTCCAACAAAGACTGGATGGAATCATCAGGAATTGACAATGATAATGAATGTTATGCACTCATGGCAACTCAAAGAGATGATGTTTTAGGAACTGATAAAGTACCTTCTGTAATATTCCCTGTTGATATTGATAGCATTTATGAACTGAAAACTTTTTTATACTCTTTGCATGTCACTTTTAAAAATAAGATTATTGAATGTGACAATTTAATTGCTGACAATAAGAAGCTTAAAGAAAGAAATGATTTTTTAGAAGCTAAGTTAAGATACATGCATGAGAATAAAAAAGCATGTAAGAATGCCCAATATAATGAAACTCAGATAAACATCAAGTATTCCAGACTAGAGAAAGTTCTTGAGAAATAAAGAAAGGTGTTTAAAACATGGATGACTTCAGGAAAGAAAGTTCATAGTTTCATCAGTGACAAAAATTGGAAAGAATTTCTAGGTTCTAATAAAGTTACTGATAGGAATATCAATAAGGCTATTAATAACACTACACATGTTATATTTCTTAGAACTGATGAAAATGCAGTGAAGTCTGTCTATAAAGTTGGTTCTACCTCTAATAATTCTGATGAGAAGAAAGCTGAACCTAGAATCTCTGATAAAAGGAAAGAAAAGCCTAAAATACAAGAAAAGAAAAGTAAAAATATAGGACTTCTTTCTAAAAGTCAATTAGAAAAGAAAATTTGTGAGTTAACTGCTAGGACTCCCAAATCTAGGACTAAGAGAGGTAGAAATGGAAAATAAGGGATAAATAAGGCAAGCAACTATAAGTACATTCCTAATGTTCCTAGGAAAGCTTGTTTTAACTATGGTAATACTAATCATATTTCTATTGATTGCAGGAATCCAAAAAAGAAAATTTCTAAGATTTCTGAGTCTGATATTAGTGGTAGATCAGTACTTTACAAACCCCAGAACCCTTGTTCTTATTGTTGTAGCAGTCGGCATTCTATTTATACTTGTAAATATTATCATAGTTTGTATCACAACAATTATGATCCTTTACCAAAATTTAATAAAATTGTTATTTTAAATAGAACTGCTAAACTAAATGTGCATACATCTTATAGAGTTAAAGCTGTCAAGACAAATCCTGATGGAGTAATTCCTGATGGATTAATTCCTGACAAGAAGTCTTCTAATGCAAAAATACATAAGATGTCAAAAAGGACCCAACAAGTGTGGGTTCTTAAAAATTCTAACTGATTTCCATATTTCTGATTATAGGGAAACAAGAAGAATGTGCTTATCTTAGACAGTGGTCGTTCAGCACATATGACTAGAAATAAATCTCTGTTATCAGAATATGAGGAGAAGACTGGCGCAATGGTTTCCTATGGTGATGGAAATGTAGGAAAAACACCAGGATATGGTAATATAATCATTAGAAATGTCATCATCTCAAACGTAGCTTGGTAGATGGACTGAAGCACAATCTGTTGAGCGTTAGTCAAATTACTGACAGAGGTTTCCATGTTATGGTCCATGACACTCACTGTGAAATAGTTTATAAGATCACCAAGAAGATTGTTTTTAAAGCCTCCAGACATGGAAAAATTTATAAAGCCAAACTTTATGCAAATACTGATGGTCCTGAAACTTGCTTGGTAATCAAAGCATTAGTAGATAAAAGTTGGAAAAGCATGCACTTATGAAAAGGTTGCACTAGTGGTTAAAAATCTTAAATCAGGAAAGAAGGCAAATCCTGATGATATTCAGTCAAGATTGTGACAATGCACGAGTTGAGGGGAGCAACGTAAATCTATTAGGAACTGAAAACACAGTTACAGGGGGAGCTTCACATGGAACTAATCATGTAGTTTACATTACTAATGATTTGTCAATTTCTGACAGATTGTTCAACGGAGAAGAGATTCTTATTTTGCTATTAAATTCATTAATGCAAATGCTGAGGGGGAGAATCATGATTAAATTCTTGATTTGAATTGCAAATTTGATCTCAGCAAGTTATGGACAAGACATAATTTTTTTTACAAAGGATGGTAACATTATTTCTTTCATGATTTTAATTGTTACAAATTTATTTTATTCCTTGAAGTAATTATGATTAACTTGTCATCAGATTTTGTTTTATATTGAGAATAGGAGTGTGTAAAGAGACTTTGCTTTATTTGCTTAGATAAGCGTAAGATCATGCATGCTGTATTCATTATTACTCGTTAATCAAAGGTGTCTCTTTAGATTCTCAGTAGTGTTTAGCTATAAAATCACTCTTCCTATCTCTTAGAAAGCTAAAACATCATTCAAGCATTTCACTCTCTCTCTAAACTCAAAACTTGAAATCTTCCCTCATTATTTTAATGGCTCACTTCTGTACTCGAAAGCACGGAGTATATATGCCAGTCCTTAATCCCGAAGTAGAAAGGCTTTATTTCAACCCTTTCCAACTAAGAGTCCTTATTAATAGTCAAATTTTTCACTCGACTAAAGTTCCAAAGTCGGTTTTTGATCATCTATGCTGGGATGATCAGCTTGAGTTGCACCTTTTCGCATTGGAGGTTCATTACGAAGAGGTGGGACTGGATGAGGAGGCAGAGAAATGTCGACTCGAATCTTGGAGTTGCAAGAGAACATTATTTCTCTTGCATCATCCATATCTCGCATATACCATAGGCAAGAGATGAAAAATAAGGAGGAAAACAAGAAGACAAAGAAAGAATAGTTCTAGTTCTTAGGAGTTAAAATTAATTTCTTTTGTAGTCTTTCTTGTACTTAAATATTATTATTAATGAAAATCCTCTATTGTTTATTCTCCTGTTTAGCCAATATGACTGTTCATTACCCTGATGTTTGCATGTGCGAATGTTGGGTGATTTCATATTTGTATGCTTATTATTCCATATTTTACATGTGCACAACTAATTATTCTCAAGATATTTTTATATTAACGAACAGATCAAGAACACAGGTTTTGAGCAGGAATTAGATAGTTTTACACAGTGTATACTGATAAGAAAAATGGTATTGAGAATATAGTGTTTAATTTTCTGATGATTTTTCACTTGGAGAGATACTTTTTTACCAAGAGAATTGTGGGTATTTTTTTCTAATAAAATGCTGAACAAATACAGTTTTCCAAATCCTGACACTATGAAACAGGGCACATCTAACCCTCTTCCTGACCACAGTGTTCATTTATCTTTACTTAAATCGAAACACTCTATCACCTCTGGTTCTTCCCAAAAAGAAATAGTTGCAAAAGAAAAGACAATAACTAGGACTGATATGTCTCAGGGACAATCAGGTTCAAAGATTATTTCACATTCACCTAAATCATTGGAAAAACAAGGTGGAGTAAGGAAGAAAAGTGTATCCTCATTAACAAGAATTGATGAGAATGTAGGAAGAAAGAGAAGGAAGAATACTGCTTTTGTTAAGCTAGTGGAAGAGCTATCAGACTCTGAGAATGACAGTTATGGTCCAATTGTGTTCAAGATGCCCGCAAGACCAGTGGAGGATATTGGTGCTATTGTAGAAGAAGACCAAATTTCAATTGCAGCTTCTGAGCCTAAGAAAAGGAGATTGATCAAGGCAGTAGAAAGAGTTTCAAAGCACAAAGATGGTCTTAATGTATTGGCTAATATTGCTCTGGATCAGGAATTAACAAATCCTGATAAGTCATCATCAAATCCTGACAGGTCTCAAGCAATTTCTGACAAGATAGTGACAAATCCTGATCATACAGTTACTAATACTCAAACAGCCAAAATTGATGAAATTGCTAAGGAAGTTGGTCTACAAAATTCTTACAAGAGGAAAGCAAAGACTTCAACAGTTTATATCAGTAAAAAGACCAAGCTTCAATTACCACAGAAGGGGTACAATCCACAAGAACCATATTTTCAAAGTGAAGATGCACCTGTTAATGCCCCAGCTACACAAGAACCACCTGCTCAAAGTGTAGGTGCAAGCATTGAGATTTTTTGACTATTCCTGACATTATTCAAGGAAGTCATATTTCTGTGGCTGATAATATTCAAAGGACAGTACAAGATAGGACAACTCATCAGCAGCATATTGCTCAAATAGATATTGTTATGAATGATCCTATTTCTGAGGGAAGCACACAAGAACCTTCAGTTCAAAGGATTGAAGAAGCTTCTAAACCTCAAGTCACACAAGAATCAACAGTTCAAAATTCTGTTACAGACTTCTTTACAAATCCTGATATAGGGTCAAATCTGACAAGCAGCATACTTCTGATTCAAGGATAATTTTTGAAGCAGCTGTTCCTAACAAAACACATCTAGATGTACTGATTACTTTTACAGAAGTTATCTTGGTACAACCACTCAAGGCCATACCAATGGTTTCTACTGTTCAAGGTATAAATTCTTTACACATTATTTTATCCGATGACATGTATATAATTAGACCTTTACAATGGAATACTTCTAGTCATATGGTCATATACAAATCTTCTCAGCCACCCCTTATTTCTGTAGGACAAACTTTTCTGAGCCTTTCATGTGAGAATGAGAGAAAAGGTTTAGAGAAAAACAGAATTAAAGATAGGCATGATCCTTACCTGGCAAAAGGAGAGGTAGTTGAGTGTCTGGATTTAATTAATCCTTGTGAGGAAGCTCTGACTATTAAAAGTCATGAGATGAGTGGTGTGAGAAGTGATGAGATCACTTTAAAAGAACAAAGAGATTTAGGTACTTATGATTCTTTTCTTTCAGGATCTTTACAGGTAACAAAGCCTTATAAGTCAAGTTGTGATTTAAAGCTCAAAGGCATAGTTCCTGATACTGTTTCCGATGATCCTGAGAAATCTTCTGGTGATTATGATAAGTTTGATGATTCTGATGATGATAATCCTGATGATGCTGTTCTGAAAGCTGGAATTGAAGCATCTAAAATGTCTAATTTTGGTTCATCATCTAGTCATGTTCCTACTTTTAGTACTCATAAACCTCATGAATGGAATCACTCCTGGAGATTACCGAGTGAAAAGATCTCTTTGGAATCTGCTCAGACTTTAGCTGCTCATGCTGTTTAGTTGGTTTCTACTTCTAGTATGAAAGCATCTATCAAGGCCACAATAGTTTTAGTCAAATGGTTGCATTCTTCTGTCTTTGCACTTAAACAAGACAATGTTGATCTTAGAGAAGAAATTGTTGATCTTTCTATGACTATTAAAGGAACAAACAAACACAATGGCTTGACAAAGAGGATGTTCAGCATGGAGGCTAAGCAAGATCAGATGTCTGAGAAGCTGAAAGCTCTGGAGGCTGGTTAGATTGCAAAAATTCTAATTTGGATGCTATTCTTTCTCTTCAACAGAGTCTAGATGCCAAAAAAGGGGAGATAGTACCAAAGACAAAGTGTTAACCTGAATCACTTTTTGAGGAGAAATACCAATTCTGATGATGATGGTGATAAGCAAGCAAAGAAGACTTCTGATGCTGTGATAGTTCAAACTGGAACTAGTGTTAGGAATATGTTATGAACTTGATGATAAGTTAAACAAAACACCTCAGTAGATTTAACTTAGTGAATTTGTAGCACTCGACGGATGTTCAATTATAGGCCCGACGGATGATTTAATATAGTCCCGACGGATGACAAATTGACATCCACCGGGTGAGTAGCTTATTTAACAATAAGATCTGTAGCACATTTCTGTAAACAACTTTGTAGATTCTGTAGGAGCACATGAGTCATGTTAACTAATAGTAGATATGCAGAATAGGTTGATTAATTGTAAATATGAGATATCTTGTATTTCTGTGTTAGTGAAATAGAGTCAAGTGACAAATAGCTACCCGATAGATGATCAACAAAGCTACCCGACGGATGATCAACAAAGCTACCCGACGGATGACAAGCATGTACCCGACGGATGATCAAATTCAAATATCTGTTGACAGTGACAAAACAGTCACATGCGTCGAGTGTTTGCAAAAGGAATGTGGCAGCCTCTTAAGCAGGGATTTGAGAACAAATAAGCATTACCATTTCCATGCAATTATGAAGATATTCAAAGATGCTGGAATAGAGTAGTGACGCAGCATGGAGTTAGACTAGAAATGTTTTGTTTTATTATCTTGTCTTATTGTCATATAAACTTGGTGATATATAAACCAAGTGTAGCTAGTAGAACATTTAACTAAGCAAACACATTTTAGAAGAAAGATAAAAAAAAGCTGTACTTGTCAAGAATCTCTCTGTAGTTTGTTTGTTCTACTTGTAAAGCAGCTGGGAGCCATTTTGAGCTACACAGAGTTCTCAAACTGATATTTATCTATAATGTAAATCTTGTTGCCTGTATACATTTACACCCCCTACCCCAGGACTTCACCTATAATTACAAATTTTGCCATCCCAATTCTCTTACAAACACCTTTCCTACCTTACAAATGAGTACCCTTTTTAGCTGCACATGATACATCTTTATATAATCCACTATCATCTTGACACGTATTCAAATTTGAGGACCACTATTTTTTTATTTACTTTGACAGCTATGGGGTGTGGTTCTTCCTACTACAAACAAATTCATATGGAGATATATACATACTTACATACATACAACTAAGATGTATTCAAACTTTGGTTAGAATATTCATTTTTTAAATTCGAATTCTGTATACACTTGACAAAATCACTATTCTCTCTCTCCTTTTCATAACATATTCAAATTAGTTTATCTCTCTTTCTCTTTGTATCTCTATCTGTCACATATCTTTTACGACATCAAAACTCAAATTTTCAGAGCTATAGTTCAAACTCTTGAAGGCGTTCATTTGAAAAGAATAAGGTTTTTACTAATAATCTTTTTCTTTTTCTCCTTTTTCATATATATCGTATCCACCATCCTTTTTTTCTTTTTCAGATAACATGATTTTGTTGTTTGAATTTGCTAGGTGATGTTTTTAAGGTTTGCTTATGCATATGCTTTCTTATCGTTAATTCTTATTGATTGCAATGATCTTAAGGTATTGTGTATTTGCTTGCTATTTTTCTTTCTCAATAGTTTTTATTTTTATACTCACCAAGTGTTGATGAAATGTGGCATTTAATATCTAATTTTTTTTCATATATTTGACAGTTTATGAGGCGAAGATGAAAAATTATGCAATCAGTAGTACAATTCATGTAGTTAAATATAACAAGAGGTGAGATTTTGTCGATTTGTTTTCTTCATCTAATTGCTTAGAATTTGATTGGAGTTGCGCCATAAGAATTTTAATAAATATGCAGCTAAAAATATATATTAATGTTTTGTGTTATATGTATATATGCTTGCTTCATGTAATAACCTGTTTGATGTAATGTCCTAATGAGTTTTTATATTTATTATTGGACAACATTTGATCATCAATGCACTTACTGACTTTCATTATTTCAATATTGCAGATGAAACACAAGATGGTTTTATGGGGCAAGATCTAAAATTACTTTATTCATCATTTCTCATGATAATTTACTATATTTATTTTATTCTTACTCAGATTCTTTCTCCATTCTTGATTAAGTTTAATTTAGAATTGAATACTTCAAACAATGATTGTTTATCCTTATTATAAGATATATGTTGATTACTCTCTCAAACTGGGTGCGTATTCGGATCTTGTGGGAACAGAGTTTGTAATCTCTTATTTGATACTTTAAAATGGTTTTGTTACAAATATTAAAGAACAATTACAAATTATTCAGTAATTTATAATTCTCGACTGATTGTGTTATTGATTGTATTAGTACAATTTTGTTACTCACAGCGGTATGATGGCCATATGTGGTCATATATGGTATAAGCAGATTGGTATAAAGCGGATGATGGCCAACCATTTCTTTATTGGTCAGTTTTTCCTTTTCACATGCTTCCGTTCCATATTAAGTGATGGTCTGTTCCATATATTAACTTTTACAGGCTTCCAATTTGTTTTTCAATTGTGAGAACTAAAGCGAATTCAAAACTCATATTTTCAGATCTATAGTTAAAACTCTTGAAGGTGCAAATCTGAAATAAATGAGGTGTTTACTAATCATGTTTTTCTTCTCCTTCTTCCATATATATAGTATCCCCAACCTTCTTTCATTTTCTTATAACGTTGTTTCGTTGTTTTGATTTGCTAGGTTTGTGGTGATGTTTTTAAGTTTGGCTTGTGGATGTGTTTTCTTATCTTTAGTTTTGATAGATTGCTCTGATCGCAAGGTATTGTTTGTTTGCTTGCTATTTTTTCTTTCTCGATAGATTTCATTTCTATACTCACCAAGTGTTTGATGAAAGGTGACACTGAGTATCTTAATTTTTTTTTATATATTTGACGTTTTATGAGGAGAAAATGAAAAAGTATGCCAAAAGCAGTACAATTCATGCAGCTAAATTAAAAAAGAGGTGAGTTTTAGTCTGTTTGTTTGCTTAATCTGATTGTTTATAAAGAAAGTATTGGAAAATCAGTTTATATGTTGGATAATCTAACTTTAATGTTTGATGTTTTGGAGGTTAGTAGTGTTAGGTTGATGTACAATAGTTACTCCTACTTGGTTTGCTGGTTTCTGAAATTTTAGGTTTCTTTGGTAGAAAAAATATTGTTCTCAAACTGAGCAATTTTAAAAATTGCACCATCAGTTAGTCATTGCAACCGAGAAACTAAAGGTTGTAAAAACTATTTATTTGTATATCATCAACTATTTATCTATATACATTCTGCATTTTTACACTTTTAATTACCTTTAATGATTATAATATGAATGCAGAGGATCACACTGCTGCTCAGGTGAACCTTCTAGGAAACATAGGGGATTCACTTGACATCTGGGATGCAAATGGTGTAAAAAAATGATACGAAGAGATAGAAATGAACCGTGAGATATGAAAAATGAAGGTTGGTCTAATTATTTAGTTGGTCTCCTGCTGGACTTCCATATATTATGTTAACTTAATTTTAGTTATTTAAGTTATCGTTTAGAGTAAATAACATGTTTATCAATTCCTTGAAAAAAACTTTGTTTGTTCTAGAAAATAACAAAATTGATGACATTGGTTTTAGTTTTCCAGGATCATCTAAATGAGAACTTTAACGCAATGTAAAATTTTGAACAAAGACATAACATGGTGTTTTATGTTGAGTGAGCTTTGAACTTCTTGGGGAGAATATTGAAGGTGCTAAAAAAATGGAGCAAGAAATGTGAGTTTTTTTATATCTATTTTCATAGTTTGAAATATCTGTGACAGTGATAACCTCTCTTAATATTTGGCAGAAGGAAAACTCCTAATGATCTTCATTCAGTCTTACAATTCTCAGTTCAAACATAACTGCATCAGGTGGGAAAATATGTCCTTGACAAGAAAATTAATATAAGAAAGAGTCTCTACAGTTGTGTACAAATTTCTTATTAACATTTAAAGAAAGAATGTTAAATTTAGTGTTTATAACTGTGTAGAAATTTTTTAGTGTAACAAGCCTAGGTTTATTATCACATGATTAAGATTTTCAAATGTTTCTAGCATTGTTAAATTTATGCTAATTACCAACGCTTATTGCAAATTTGTAGTGCAAGTTAATGTGATTCAATTTAAAAAGCTCATAGTAGATAGAGTGGTACATCACATGGGATATATTAGAAGTACAATCAATTACCCAACCTAGAGTAATGAGTTCTATCTCATCAGATAAGCTATATCTCCAGCTACTATGTTGTTTGGGATTGCATAGCCTGCAGCAGAAAGTTCATACACTACAATTAAAGTACCAGGAATTCCTGATAATACAAGAGCATAATATACTCAACTACTTCATTTGCTGATAAAATGTATTTCAATCAAAACTCTGTGTACAATTCATAACATACTTCACTAATAAATTTTGTATTTTTATCAGTTGTTGGCTAGAGTCAATGGCTTTAACAAAGAGTTTTTACTCACGAAATTTTAATATTTCAATCAAAACTCTTTGTACAATTATGCAATAATGCATTTAACTTTGAGTGCTACCGGAGTATGAATGGGTTTGACACAAAAAGGAGATTTGGTGAGTTACAAAATACTTACTTTTTTACTTTACTAGAATTTTTAGTGAATTATGATAGTAGGTGTTTAATGAGTATTTTGATTGTGAGGATGACACTAAAATTAATGGTGGCAACATAGAGCATTTACATATCAGTTTTAGTCATTAGTGTGTTAGTATTTGGTTCATGGAAAAGTAAAGAAGGTTATTAGATTTAGGTGATAAGAACTTCTTTTGTGTTATACTTGGCCAGTGGCTCAAGCTGATGATCTCGAAGAATCCCCACATGAATTGATATAGTTTATTTTACACATGTTACACAATGAGACCATGAATAAATTGGTAATTTATTTTTTAACAATTCAAACTAATTTGGATTCTTCAAATTATCATTTTAATGAAAATCATTTTAAATATAAATAAATTAAAAATAAAAATCGAATGAGATACTAGATGAAGAGTAAGAACTAATACTTGGTGAGCATTTTGACATCACAAAATCGTGTATGTTAAAAATCAATATAATATAATTTTTTATTTATAAAAACTGTCATTATTATACAAAATAAATATTTTAAAAGTGTTCAAATTAAAGTCAAAAGTTTTCTTAAATAAAACATTCAAGTCAATAGAAATACTTTATTTTAGAAAATTATATTATTTTAGTACGTAAATCAAAATTGTTTTTATTATTTCATTAAAATAACTTTTATCCAAATAAAAAAATAATTTATATTTACAAAGAAGCTTATACAATAAAAATAAATATTTAACTTAGAAATGCCAAGCGCAACCGGCAAAATTAGTTTGTGGATGTATTTTTTTATCTTTAATTTTGATAAATTGCTCAGATCTTAAAGTATTGTTTATTTGTTCGCTATATTTTCTTTCTCCATAGTTTTTATATCTATATTCACCAAGATCTCAGTATGTGGGTCCTACTGTTAATAATGTAGGTGGCAAGTAATTGATTTCATAAGACTAAATCATAGTGCAATTACTTTCTTCTATTTCTCCAAGCCAGAAACAGCTGCTTCAAGGTGGAATAGAGTCTCCTGGACTGCTTCCAAGGTATATGTGTGTGTGTTTCTAATTACTCCTTTGAGTAGGTGGGTCAGGATTTGTTCGAAAATGCCAAAGCCTAAAAATGGCTTTTCAGCGTGAGATTGAAACTATAATCTTACTATTTACTTAAATTTTTTGCCTCAATTTTTACAGAGAACACTATGATTATATTATTGTGAAGAGTTAATGGTGAATCATATACTGACTTAAAAATTGATACAAACAAAGAATTATTTGAGGAGTGAGACAAGATATTAAAGAAAGTAAGAAGTGTTGAATATTTTTTTTGTAAAATTGAGTAGTTTAATTTAACCTAGAACATCTCTACTGCTATTACATTACTTTAACAATTTGGCTAATGAGTATTCAGGGGATTCCACGGAATCAACTGTTGGAATTGAGAGTAGTTATAAAATAACTCTAATACTTGATATTTTTAGGGGTTGTAATTGTCGTGCCATAACCCATAAGCAAGCATATTATCTGTAATCTCTATAATAATTTAATTGGTTTACTTTCGGGCTTTTAAATATAATACTACTTTTGTTGACGCAGACAACTCAAATAACAATTCCACTGTTCATGTTTTATAAATTCAAAAATTAAATTTTATGACATTTATGTGTATTTTTTATAATAATTTAATTTGTTTGATCTCACAAAATTGTCAATGATAAAAATTAATATAGAATATGAATTATTATAATTTAATTATTTTTGAATATGAATTATTATAGAATTTAAGTATTTATTATCAATGCATTTAATTCAAAATCGTGGTATCACAAAAAACGAGGCCGAGAAGACATCTGAATAAAATTTTGTTCTGGATTGAAATGAAATAATCACTTATTTTTTATCTTGTATTTCTATGAAAGCTGGAATAATAATCTAGGGGCATCATTATGTATTCAAAATAATGTATATAGTCCACAAGTTTCGACATAATAAAACCGCATATCCGCGTATTTTAAAATATAATATAAAAATTTTTTATATAGAAATTTTTATGATACCTCAATCAAAATTGATTTTCAATATTTTATTAAATGAATTTGTTATCCAAATAAAAAAAATATTTTTACAATTACAAAAAAATTAATAATAAAAGTCAAATTTTAATTAACAAAGGCCAAGCGAAGCGGGCAAAAATACTAGTATATATATATATATCTCTGGTGGATACATTCAAATCCACCAGAAAGTTTTAAAAGCTTGTGTTTTTATTACTTTCTATTTCGATTTATATAATTCTTTCATTCCACACTCTGCAAATCAAACACTTATATATACTCAGTTAGAACAGTTTTAAAATCTTGAAAAAGTAGCCAGAATTACATTCAACCCCCCTTCTGTAATTTTTGTTGTATTGTTAGGAAATAACAATTGGTATCAGAGTAAGCTCTTGAAGCAAAAAGAGTGTAAAGATCACAACAAACAACAAGATGGACAAGAAGGATATTGGAGTTAAAATTCCATTTCTGGACAAAGATAACTATCACCACTGGAAGGTGAAGATGCACCTACATCTTCTTTCTCAAGATGAGGCCTATGTTGATTGCATAAAGAGAGGTTCTCATGTCCCAATGAGAGCTGCAACTGGCAATGAGCCATCTGTTCCAAAACCAAGGCATGAATGGTCAGACCCTGATATTGAGCAAGTCATGAAAGATAAGAAGGTCATGAATATATTTTTCAATGGAGTTGATGGTGATATGTTTGATAACATCATTAACTGCAAAATAGCCAAAGAGGTTTGGGACACAATCCAGATTATTTGTGATGCTACTGAGCAAGTAAGGGAGAATAAGATGTAGCTGCTAGTTCAGCAATATGAGCACTTCCACTGTGAAGATATTGAGTCGCTCACTGATATATTTAGTATATTTCAAAAGCTACTAAATGTTCTAAAGTTTCTTAGAAGAGTCTATCAAACAAAAGACTCTAACCTCAAGTTCCTGAGATTTCTTCCAAAGGAGTGGAAATCAATGACAGTCTCATTAAGAAATTCTCAAGATTACAAGGAGTTTACCTTGGAGAGACTATATGGCATCCTGAAAAAATATGAGCTTGAAATAGAGCAAGATGAGAGGATGGAGAAAGGAAGGAAGAAAGGAAGGGTCCATAGCACTGGTTGCTGAGCTAGAGAAAGAAAAAGAGATGAAGGAAGAAGCTGTTAAGTCTACTTCAAAGGTCTGTGAGAGCAAGGGTAAAGGGCTGGTAGATGAAAATGAAGATCATTTGAGCCAAGATGATATGGATGATATTGATGAACATCTAGCATTCCTTTCCAGAAGATTTGCCAAGCTCAACTTTAAAAAGAACTTTAGAGTAGCCAAGCCAAGTATAAACATGGTAGATAAATCGAAATTCAAATGTTTCAAATATGGCTTGGAAAGGACATTTTGCCAATGAGTGTAGAAAGTCAAATTCTAGCAAGAAGAAGTTTGAGCTTGTTGATTATAAACAGAAATATTTTGAGTTGCTCAAGCAAAATGAAAAGGCTTTCATTACACAGGAAAATGACTGGGCAGCTGATGGATTGGATGAAGATGAAGAAATAAGCTATATCAACCTAGCCCTGATGGCCAAATATGATGAAACAGAAACAAATTCTTCAAGTAATAAGGTAATCACCACTAACCAAGGACATTTATCTATAGCTGAGTGTAATGATGCAATCAATGACATGTCAAAATATTTTGAGAGGAATAATGTGCTAGAGTCTCAGTTTATTGAATTTGAAAAATTAAGAATTGAGTGTAAGATTGCTAAGGATAAATTAACCGAGTCCTTGAAGAAATAAGAGATTTTAAAGAAGCAGCTTAAACGAGAACAAGAGGTGATTAAGGCATGGAAATCATTAGAGATGTCCATGCTCAAATCACTAAGTTCAAGCTATTGAGTCCTTTTGTGATGCATCCTGGAAGAAGAGTAAGGAGAAGCTGGAATCTAAATTGGTTGAAGGATTGCTGACAGATGTGGACTCATCGGGTGATCAAAAGGATTATCCGTCTAGTGATAAAGAGCCAAATCCGATGGCTGTGAGTAAATCAGTGAGCAAAGCTAAGCTTGCCAAACTGAATGAGAATATGGATCATTTTCCAAAAACTTTGTTCTAGGAGAATCAAGTCAAGTGAAGAAGGAGAAGAAAGTCAGTATTGGTCATCTATCTATCAAGCAATTGAATGACAGATTAGAAAAGATTGAGGGTTAAAACAGAAACTAAAAAGAAAAACAATAGGAATGTGAAAGTAGGAATTAACAAATGTAACAACTACACACCTGATAAAATATGCACCAAGAAAAATTTGTGTTACGTGTGGTAGTGTCAATCAAAATGTGCATGATAATTCTGTTTTAATGACTGGTGTCAAAGGTCCAACTCAGATGATTAAGGATGAATCAGAAATTCCCAAGTCAAATGAGATCAAACCTAAGAAACCAAAGAAGAAAGCTAACAAGGTAGGACCCAAGGAAACTTGGGTACCAAAATCAACTTGATTTGGTTTTGATGTGTGCAGGGAAACAGAAAGAATCTTTGGTATCTGGATAGTGGTTGCTCAAGGCACATGACTGGAGATTCTACCCTGCTCACTGAGTTCAAGGAAAGAGCTGGCCGAAGTATTACTTTTGGAGATGACAACCAGGGTTATACTGTGGGATATGGCTTGATTTCAAAAGACAATATCATCATTGAAGAGGTTTCCCTAGTGGATAGTCTCAAGCAAAATTTGTTGAGTATCAGCCAGCTTTGTGATAAGGGCAATTCAGAAGCCTGTGTTATGACAAACAAAAAGAGCAACAAAGTGGTTCTCACTGGAGTGAGAAAAGGGAAAGTGTATCTAGATGACTTCAACTCATCAAATGCAGAATTCGTAACTTGTCTTCTCAGTAAGGCTAGTCAAGATGAAAGTTGGTTATGGCACAAGAAGCTGTCCCATCTAAACTTCAAGACCATGAATGAGCTTGTCAAGAAAGAACTGGTTAGAGGTATTCCTCAAGTGGAGTTTACAAAGAATGGATTGTGTGATGCCTGCCAAAAGGGAAAGCAGATTAAAACATCATTCAAGAAGAAGCTTGATTCAACAATTGAAGAACCTTTGCAATTATTACACATGGATTTGTTTGGACCAGTCAATGTATTTTCCATCTCAAGGAAAAGACATTGCCTAGTTATTGTAAATGATTTTTCAAAGTTCTCTTGGATATATTTCCTTAAGTCTAAAGATGAAGCTAGTGAAATCATCATCAATCACATAAGGTAAGTTAACAATCATCCTGATTTTAAAGTAAGAAGAATCAGAAGTGATAATGGAACTGAGTTCAAGAATTCTATGATGAGATCATTTTATGAAGAGAATGGGATTATGCATGAGTTCTCTGTAGCAAGAACTCCACAACAAAATGGAGTAGTAGAAAGGAATAACAGATCTCTTATTGAAGCTGCAAGGATAATGCTTGAG
Organism: Apium graveolens; assembly: GCF_009905375.1. Lineage (NCBI taxonomy): Eukaryota > Viridiplantae > Streptophyta > Magnoliopsida > Apiales > Apiaceae > Apium > Apium graveolens. The sequence goes on from NC_133651.1 coordinate 183,057,055, forward strand.
GAATCAAAGTTACCTACAAATTTTTAGGCTGAAGGTGTGAATACTGCTTGCTACACTCAGAATATTGCTTTGGTTAATCAAGTTAAGTGTATGAAACCCTACCAATTGTTCTAGAATAGGAATCCAACTCTAAACTTTTTTCATGTCTTTGGCTGCAAATGTTATATCTTAAGGAATCAAACTGATCAACATGGGAAGTTTGATGCTAAAGTAGATCATGGAATTTTTGTTGGATATGCTGTGGGAAAGGCATATAGAGTCTACAATCTAAGAACTAACATTGTTATGGAATTAGTACATGTTGTGTTTGATGACAAAAAGATTGAAGGACTGCAAGATGGAGACTTCCATGAAAGCCTCAAGTTTGATAATGTGGAGATAGTTAGTGATGACAGTGAGGATGAAAGTGACCAAGAAACAGTGAATAAGGATAATGCAGAAAAATCTATAACTAATGAAGCACATAATTCAACATCTGTCGAGTTACAAAATGCTTCATCCGTCGGGAGACAATCTGCCTTATCCATCGGGAGACAATCAGCTTCATCCGTCGGGACACAAAGTGCATCATCCGTCGGAACATTAAGAAAAGCTGAAAGTTAGAATAAATCACCCACAAAAAGTTCCCCTTTCTCAAATCAAAGATTTACAAACTCAGGGGGAGTTTCTCATAATCAAAACTTAGTCACACATCAAGACAACAATGAGGCCTCTTCATCTAGAGCTAATCTACCTCAACAAAGAAAATGGACTAAGGATCACCCTTTTGAGCTCATCATTGGTGATGCATCTTCTAGAGTTCAAACAAGGAGATCAAATCAAGAAGAATGTCTATACAGTAGCTTCCAATTTCATTGTCTATCAAATGAATGTCAAAAGCGCCTTTCTAAATGGAGATTTGGAGGAGGAAGTCTATGTCAGTCAACCTCCTGGTTTTGAAGATCCAAATTTTCCAGAATATGTTTACTATCTTTTGAAAGCACTTTATGGACTGAAGCAAACACCTAGAGCCGGGTATGACACTCTATCAAAGTTTCTTTTGGTAAATCACTTCACAAGAGGTACTGTTGATAAAATTTTATTCTTGAAAAATGTTAATGGCTCTAGTATACTTGTTCAAATTTATGTAGATGATATTATATTTGGCTCTACAGATGAAAAACTTTGCAAAAAGTTTGCCAAATTGATGCAAAGTAAGTATAAAATGAGCATGATGGGAGATCTAACTTACTTTCTTGGTTTACAAGTTAAGCAAGTTAGTGATGGAATATTCATTAGTCAAACTAAATATATTCATGATCGTTTAAAGAAGTTTGATCTAATGGATTGCACATCTGCCAAAACTCCCATGACCATTGCAACTAAGCTTGAGTTAAACACCACTGAAAACTCTCTGGATATTTCAAGCTATAGAGGCATGGTTGGTTCACTTCTATACTTAACAGGTAGTAGGCCAGATATAATGTTTTCTACTTGTCTTTGTTCTAGATTTCAGGCTGATCCTAGAGAATCTCACTTAGTAGCTATTAAGAGAATTTTCAGATATCTCAAGGGAACACCAAAACGTGGCATTTGGTACCCTAGAGATTCTGGTTTTGATTTAACTGGTTATTCAGATGCAGATTATGCAGGTTGTAAAATAGAAAGAAAAAGTACAACATGAACCTGTCAATTTCTAGGAAATAAGCTTGTGTCCTGGTTCAGTGAAAGCAAAATTCAGTTTCTACTTCTATAGATGAAGCTGAATATATTGCTGCTGGGAGTTGCTGTGTACATATTTTGTGGATGAAAAACCAATTGTTGGACTATGGTCTACAAGTGGACAGAATTCCCATTTTCTTTGATAACACAAGTGTAATTTCCATCACTAAAAATCCAATACATCATTCAAGAACAAAGCACATAGATATCAAGTACCACTTCATAAGGGAACATATGATGAATGGTACTGTGGAACTTCATTTTGTTCCAAGTGAAAAGCAGCTTGCAGATATCTTTACCAAGCAACTTGGTGAATCCACGTTTTCAAGGTTGGTAAGTGAGTTAGGTATGCTTAATTATTCTTGAATTATTTCAGATATTTTTGCAAGTTATAATGTAGCCAGAGAATTAATTGATTTTTCAGCTTTGGATGAAATTTTGGCTAAGTCAAAATTTACATCCCAACGGATTCTCATTATCCATCGAGTTTGGTCATCCGTCGGTATATTATCTATTAATAAAAACAAATTATTTTTCTGGATTACTTTATAAATTGACGGGTAATTGCTTTATCCTTATCCGTCGAATTGTCTCAATCTTAGCCGTCAGAACTCTAGACATTATCCATCAAGTTTAGTTATAGTTTGTAAGCATAACACGATAGATAATAGAAAGAATTTTTACAGTTTATTTATATTTAAACGGCTATTTTGGATAATTTTAATTGGTTACTTTATTTCACTTTATTATTTTTGCCAGTTTATTTCTGAGATAGTATAAAAGCATAATTTATTTTTATTCTATTCTTTTATCATTCTCAAGAATCAATTGCTCTAATTTTCTTCTTCTCAAAAACAAATATTCTCTCTGCAAATTTCAAATATTTAGCAATGGCACCAGTAGTCAAAATCATTTTCCAGTCTAGATTTATCTATGAAAAGAACAACTTCATAGCTCTTTTAAACAAGGAGATTCAACAGTCTGGAGATTATCACAAAAAGATGGATTTTGTGAAAGGCTGTAAACTCAACTATGCAATGCTGGAATCTCCCACAATCTACTGTGAGGTTGTAGAGGAGATATGGACAACTGTTGTGTACAACTCTACTGACAAAACCATTACTTTCACTCTCAAAGGTAAGAAGTTTTGCATTAATAGTGATATTATCAAAGCATGCTTTAAAATTACAGATAACACTACCACTGTTCCACACACTGATGCTGATATAGTTACCATGCTTAATTATATGGGCTATGCACTTTCTACTTCTAAATTAAGTGAAATTAGGAGGTTAGGTCTTAGAAAGGAATGAAGCTATTTGTTTGATGTGGTCACTAAGGTATTTTCTGGTAAGATTAACAATTTTGACTCTGTTAACATCTCCGTGCTTAACATGCTTTACATGCTAGTTATTGACAAGTATAACGACTCTTATATTTTCCTTATTATTATTATTATTTAAATGTGTAATTATTGAATAATTACGTAAATCAAATATATGTAAAGCTTCTATTATCTATGTGTTATTTATTTAATAGCTATGTGTGATTTATGGTGTGTCGGGTTGTTCGCGTAATTAATTATTGAGTGTATTGAATTGTTTTCACTTTTAAAGGTGGATTTACTGCACATTTATTTGCATAAATATTTGGAGTGTCTCTAAAATTGTTTTATGATTTTATAATTACAATAATTATTTTTGAGATTTTATAAAATTTAGAAATCAATATTTCACCAATTATTTAGCCCTGTATGATTTTCTGATTTCATTTATTGGTAAAATCCGTATTTAATTCCAGATGTCTTCAAAAATTCTGAAACTCATATTTATTTAAGTTTGGAATATTCCGAGAATTTTGAAATTATTTCGGAAATTTTTGGGATTGTATTTGCCCGCGCATTGTTTCATTTATTTGTTAAATGCGGGTATAATGTGCAATTCAAAAATGCTTTAAAAATTACGAGAATCTTAGTTAATTAGATTTTAAATATTACGATAATTTTAAAATTACTTTGGTAATTTTTTTGCTTTATTTACTCGCAAATTGGATCGTCGAAAGTCAAAATTTGGGGCGGAATTAGGCTTACAAACAGGAATAGGGACATGTGGCACTGTTTCGTTTAATCAGTGATACGTGTCATAATAAGAAAAGAATTAAAATAGATAGGCAGGAACACAGTTATCCTCTTTCTGTAATCAATCTCTCTCGGCTCTTTGGTCTCTCCCCTCTCTGCTCGACAAAAATCTCTCCTCCCTCTTATTTTTTTCTTCTTTTCTAGTTCCTTCCCTGATTCCTCTCGGTTTCCGCCGCTGCTCCTTTTTCGGTAAGCTGTCGCCGTCCTATTTTCTGGTCAATTTCGGTTGCTTCAGCTATGGGTCTTGTTGGGCTGTACGTGTATATATATATACGCGTGTATATATGCGTGTATGCAGCTCGATTTGTATCGTTTCTGTTGCTCGTGTTTCCCGATTCGGTGCTACCCCTTTTTGTTTGCTGCAAGGGGGATGGTGGCGTGTGCAGTTGTTAGGCGCGTGAATTGTTGATGTGTTGTGTTCGATTGTATTGTTGCTATTGGCTTGATTATTATTTCTGAATTTAATTATTACTTTTGCAGGAATTGTTTGATTAAAATTCGTGAAATAAATTGATTTTGTACGGAAAATTAAACTTATCGGTGAAGGTTCGCGATGGAAACGCAATCTAAACGGGCACCCGCAAATTTTTGCCGCCGTCGGCGATGAGCCTCGGCGAGCCGACCGTGGACCGTGATGACATTGTTCTGAGTCCTACGATTTAAAAATAAAAATACAAAATACGATATAAAACATAAAAACATGACTAATAATTGATAATGGTATTTAATTGATAATTGAGAATTTTGGGACTGATATTGATGGCTGAAATCGGTGATTGGGTTTTGGATTGCGATTGATTGCAATTGTGTTTGTTTGGACGTCGGGATGTTCAACGGTTTAGCCGATAGTCAAAGGAGGTGCTGCCCGATTTCCGGAGAATTTAATTACGGAAATACGAGGCCGTACCCAATGGCTATCGGAACTTCGATCGATTATATGTAACTATTTTGTACGAAATCTGATTATGTGTTGTGATGAAATACTTTACGGAAATCGATAACCCTAATTTCATAAAAGGATGAATTTGCCTATTTTCTGAAAACGAATACCGAACCGACTTTCAAAGACGTGAACCCTAATTGATATGTGTATTATCATATGAAGTATTACGAGTCGGGTTTTTTAACGTTCGGGGAGAGTGTTAGCGAGGATATGTCAAGCATAATCGAAAGTCTAAATTAGGGTATTTCGACTTTGTAGGTGCTAATCAGAAAGCTCAAGGGTTGGCGTTGGATAACTTAATGGACAGTCAACAAGCTCAGTAAGGTTCCAATCGAAGGACCTGAGTGTTGGAGTCGAATCCAGGGTAACCTAGTGATTAGACGTTAAAGTCTAAGCGTTTGTGTCGGCTCAAGGTCAATTGGTATTATTTGTAAAGCTCTACAAGGCAAGTACCCTGACCCTTCTTTTATGGTTCAGTATATATGAATAATTGTTGATTTAAATTTACGTACTGGAACAGAATGATTTAAGTTATGTATCCCCTGGGTTTCAAATTATTTTATTAACTTGTGTTTTGGGGGAAAAAGTAACTTCTGAAAATACCTATCTCTAAACGTGATTAAAAGGAAAGGAAGTTTTGAATAGTGTGCTGTAACAAAATTGGTTTTGAAAAAGAGATAGGTAAAAGTGATTTTGAAAACTGGATAAAACGAATCAGATATTGGATAACATTGCGTAAGTGGCTAGTTCGGTTGCGCGCCTTACATAACCGATTAGTCCAGCATAGATAATCAGAGACCTAGCTAGTCTCTGCGGACCCGATAATTTTGTGTGAAATCCCGATCAGCTTTCCTAGACATTTTGTGTGATAGCTCGGCCAACTATCCTAGATAATTTATGTGGAGGCCTGATCAGCCGTCCCTAGATAACATCCAATATATATCTGATTTTGATTTAGTGGTTCCCGTAACAGAACAGATGATTCTGTGGTTCCAGTAATAGAACAAGTGATTTTGAGGTTCCCAGAGAAGAACAAGTTTTATAAGTCCTGTGATGGGACAAGTTTTATGGTTCCCGTAACGGAACAAATGATTTTGGGGTCCCCGTTACGGGACAATGGTTTTATAGTTCCTGTAATGGAACGGAAAGTTTAAAAATGAAAATGGCATGCTAAAATTGAACTCTGGTATTTATGCACAACACACGACAATTGATTTTGTTTTACAGAGCATGCTAGTTTTGATATCAAGTTTATACCTGTTTTACATGTTTCTAGCAAGTTATGATTTCTGTTCCTATAACTGTTTATCATAAACTGTTTTTGATTATTATTCATATAGCGGTACTGCTGAGCAATTGATTGCTCACCCTTGCAAAAATGTTTAATTATATTGCAGATACTTAGGAGATTCTTCAGTGGTAGTCGGGGCAGAGTTCCAGTTTCTTCCGTGCCAGGCTCCTCTGAGGTAGTTGTGTTAGACCAAGCGGGTCTGTTGAGTTGCTGAATAAAGATAGTAGTGTTTGGATTGTCTTTAGTAAGTTGGTTTTGTGATGGTTGTAACCTAGGTCATACTTAAACCTGGAAAAGGTCTTGGTAAAGGGGTCGAGATTATGTATAATTAATAATTTGGGTTATATTGTTTATTAGTATTGTTGTTGGTGACGTCAACTCCTGACCCCGGGGTTGAGACCGTCACAGTTGGTATCAGAGCTATAGGTTTGAGTCCCTGATTTAGGTTAGGAATAGAGTCAGAAGAGTGTAAGAAGGTTTATTCTATATAGATATGAGTCAGCAATTCAACTAGAGGAGCGAGTCTGTGAGCTTAGTCAAGGGTTCGAAGGTGTAACCCTGTTGCCTGTTGGCGATTGACTGGAACTGCCCTAGATTTTTAGTAAGTCTCCCTCATATATAGGTATCATTGGCAGTGTCTACTTGAGGTTTCTAGTTTCTTTTCTTGAGCAAGCGAATCTGACCATGAAAGTTCAGGCAGAAGGGTAATAGTGAGCGGCTACCATGACAGCCGAGTCTCATAGTGAATGTGGATCAGTACTGAGGTTTATACCTTAAACCCTTATATTTCTTTCCTTGGAGGTTCTATCGGTTGATTGGGGCAAACAATACATATGATGTGACTATTTTTCCGTGTGACAAAGGGTCTGGTGGGACGCCACCGAAAAATGTGTTGTAAACTGTATGGTACTAAGACTGGCCATCTTACGTACTTGTATGGTTGCTCCCAGTCATACCCGCATCTCCTTCACATCTCTTTTAGAATGGATTATCCTGATTTCGAAATTTTATTTGATATTATGGCAATGAATTTCCTTTGGTAACCACTGTGGTCAGATCGTCCTAGTTGTGGGAAGTAAACGAAGAGTTAACCGTCAGGAGAAATTAAAGTTCTGTATCCGGTTGCTATTTTGGAATGATGGCAACAGTATGGATTTGTGATCCATTGGAAAAGGTTGTTGTCTTAGAAAAGTTAATTTAGTGATTGTCGAATCTATGGAAAATGATAGGGAACCGCCTTTAGAAGAATGGTTGGCTGAAACTTGGACTAGTAGGCTTAGCAGAGGTCCTTAAGTTGACCTAGTCTGCGAGGTTGCTTGTTGGTAATTATGGCTGAAATAGCCAACCCCGTTTTATTAGTTGGTTAGTGATACACATGGTTATTAATATGTTATGTGTCACAGTATTGTGAACCATAGAGTGGAGTGGTGGAAGATGGTTAGTATACTTGTTGGTGGTGTGGTTGATATTGATGGGTTGATAGGGTTGTTGGTTGATTGTTGGTGTCGACTTGAGTCCAACTGGTAGTCAATAATATAGAGGAAATGCCGCCCAAATTTTTAGAAAATACCCTACTTTTAAAGATACAACGTATACTATGATGTGTTACTGATGTTTCTGTGATACTCCAGTTGATCAATTAAAAGAGAGGATTCATGATTCGATATTGAAGGTTGCAGCTTTAGAAAAGCTGATTCCGTGGAAGATGGACCAATTGTAAGAGATAAGAAGTCGCCTTGGGAAGGATGGTTGATTGAAGCTCAAACTAGTCCGTTAGCCAAGCTTGTGATTCTTAAGATTAACTTGAGTTACCAGTTTACCCTTTTATGGGGTTATGCCTAGTATAACCCGTCTAGCCTTGCGGTATAGGAAACCTGTTAGTGTTGTAACTTAATAGTGTTAGAAGGTTGCTTGGTGATTGTATTAAGAGGGCATACCATAATGTTTAGTACCTTTATATTCCAGTTTTCTGCGCTGTTGTTGATTTTGCTACTGTTATCAATGCTAATGTTGCTAGTGTTGCTAATCTAGATATCTTTTATAAATGGATCCTAAGAATAAAAACATGGGTGCTTTGATTGGGCAGCATTTTCCTGACACAAGTGCACCGTTTGAATGGTGACATTTTTGATATACAATCTCATTATGATTTTGAATAAATTCCCTGTTATATTTCAGGAAAATGCCACCCAAGAAAGCTACCCAGTCTAAAGAAGATAGTAGTAGTTTGGCGGAGGGTCCAGTTATAAATAAAATTCTAGATTTGTTGCGCCAGCAACAGCAACAACAGTTGCAGTTAATCCAACAGGTTCAGCAGCAACAACATCAACAAGGAGAGCTAAACCAAACTACCCGTTTTAAATCCTTTCAGTCTGTTAAACCCCCAGAGTTCAAGGGCGAAGTGGATCCTGTTGTTGCCAGAAATTGGCTGAAGGAAATGGAAAAGGCATTTACCCCCATGCAAGTAAGTGATGATCTTAAGACCAATTATGCGAGTTACTTTCTCAAGAATGAAGCAAATTATTGGTGGGAGTCAGCTCAAGTGTTAGAAGGAGAAAGCCCTGTTTCTTAGACAAGATTTACAGAATTATTCTTGAAGAAGTATTTTCCCGATGGTTTAAGGAATCAGTTAGAAGTCGAGTTTCTGGAACTGAAACAAGGTGAAAGAAGTGTGTTGGAGTATGAGGCCAAGTTTACAGAATTGGACCGATTAGTTCCTGAGTATGTAAGTACGGAGATTCAGAAAGCAAGGATGTTTCAGCAAGGGTTAAAGTATGAGAATTGCAGAGGAGTTGTGGCATTGCAACTTAAGACATACTCCTCTATGGTTCAGGCCGCCCTGGTAGTGGAAAGTGATCAGAAGTTGGCTGTTAAGGAAGAAAGTGATAAGAAAAGAAAGTCGGAAGGTGTTATGAACAAGGCCGACCAAGGAGGATCCCGTCAGGAATTTGAGAATCAGTTTAGCCGAAATAGGAGTAAAGGATTCCAGAGACAGAGTTTATTACAGGCTAGGTCAAGTGCTACTTCAATTACTTCCACTCCAGCTCAGTCAGTCAAGTCAGCAGCGGTCTTAAACCAAGGGCAAACTATTCAAAATCATCCTTGAAGAACCCATTGGATACTGTGTATGAGAAACCCAAGCCTAATGAGAAGAAGCTTCTGTCAAGATCAATTGTTTTCTACAAAGATCCAACTGATTCAGCTTCTAAAAAGAGGATTGCTAAGATATTTAGAAATGGGAAAGAGATTTGTGTGGTAGCTAGACATCCTCAATTTGCTCAAGCAAAGAGAGAAGAAAGAGCCAGATTGAAGCAGGAAAAGAGGCAAGCTGCTCTAGATGCAAAGAAGGCTAAACAAAAGAAAGAGCAGATTGCTATCTTAGCCAAGCTACAGGCTGTGAGCTCATCCCAACAAATTCCCTCTCAACCATCTGAAGCTACTGAATCAAGGGAGCAAGTTGAAGAACAGAAGAAATCTCCAAGGAAGAAAGAATTGGCTAAAAGAACAAAAAGGAAATTGGATATTGTTGACAAGGAATTGGAAGATCAATTTCCTAAGGAACCCACACCAGCTACAACTCAAACATCAAAGCCCTCTGTGGTATTTAAAGATATAAGGGTGGTGGATCCCTACAGGAATATTCATGGTAAACCTATTGTGCCCAAGGATGAGCCAATAGAATGAGATAACATACCAATTCCTGACTTCAGTCTACCAATCCTTAGCAAGCCAAAAAGGACAAAGTCAAGGGCAGTTAAGAAAGTGAAATTGTCACCCCTCAAATCCAAATCTGTAGTCAAAACTCAGCCCAAAGTCAATAAGGGAGACTACTTGTACTTGTGTGATATCAAAGAATTTTCTGATCTAAATCTCTATCTGGATGAACTAGATGAAGTGAGGGGAATTGATGCATACAGAAACTTACCTGAAAGGTTAGTGTTCAAGTATAAAGGAGGAAAGGAGATTCAGTGGCCACTTCACAGGATTCTTCAAGAGAGCCAAGCTGTATTGATTAAAGTTTATTTATCCTTCAAGAAGAACTTTGGGTTCAATGTCACTGCAAGAAGACTAGTATTGAAGAAAATTGAAGAACTATGGAGTGTTAGAGCTAAAGATACACTACCAAAGACTCTTATCATCCCATACACAGGGAGAAGAGTGCATCTAAGGCCCTACTGTCTGATGGAGTTCATAGATGACAAAGGTGTGAGAAGATTCTTCAGATTAGAAGACCAACTGAGCATCTCCAGCAATGAGACTCTCTTGGAAATGCAAGAAAAGCTAAATCTCTCAGAATTTGATGAACTGGAATTCCACAGGCAGCTCCAAAATCAGATTGATGAAAACAACAGAAAGCTTGGAAGAAGATCCAGACCTTCAAGAAACTAAAAAAATCTGCTCAGGCTAGAGGAGCATCTTGAAATGACCGTGAGCTAAACTTTGTACATTTTGATTAATTGAAACACTTTTAGTATTATCTACTTTTCTTTAAAGCTGTATGTTTAGGATGTTGTGTTATCATCAAGGATCTCTTAATTTATGGCTACAATTCTAGTAGACATAAATTGGGGAGATTGTTGTGAATATGTTGTGTACTTGATGATTTCATAAACAAAACACCTAAGTAGATTTTACTTAGTAAAATAATGTAGCACTCGACGGATAACTCATTACAGTCCCGGCTTATGATGACTCATTATCCATCGAGTGAGTAGCTTATGTAATAATGAGTCTGTAGCACATTTCTGCATACACCTTTGTATAAATTCTGTAGTAGCATATAAGTGATGTTGACTTTAACTAGATATGCAGAATAGGTTGATTAATTGTACATAGATGATGACTTGTAATTCTGCATAAATGAATTGAAGTCAAGTGCCAAAATAGCTACCGACGGATTTTTAACAAAGCCATCGACGGATGATCAAATGGCTATCAACGGATGTTTTATATAGCAGTCGACGGATGATCAATGAAGCCATCAACGGATGATCATAAAGTCGACGGATAATCATGTATTCAACGGATAAAGAATTCAAATATCAGTTGACAGTGACAACTGGTCACATGCGTCGGGATGTATGCAAATGGAATGAGGAAGCCTATTAACCGGGTAATAGAGAACAAAGTAACAAAGCATTAGACCCGATAGTTTTTATAATGATTCCATCTTTTGACTTTGTAATCTTGGTAATATATAAACCAAGAAGTAGCAAATAGAAACTGTGATCTGAGATACAAAAAGCGAGAAACATTTGTAAGTAGAATTATTAGCATTTCTCTGTATTCTCAGTAGTTAAAATTTGTAAGTAGCTGTGAGCATTCTTGCATACAGAGTTCTTTCGATATAATATATATCTCTGGTGGAATTGTTTATATCCACCAGAAAGTTTTTAAAGACTCTTGTTTTTAATTACTTATGTTTTGATTCACTTAAGTTTTTATTCCGCATTGTGCTAATCAAAACACTTATATGTGTATTCGAGTTTGAACATTTTTATTTTAAGAAAAAGGTTCAAGAATTCCATTCAACCCCCCCTTCTGTAATTCTTGCTATATTATTAAGGGACTAACAGATCCACTAACCTAACGCTCACTACATGGGTATTATTGTATAAGTCGTTTGTGGACCTCACTCATTGCACGGTCAAATAAGCATATTTGTGTTATTTTTGTGTTGTAAATAAAAGCATGAATCTAAGTAAAACTCCAATATAAGAATCGAAGTGTTATAAGTTATTTTGAGTCTAGCTTTTATTCTATTTATAACCCTGCGATTGCTTTGCTGAGTAGCAAGTCATGATTATTGATCTAGTTGTGATAGTATATCTGTAAGCATTTGCACACACACGTGTTTGGCTTGTAAGTTGATTTGTGGGGCTTGATTGATCTTTGTGCGAATAACTGTATTTGTTGAAATGTTTCTTGTTGATTGGTTTAGTTATTCTATGGGAATCGTTGCATTCATATAGTTTGCATTCATGCATTTTTATTTCTTGTTCTTTGAGTCTGTTTATGCTTGAGGACAAGCATCGGTTCAAGTTTGGGGGTATGTTGAGTGGCATTTATAACACTTTATAATGCTCTATAAAGCTTTGAATTAGTGTTCTGTACTCAAGTTGTTGGTGTTTTTAACGTATTTTTGTAGTGTTTTTGCATTTCAGGCATTTATCAAGAATACAAGTGAATTAGCATTGTTTTGATGCTAATATGGTGTTAGGATGGTGTCTAGAATAAAAGCTCATAAAAAGACCAGCTCAAATCAGCAAGAAAAGAGAAGAAGTTAGAAATTTCTCCAGAGAGACGGCGCACCTGCGCTGTAGTAGCGCGCGGCCGCACCCAAAGAGCAAAATGTCAGCGCACCCCGAGAGTGAAGCGCGCGGCCGCGCCAGGTCGGGAAAATAAAATCCTCTTTCTTATGGAATTTTGATAAGTTGGACTTCTACTCTGCATGGGCAGCTATATATACATAACTTATGTTCGTTTTTAATAACAAGACATACCAGAGCTTAAGGAGAAGGCGTAAAAAGATCGTAGAGCACAATTCAACCAAGACGAAGAAGATCTAGTTCATGCTTGTAATTCTTTATTTTAAGTTGTAACTTTGGATGCTAGTTTTCTTATTCAAGAACCTACACTCTTATTTCGTACTTGGTTTTATTATTTATTCAGTACACAGACTACGTTTATTATACCATGTTTTCATCATAACCCACGTTGATGATAAGTCTGATTATGGGCTAATCGTTATCATGGGGTTCTAACGGATTTATTTATGGATTTCTTTAGTTAATTCATTTCGATGCCTTAGTGTGTGGTTATTGTATGATAACCTAGTATTGGTTGTGCTTATTCGTCTTATGAGCATCGCGAACTTATAAGATATTGTGTTAATCTTTAATGAAGCGAAAGTGGATTTAAGGGTTTAGAACTTGCCATGCTAGCATAGGTTCATGTAATTATGATACATGATTTATAGGTAATTTTAACCATCTTACTTGCCCTATATAATCACGATAGATAACTTGTGCATTAAACCGTTATGTTGTCAAATTTTGTAGACATATAGGGTCTCAATATAATTGGTGTCTATTCAGCTTCTATCTCTTTTGTGGATGTCTGGTAGTATGGTATTCGTATAATCAAATGTTCGCGTATATCAGTTTCGTGTTATCTGATTAGTGTCATCACCATTACATGCTAAGGTTAAGAACGAAAAAGGCTATTGAATGAAGTATTTAATGAAGTTAGAATCTCATGTTTGTGTCATATATTATTCAATTCTCTTTAATATCCTAGTTTGTGATCTTAGTATAACTCTTAGTTAATTTTAGTTATAAACAATCATGTCTTTGTCATATATTATTCAATTCTCTTTAATCTCCTAGTTTGTGATCTTAGTATAACTCATATTTAATTTTAGTTATAAACAATCTTAATTTGTTATTCGTCTTAGCATTGGATAATAACCATACTAGTGTTGCATAGATACATTGATGGAAATTAACCTAAACCTGTCCCTGTGGGAACGAACTAGAATTTATTCTATATTACTTGCGATCGTGTATACTTGCGTGAATATTAGCGCGTGTTCTAGCCCTAACACAAGGATTAATTCTGTGATTATTTGGTAAGTTACCTTGGTTTTGTTTTCACTTTTAAAAGTGATTTTATTAAAGATTTATGCTCATAAATATTAGGACTATTTCTAAAATTATTTTTATGGTTTTATAATTTTAATAATTATTTTTTGGAATTTATAAAACTTAGAAATCAATATTTTATCAATTATTTAGCCCAAAATGATTTTTTTGATTGTATTTAAGGGTAAATTTAGTAATTAATTCCAAAATGCATCAAAATTATGAAATTCATATTTTATTAAGTTTGGAATATTTTGAGAATTTTAAAATTATTTCAGAAATTTTTCGGCTTTTATTAACCCGCAGTTTTATTCGTAAAATTGTAAAATGCAGGTCGGTTGCGCGTTCCAAAAATATTTTAAAAATTTTGAGAATTATGTTTTATTAATTTCGGGATATTTAGAAAATTTTAAAATGATTTTTATTATATTTCGATGAATAATTATTCGTAGTGTTAAGCGTTATAATTCTAAGCACGAATTGAAATCGGGGTCTTTAGTCAATAGAAAAGCGACTATTGAGTAAAACAGCGGATAATTACAATCGAGTTTATCCAAATTTTTCTTCTCTTCTCTCTCACTATTCCTCTCTGTCTCTCAATTCCTTCTCTCTCGATCTCTCGCCTGGCTCTCTCTCCTTTTAAATCTCTTTCGTTTCCTCCCCTTTCTCTCCTTCTATGTCTGTTCCCAATCTTCCCCTGTCACGCCTTGGTTTCTGGTATGCGTCGCATTGCTCTGGTTGATTGTCTCGACTCTATTCTGTTGTCTGGTATATACATACATGCATATGTTCATGTGCGTGTGTATATCAGTGGGTTGTAGGATTGTAGTGATGCTCCATGATTTTGGTGTATTTCCGGTTGCCGCCGGGCTTTTTCCGGTGAGGCGGCCGGAGTTTCGTGCCTGTACTTTGTTGCATGTACTATGTTGCTTAATTCGAATTTATTTTTGGTTATTGGTCTCAAAATTCGGTTGCAAGTATATAACTTAATTATTCGATTTTAATTATGATATTTATTAGAATTTATTTGAGAAGTTCGAATGAATTTGAAATGATTATTCGAATAGTTGTTATTATTGGTATTTGAGAATCAATCAGTGAAACTCGTGATTTGGCATCTGAAGCGGGTAACTCCGAGATTCACCGCCGTCAGCGATGAATTTCGATGAGCTGACGGTGGACGGTGATGATTTAATTCTGAGTCCTAAATTATAAAACAAATAATTAGTTTATAAAATTATTTTTTGAAACAAAATAATTAATTACTTTTAAAAGTCGTATCATTAATTGGATTGTGAATCGTAATTGTTGGGTTATGATTGAATTGATTTTTAATTATGATTGGGATTTGAGTCGATTATGTTTTGACGGGTAGGCCGATAAACAGAGGAGACGCTGCCAGATTTTCGAGAAAAATTAAATTCAAAAATACATGGGTGTATCCTGAGAGTATCGGATTACTAGTTGAATATATATATATATAACTATATAATTATGAAAATTTTACGAAACGTACTTGGGTGTTGTGATAAAACATTTTTATAAAACGTTTGACAACCCTATTCTCCGAAACGACGATATATATGTATATATATATATATATGTTTTCTGAAAACAAATACTGAACCAAGTTTTTCGTACATGGACCTGATTGTTATGTGTATTGCGATTACGTATAATTACGAATTGTGTTATGATATGAAATGGGTAAATTTGATAGAAAGGATGTATCAAGCATAAACGATTGTCTAAATTAGGGTATTTTGACTCTGTAGGTTCTAGTCGGAAAACCGAGAGTTGACGTCGGAAAAAAGATAACCTAGTGATCAGTCAACAAGCTCAACAAAGTTCCAATCGAAGGACCTGAGTGTTGAAGTAGGATCCAGGATAGTCTAATAGTTAGATGATAAAGCTGAGCGTCCAAATGGTTCAAGGTCAATCAGAGATAGTTGTAAAGCTCTGCAAGGCAAGTACCCTGACCATACCTTTATAGTTCCGTATATATGAATAAACTGTTGTTTTATTTTTGAACACGAACAGAAACATTTTAAGTTACGTATCCCCTGTATTTGAAAATATTGTTTAAAATATATTTTGGGGAGAAGTAAGTTCTAAAAGTACCTATCTCTAAAATATTATTGAAATGGAAAAAAGGTTTTGAATAGTGTGCTGTGACATAATTGTTTTTAACAAGAGATAGGTAAAAGTGATTTTGGAAACTAGATAAAATGAATCAGATATTGGATAATGTTGCGTAAGCGGCTAATTCGGTTATGCACCCTATCTTCACCGATTTGTCCAGCATAGCTAATCAGAGATCTAGCTAGTCTCTGCGGATCCAGTTGATTTGTGTGAAAGCCCGATCAGCTTTCCTAGACAATTCGTGTGATAGCTCGACCAACTATCCTAGATAACTTGTATGGAGGCCTGATCAGCCGTCCCTAGATAACATCAAATATATGTCTGATTTTGGTTTGTGGTTCCCGTAATGAAACTTATGAATTGTGGTTCCAGTATGGGACAATGGTTTTAGAAATGAAAATAGCATGCTAAAATTGGACTCTGGTATTTGCACACAGCACACGACTAATGTTATTATTTTAGAGAGCATGCTAGTTATTGATATCCAATTTATACATATTTTACTTATTTTGTAATAAGTTATGAATTCCGTTACTATAACTTTTTTATCATAAATTGTTTTTACTTGTTATTTGTATAGTGGTACTGCTGAGCAATTGATTGCTCACCCTTGCAGTATGTTTTGTAAAATATATTGCAGATGCCTAGGAGCCTCTTCCTTCGTAGTCAGGGAAAAGTTCTAGTTCCTTCCACACCAGGCTCCTATGAGGTAGTTGTGTCAGACAAAATGTGGTCCATTGAGTTGCTATATGAAGTTAGTTGTGCCATGATTGTCTGAAACAAGTAGGTTTATAATAGTTATGAAACATAAGTCATTCTTAAACCTGGAAAAGATCTTGAAAAGGGGGTTGCGTTTATGTTGTGTTAATAATGAATTTAGTTGTATTATTTATGGTTTTTTTGTTGTTCGTGACGTCAACTCCTGACCCTGGGGTTGAGGCCGTCACAAATAAGGATGGAATATGTTGCTTCTATTACAAGGCATCTGTTAAGCAAAGCAAGTTGTGGCACAAAAAGCTCTCTCGCCCGAATTACAAAGCAATCAATACCCTGGTGAAAAAGGAGTTAGTGAGAGACATGTCAAACTTGGATTTTGCTCAAAATGAAGTTTGTGAGGCTTGTCAAAAAGGCAAAATGAAGAGGTCTAGTCACAAGAGCAAAACTGTGAATTCAATAAGTGCACCTTTGCAACTCATTCACATGGACCTGTTTGGAACAGTTAATGTCTTATCTATTTCTAGAAAGAAATATGCACTTGTGATGGTGGATGACTACTCAAGGTACACACGGTTAGAGTTTGTGCATTCTAAGGATGAAACTTCACACATCATATTTGAACACATCAAGAAAATTGAGAAGCAGGCTGAAGATCAAAACTGTGTAAAAAGATTGAGGAGTGACAATAGCACATAATTCAGAAATGCAATTCTGCATGAATTCTGCAAGGATAAGGGCATTGTTCAATAGTTCTCAGCTGCAAGGACACCTCATCAAATGGGGTAGTTGAGAGAAAGAATAGAACACTAGTAGAGGCTGCTAGAACAATGCTGCAAGATGCCAAGTTGCCAACAAGTTTTTGGGAAGAAGCTATCAACATTGCATGCTACACCAAAAACAGATATCTCATCAACAAAAAACTTGGCAAGTCACCCTACTCAATTTTATCAAAAGGAAGCCTGCTGTGAAGCATCTGCATGTGTTTGGAAGCAAGTGCTTTGTGTTAAAATACAACTCTGAATATGTGGGAAAATTTGACTCTAAAGTTTTTGAAGCATTTTTTTTGGGATATCCATTAGAAAAAACTGCATACAGAGTTTATGTGCTTGAACAAAAGAAAATTATGGAAAGCACATATGTGACTTTAGATGATGACAAATGTCCAGGATTGGAATGCCTTGATGAAAATGAAGCTGAAGCTCTTAAGTTTGAAAATCTCGACATTGATAGTGATTCTAAAGATGAAGTTGAGATTAAACAAAGCAACAGAATAAATAAAGAGTCAACTGAGCCAGTGAATTATGAGAATGGAAACTCATCTCAAAACCTGAATTTAATAGCACAAACTAAGGGGGACAAAGAGAAGAAATTTCTGCAAATCATGCCAATGGTGAAGAAAATGCAGAAACTTCATGTCAACAAAATCATACCAGGAAGTGGGATATGAGTCACACTAAACAATTATTGATGATCCAGATGCTGGTGTGAGGACTAGAAGTGCAACTGCTAATGAATGTCTATATGCATGCTTTCTTTCATAAACTGAGCCTAAAAAATTGAGGAAGCTCTACTGGATCCTGACTTGATATCTACTATGCAAGAAGAGCTAAATCAGTTTGAAAGAAACAAAGTTTGGAAGTTGGTTCCTGCACCAAAGAACAGAAGTGTAATTGGAACAAAGTGGGTGTACAGGAACAAGATGGATGAAAATGGAATTATAATAAGGAACAAAGCAAGGTTGGTTACAAAAGGCTACTCACCGGAGGAAGGAATTGATTATAATGAAACTTTTGCTCCAGTTGCAAGACTTGAAGTAATAAGGACCTTTCTTGCATTTGTTCCACACTCAAACTTTAAAGTGTATAAAATGGATGTTAAGAGTGCATTCCTCAATGGTGAGTTATAAGAAGAAGTTTATGTGCAACAGCCACCTGGATTTAAAGATCCAGAATTTCCAGAATTTGTATACAAATTACTCAAGGCTCTCTATGGATTAAGGAAAGCACCTAGAGCTTGGTATGACATAAGGTCATAATTTTCTCTTAAGCATGGATTTACTAGGGGATCAATTGATAAGACTCTCTTCTATAAGCAGCATGGTGGTGATATGATCCTAGTTCGAATCTATGTGGATGATATCATTTTTGGTTCCACTAATGATAAGCTATGTCAAAGATTCTCAAGACTCATGCAGAGTGAATATGAAATGAGCATGATGGGGGAATTAAGTTACTTTCTTGGACTTCAAGTAAGTCAAAGGAGCGATGGAATCTTCATCAGCCAAACCAGGTATGATAATGATTTATTGAAGAAATTTGGAATGGTTGATTGTTCAAATGCGTCAACACCTATGTCTACAACTACAAAGTTGGATGAAGATAAGAAAGAAAAAAGTGTAGACATTTCAGGTTATACAGGAATGATTGTATCTTTGTTGTATTTGACTGCTAGTAGACCATATATTATGTTTGCAGTATGTCTGTGTGCAAGATTTCAAACCAATACAAAGGATCACATTTGATGTTGTAAAGAGAATTTTCAGCTACTTGAAGGGAACACCAAAATTGGGATTATGGTATCCTAATGGAACTGGATTTGAAGCTGCTAGATACACAGATGCAGATTTTGCTTGATGCAGTGTTGAGAGAAAGATTACTAGTGGAAGCTGTCAGTTTCTTGGACAAAGACTTATATCCTGGTATAGCAAGAAACAAAAATCTAACTCAACTTCCACAGATGAGGCTGAATACATAGCTATTGGAAGTTGCTGTGCTCAAGTGCTTTGGATTAGAAATCAGCTAATGGACTATGGTCTAGTGTCACATGAAATTCCAATTATTTGTGGCAATATTAGTGTTATATCTATTGTTCCTAATCCACTTAATCATTCTAGAACAAAGCACATTGATGTAAGGTATCATTTTATTAGAGAACATGTTACAAATGGTACCATTGAGCTTATTTTTGTTCCAACAGAAAAACAATTAGCTGACATTTTCACTAAACATTTGGATAAAGCAACTTTCACTTGACTTGTTGCTGAAATTGGAATGTTAAATTCTTCATCCTAAAGGAAAGAAATCAGCTAATGTGTTGTAGCAGATTAATTTCTAGTGAATCAAAATTAATTTGATTTAATTGGAAATAAACTGGAATATGAGCTATAAATATTTCAGAATACTATGTATATTTATTTTTCAAAATTCAAAATTTAGCTTGGAATTTTTCAAATTCTAAGAAAAATGTCTAACTGTTAATTTACATTTTCAATATGTGAAATCAGCTTAAGACAGAATCAAAAAGAACAAAAGTATATAGAGAACTGAGTTCTCGATAAGTCTAACTGACTTCTTGACAAGTCATTTTGAGACTTCTCGATAAAGTTCTCGATAAGTCATTTTCATGACTTCTCGAAGGACTTCTTGACAAGCCTTATTAAGACTTCTCGATAAGTCATTGTAGAGATCTTGATTAATGTTAATTCATAGAGTTCTCTACAAGTATACATTTAAGACTTCTCGATAACTTAGAACTAAAATAATTTAAATTAATAAATTATTTCAGTAAAATACTTTTGATATAAAATCATTCTAATTTTATTTTGATATATTCAAATAAAAATTGGAAAAATTCAATCCATTCAGGACAAACTGGGTATTTATTTGACATCTCGATAAGTCACTATCTAGTTCTCGATAAGAGTAGGGAAAGTGACATATCGATATGTATCTATTCTCACACGTGACTTCTCGATAAGCAAATCCCAAACTTTGATTTCTACTTCTCAATAAGTCACTTAACACTTTCTATAAATACCGAGACATCTCAACATAACCCCTCTTTACGCTTTCGAGATTTCAAGTGACCTAAAATTTGAAAATCTTAACCGTTCTCTCTCAATTTTAACTCTTTCTCTTTGAAATTTCTTACCCACTAAAATTTAAACACTTCAAATGGCATCAAACACTGTTAGAGATTTTATCCAAAAGGAAGGCACCAACTACCTTGCATTCACAGATGCTAACCAGGCTCATGATAGCTTCAAGAGCTTTGTTAATTTTCTATCTGAGACATTCTTTGCAGGTGCTCTAACTGCAAATCCTATTCTGTATATGGATATTCTCAATAACTTCTGGAACTCGACTGTGATTAGGACAGTTGTGCATGAGAATGAAGCTACATCTTTGATGGAAACTGCACAATTCAAGGACAATAGGTGGAGTTCAATGAGAATAATGTCAATCTGGACTTAGGTATTCGTACTGAAAACATGGTGGAGGTTACAACTCAAGAAGAGCTAGCTGAGTTCATGTACTTTATCAACTACAGTGAGAAGAACAACCTGGCTAGTTTGAATAAGAAACATCTGAGGAAGGAATGGTCATTCCCGTTTGACTCAATTGTGAGGGATTTCATATTGGAACAATAGAATCTTGGCCCTGCGTTTTATGATATATCTAAAAGAGTACGAACAAAATATTAACCTTAATCGCTACGGCACAAACGATTCAAGTCCTCGTCTTCTACTGTATTCCCTAATTCTCTTTGGATGAAGTGTGGGCTTCGATCTCCCAAGGTATGCCTCTCCTTAAAGCTCCGAAAATCCAAAACCCTAGCCGGATCCTTGAGAAAAATGGTTGCCTCTCTCAAACCTTATGATCTGATTTCGTTTTTGTGTGTCTTACCCTAGCTTTAGGAGAATGAGAATATTTATAGGCTACAGTAGGGATCATGGACCATTAGGTCGGAACTTCCAATGACATTCTGGGCCAAGCCCGATGTCATTAAATATTAATTCAATCCACTAAAGAATTAATATTTGAACTATCATTCCTAATTCCGTAAATTAATCATTTAATTTGGCTCCCATATTAATTGCTTATTAAATTCCCCATGTTTAAGATATCGCATGTCCATTAATTAAATTAATTTCTGACAATTAATTTAATCAATATCTTCTATTCTTGATCATCCATTCAACCTTATAATTATGCAAGAAAAGATCTGCCTGCATGACTAAAGCATAATTATCTTTATGAGCTTTCAAAAGGACATCATCACCCGAATATATTTTTAGGACATGGTTTCCTTTTATAGTTAATATCCCACTCTATATATAATGTCATTGCCCAATACATAAATTTGCAATTTAAAATAAATTACTTAATGTATGAATCAAAGCATGTGCATTAAATACAAGTGTCAATTACTATATCCGGACTAAGAACCTAAACAATAATAATATCATAGAATCTTAGTTCTTATTTATTGTCAGAATAAAAGAAACAATTATTCTACTATTTTGATCATGTTCAATCTACACAAAGTATACAAGTATTATTCAATAGTGAAGATATACTATTTCTAAAAAATACTTCAGCAATTCCAGTGGTTTATCTAACACCACTTAGACTATGAATCTTTATTATATTATATAAGGAGTTTGACAATCTAATCTTCTGCTATCCCGTTTGATACTAGATTGTCTACAATATATAATATACAAAAAATGTGAAAACATGCATTCAAGATTCTCAAATGATTATTATAATAGTATATACTTCAAACGAATAGTTCAGTATAAACCCTAACATTTCACATGCAGGAAGACAGGGTACGATAACATTTCAAGTGTTGTCCAGAAGCTGGTGTTCTCTATGGCTCACAATAGACACATAAATGTGGGGCTCTTAATTTTGCAGAAACTCAGCACAAGGCTCACAATGCCTTTGTTACAAGAGGTAAGGAAATTTTCTTTCCTAGGTTTATAATGTCTACTTTAAACCATAAAGTTCAAGACATTCATTTACTTAGTGGTATAGATTGAACAAAGATAGGAAGTTGTAAACAGATGTCCAAAAGTCTATTTGGTTCACTTATTACAAAGAATAAGGTACCTGTAAGTCTTAGAATCACTCCATTTATGTTGGAGAGATTCATGAGGTCTAATGTCCAAATTAGTAAAGTTATGGCTCATGTCCCTGTGGAAGAACAAATACAGGAACACCAACAAAGGCCTTCCCAAACTGAGACCATTCCTTCTTTACCATTAGAAGGTAGGAAACCAACCACTTCATCCTCTAAAAATGGTGATGTGAGTATAAAGAACAGAAAGGATGCACCCTTGACTGTTATAAATGGGAGTGGTGAGGACCAAAAACAAATAGAGTCTAACCTGGTCGAGAAACTAAAGAAGGCAATGAAATCTAAGTTGACCACTCAATTACTACCTTTGCATCCTCGTAAAAGGATTTAGTTGAAAAAGAGAGATTAAAACATACTCTAGAGGTATCCTCTCGATAAGGTGTCCCTATTGAACAAAGTACTCTGCCTAGCGCATCTTGTAAATAGTCTGCACCACAACTTGCACACATTTAAGTTTATGAAAGAAGGAACAAGGATGGCACAAACACTGAGAGCACATCTTTTGAAGCTCCCTCATCCATTCAGGGGAGCTTCCAAAACTCAATTCTCAAATCACTACTCTTATTTCTCAAATTTCTTTTTCATATAATGAAACACTTGAATCCAATTCTCATCTGTTCTCAAAATCAAGTGACACAGTTCAAGAGACTGTTCTCACCATCCAGGAACCACATTCAGTTGGGGAGAGGCTACACTCTGGGGTAGACCTTGATGACACCAACAAAAACATAGGGGGTTTCATCAGTTTTTACCGAAGACCATGTGGTTGTAACTAATGAACCTTCATTTGCAAATCAATCTTGACATATTGAAAGGTTTGAGGGTAGTACTCCTGAGGGGGATCTATCTAAATCCTCTCTAATTCAATTGGAGGTTCCTCATTTAGGGACAACTCCCGTCAAAACCCTGGTTGAGATTGCTTTAGTAATTGAAGCTAGGAGTACAATTATCAATGATCCAATCATTGGGGAGACAAGTCAAGCACATTCAGCTTCCAGTTCTTTGCAAGAAGAACAAAGGTTTGAGGCCATGGTACATGACAATGACCTGGTCAAATCCCCTCCAATTCAAATGGAGGTTCCCATTTTTGGTGAACAACACACTGTCACAACCACAGTTTCTACTATGAGTTCAACTGTGATTCCAATCACAGGGTTACCTACATCGTTACAACCCCTACCTCAAACCAAATAGATAGACCATCTACCTCTAACCCTACACAACAACCCTCACATCTCATTTCACAGTGGTTGCAGGATGCTCAAACTCAATCAGTAACCATGAATGATCTTCTAGTGGACCAACTCTCTGGCTTTGCCAATATTACCCAACAGTTGCTCACAACTGATATGTCCAATCAGGACTATCCGACTACCTTGGTTTCTTATAAAATAGATGTTAAAGAAGAACAACAAAAGATTGTCGATAAAGCTGAGCAAGATGGAAATGTTGATGCTTGGCTAGAGAAAAAGTTCTGTTTGGAGATGGATGGGGTTTTGGCTAGGTTTAGAGAAGAGTATATAACTATCCTAGGAAGCAATACCAAAACTCTCAGTCCACAGGAAGTTTATGATGCTATTACAGAAGTCTATAAGGCCCAGCTCAAAGCCTTTCACCTCATTGGTAATGCATTACAACAGACTCTGAATAGTCATCAAGACAGAATCAGGAGATTGGTGAAAGAAAAACTGGATGACCTTGTGCCAACTTAGGAGGGCATCAAGAATAAATTAAACAAATTTTCTGAGCAAATGACAAGGTTTGATGTCACCAGTTTGGAGCAGAGCATCAAAAATCTAAAGCAATCTTTCCTGGCCCTGCATGAAGTTGTCTAGAATCACATCACAAGTAACAATGGCATAAGGGTTAGATTGGATCAACTACATCAAGCTAGGTATGAACCTTCAGCTCTTTTGATGGAAGGAATCAAGTAGTCTCTTTAAGCCATATTTGGTGATTTTGTCTCTTCAAGTGCACAACAACCAATCTCCACATCCACAAATCTTCAGATTCCGTCTCTTCAACAGAAAGTCTCCACTCTGCAAGCCTCAAATGATTCACTCACAGCACTTGTCACAGCTCTCACTACTCTAGTATAGAGTCAACAAAATGACATCAGAACCCTAGCAGACTCTCATAAACATCCCAAAATGCAGAATTATGTCTCATTGGGAGCTATTATGGGTGCCTTGAATGTTCCACTACCTTCTCTACCTGAAGTTGTAAGGCCAGAAATTCCAACTCTACTACTCCTACCTGCTACCAAGACTAAGGGGGAGATAGAAGCTAGAATTCAACAATCCAAGGAAGGTGGAAAATCTACACAATCAAAAGAGGCTGGAAAAGACACTCTGGTCAAAGTTCTACATAATTAAAAATCTCTCAAGATGTTGGAAAAGACAAACTCCAGGAAGCTGCAGAAGGACCCTGTGAAGATAAGGAGTTCAATGAGCTATTAACAGTTCTAAGAGTGTCTCTTCACAACAACTACATCACTTACAAAAGAGCGTTGGCCAACAATATCAACTTTCTAAGAGTGGTGATAGTAAAGACTAGAATTTTTTTGGAAAAGAGGATAGTAGCCAATGTCAATGACTGTGGTTTGGACTGATGTTTACATGTGCCTCTCTCAAATATTCAAACCACGAGAACATCTGAATTGGATGTAATAATTTATAGAATCAATCCAGTGATTCCAGAGGATACCCAATTGCTCAATGAACTCAAGAAAGCTCAGATAGCTGCTTTTCCTGAAGCCTATCTATATCCAAGCAAGGGAGTGGCCTACATCTGTCCACAAACCAAATAGTGCAGATACTTCACAGTTCCAAAAAACTGTGTAAGAGGAAATATAAAATTAATTATTACATTGGAGACATATCTCAAAACCAATAAGAACAAAATGGTTGAAGATGAGGAGATGATCAGGATGCTGGGAAGATACCTTCAAAATGCTCAGACCATGTTGCGAACTACTCAATTCAACACAAAAGATGACAAGGATGACGATGAGCAGAAGAATGATGAGAAAAAACCTTCTGGCTCAAATCCAAGTCAATATTTTAAAGCAACTGGCAGCAAAGTAGAAGAGAAGAAGAGGGATGATAGAAAAAGGGGAGATGAAAGTAAAAGGAGGAAAAAGGGTGGAGAAGAAGGTGTCAAGAAAAATGTCCTACAAATCTAAATCTCTCAAACTCAAACAACCAATCTTAGCAAAACACTATCTCAGCCAAACCTACCTTAAAAGCCAAATTTATTGTACAAACAAACTGCAAACACCTTACTCAAAATACCAATCACATCCAACCATATCACACTAAAGAAAATCATAAATGTACCTT